>NC_135336.1:67812185-68126327 GCF_023851605.1 Tamandua tetradactyla | reverse complement strand
AAAAGAGTAAATAATCATTGAACATTAGTTAAAAAGTTCTTCTTTACCAAGTAAAGGAGTGATTTGTTTTGCACATTCCATTCCCTTTTTAAAGCATTCTTTATATGCCATTCACATCTCAGTGAGGAAAAACCAACATTGGTGTATAATGGTGCGTAAATTCTTTAATAAAAAATAACAACGGCAATGCCTCAAGGAACATAAATTGCATAGAATGATGAATTTACCTGTTTTCATTTTAGCACTGCATGCTACTTTAATGCTTGATTACATTTATTTCAAAAACATTTCTTAAGAGTAACCTTAGCATCCATAAGATGCAGACTTTCTTATTCATGTGGTTCTTCTTGAGTTTTCTAAAATTTATTTGGGTTAAAAGTTGAAAACAAAGCTGTCACTGTTTTTTCAAAATCTTGACTCGTATTTTAAATCTGGGATTTATTTTATATTTTCAGTAGTTTCTCTCAGCTACAATATAAGGGAAATAATCTGGTTTTCATTTCTCTGAGTACATTTCTTTGGAACACATTTGTAAAAATTGGGTCATGGTTCTTTGAAACAGGATTTTATTCCATGAGCTCTGCCTTCTATTTTATCTTTAGAACCAGTGTCCATTACAATTCAGGAGGATAGTTTTTCCCCATGGATTTCCTGCCAAAATAACTGTCAATCCTTTTGAAAATTTCTGGATTAAATGATGTTTTATAATTTAGTCTAACTGCCTATATTCTAGAATGTATTCACATCTCAAACTTCCCAAGAATATATTCTCAGTCCAATCTGTAAGTCACTTGAAGTCTTTGATTCTCTATAAACTGAGGGAAAAAAATGTCTCATCTTAGAAATTGTCATTATAATGATAAGATGAAAAATATGGTAATTCACAATTTGCAAGTGAAATAAAGAGATAGTGCATGTGCATGCACAGATATTTGAACATGCACACACAACAATCTGCCATCTCTGTAAGTCAAACACGCAACAAAAATGTAGGTGCTAAGAAGGTTATTTCCCAAAGTCTCTTGGTTTAGTGGCAAAATGAAGGTCTTTAACATTTTTTACATTTAATCCTACTCAGGAACATAGGAAAGTAAGATTCAGAGAAACAGGGAACCTGTCCAAATTCACTTAAATCAGAAGCCAGGTTTGTCTGACTCCTACTAGACAGTCTTTTTATGACAACTCACTCTCTCTGGGATTGACAAAGCTTAGAATTCATTTGTATGAGGTTCGTAAAATGGTCATGCCCTTTGACCCAAATCCCTGAGAAACTAAGGAAATAATTCCATATATAATAAAATATTTATGACAGCATTAATCATAATAATGTGTAATAAAGCAAGAAAAATAACTAGAAGAGGTCTAAATTTCTAATATGAAATAAATAAGGACATAATCAATAGTACATCTTTAAATGGAATATTATAGTCATTTAAATGTAATGAATTGATGAATTTTGAATTAATGAATCATTAACTTTCAAATAGCTATGAAGTAATTAAAAAAGGCCTAGGATAAAATTGGCAAACAATATTTTATATATTACGTAATTGAAAAGAAAAAATAAGTTTATAGGTACTGACAGAGAAAGACATATTGTTAGATGAAGAAAGTTATGAAACTATAATATGCATTCTATGATCCTGCATTCTGAAAAATAATTACAAATGGGCTAGCATATGTAAGAATATTTTTTGTAATATGACCAACCTGTTAATATACCACCTATTTTTAAAGTATATCCTTTTTCTATAATATTTGAATTTTATAATATCTGTTACATTTAGAATTATAAAAACAATAGAGATAACATGCATACGGTATTATTATAGCTGTGATGAAATACAACAAAATAGCAGTAATTGAAATTTTAAGGTAAGAGATATATATACTTTTAATTAAAAATTTTTCA
Organism: Tamandua tetradactyla; assembly: GCF_023851605.1. Taxonomy (NCBI): domain Eukaryota; kingdom Metazoa; phylum Chordata; class Mammalia; order Pilosa; family Myrmecophagidae; genus Tamandua; species Tamandua tetradactyla. Next base: position 68,124,415 of record NC_135336.1, on the reverse strand, counting down.
ATATGCTTGTATATGTTTTTTATTGAAAATATAAAATAAGCATTATAAAGTAATTTAAACTGTTTGCATGCTCAAGCAAAGTTCCTTTCTTCTATATCTCTAACTTGTAAACTTTTAAGAGAAATATTGTTTTGCTTTCCATTCTTGAAATAGAAGTTTCTCTTAATAAATAATCCTCTCAAATAGGTACATTACTCCTTTAGAACTGATTTACTTAGTTATTCCTGTGGAAAGGTTAAAATTGAAAGCCAGCTTGACTGAGCTATTCTGAACTTCAGTAAAAAATAAGATGGAAAAGATTACCACAGCATTCTATTAAAAACTTTGAAATTCATCAATTCCCAAAAGTAGAAACATGAAATTTCGCTTTTGTTTACAAAAAGCTTGACAGTATAAACAAAACTGCCAGGACAATTGATGCATTTACTTAAGAGACCTCATAGTTTTCAAGCATCTCTATAGAGTTATGCATTTACTTCTAAATAATAGATAATTTCTTTCAAAAATATCTTTTAGGCATTTATTTAAATATGCTCTTTAAAGTTGATAAAGCAATATGCTCCTTCCCTTGTAATAGCACAATATTTAGAAATTGAAACTAATTTTGACTTTTTTTTTTTACCAAATTAGTCTAAATTAATGGGAGTTTCCTATAAGAACAGGGACGAGGTATTGTCAAAGCATCTCTCTTCATGTTACTAAGATATCTCAACTTCTAAGTATTTATGAAAAGTGAAAGCATGTTAATCTTTTTTCTCTCTCTTCTCCCCTCTTTTCTCCATTGTTTCATTAGAAGCATATAAATAATCGTTTATACAATCAATACATCTTGACTTTTATTTGGGTGAATATGGTCTTGAATAGAAATTTATCAATGCAAATTGATTCATCATTTCCTTTCCACTTCATAGACAGCCCCTCTGTTTCTCTATGGAGAAAGAGCTAAACATTAACTTGCTTTGATTCCAACATGATGTCAGATAAGTTTGAATATATGCTGCTTTTCATGTAAGTGCAATGCACAAAGAAAGGTTGCTATTGGAAGGAATCTTTATGCCTATGTGAATAAAACAAGTCTGTTTTCTTTATTTCTCACACGTCTACATGAGAAGGTCTATAATTAAAAAAAAACTTCTTAAAAACTTAACATTTATAACTAAATATTATCATTATAACTAAATATTAATCATCTTCAATCAGATAAAGATGTCAAGTATGTTATTAAAGAATACACACATAACAAAATTATATTTCTTTTATTCTTCCTTTAACAAAAAAAGTGACATTGACAGATAGAGTTTTATAATGGCCCAAAGGAGAAAAGGTCTCTGTGTGCCTAGAACTTGATATTTGAAGTTGAAGTCAGCTGTTAAGAATTACTGAATTATCCAGGGCAGAATTTCGGGGATGGCTCAGATTACACTATGTTGGATATGAAAAGTTGGACACAAAAGGGGTGAAAACTTTACAGTGATTTAAAAGGCCTGTGGGATTGAATTTTTAGATTCCCAAGCAGCACATCAAGAGAAATGTTGCAGATTCTCAAGTTCTCACAGCAAATTGTGTCTGTATATCAGTGAAGTGTTTCCGACGAGACGTACCAGGATGACTCTAAAGAGTATTTCTAAAATTTCCTTCAGCTCTCATGGGAATAAGAATTAAAACCTGATGGTTGAAAAAAAATGCATAACAAAGTTAAGAAATTTAAAATATTGAATTTTTAATTAGGCCAGAAGGTAGAGTGGATATAGTTGCCTATTTCATTTATTTCCCCCTTTAATATATTTTGAAACAAACTTTAACAATGCTTTCAGATTTATTGTTAATTAACATTTATTGTGTTTCTTAAATATTCTAAGCATTCTGTTGGATACACAAACAATATCAAATGCTTCTCTGTAAGAATAATACATTATTTCTTCAGCTCCAACTTAAATGTTAACAAATTTCTCTCCCATTTGACATTTATTCTTTTCCGAATGTTTCTGCCTTATAAATGCAACTGATGTCTCATGAAACATGATCAGTTAAGATATAAGATATTGTGAATTTAGACATGCAACCCCAGGATCGGTACTATAAAGGGATTCCAGTGTTCATTTTAGCAAAGCATTCTTCTTTATTGCTAGATGGAATTGATTCTGGTAAAACTCATTACAGAATGTGTATATATCACCCAGGTTTTATTTTTCTTTTAAACAGAAACTTTTTATATTTTTCCAGCAACCTTATTTCTACTTTTGTTTAAGAGCCTATGGAAAAACAGTTTATGACCACTCAGTGGTTGCTCCTACCCACTCAGTGGCCTGAGGAGTGGGAGCTGAGACCAGCCTTCAGCTGCAGGCTGAGCACTCCAGTCTTCAGTAGGGAACTGCTGAATTAGGCACAGAAGGGACCTGTATGACTTCAGACCTGTTTGTCAACCTCGAGTCCAGCAGCAGTAAATTCAGGAGTGGGAGCAGTCCATTTACCCTGAAATTCCTTATGGGTCGCATCTTTTTCAGCAGCAGCCTGCTCTTCCTTTTCAATCTCCTCAGGATCTCCGCAGAATTAGAGATCAGGCATGCCTTCCCATGGATGCACAGAACTTCCCAGGCCAGCATCGACCACATGAGGCCCACTGAGTGAGCTCCCTTGTTGCAGGGAATGGCAATGTCCATATGGTACAGAGGAGAAGCTGTGTTACACAGAGCAGTGGTGGGCAGGTTCACATGGGCTGCCTGTGGGAGAGGCTGGCGGTCAGCCGTGGGATTGGTCACCACCAGAAGACGCGGCTCCTGAAAGGCTGCCTGAATCTGGTTGGTGAAAGTTCCCAGAGTGAAGCGCCTAGCCAAAGGAGTTGTTCCAGTGGCAACAGCAAACTTGAGCACAGCCCGCTGGCTGCTAACCTTGGAGGATATGACACTGACATTAGTGGGGTTTTCAATGGCGACAACTACTACACGAACCACCAGCAGAAGGTTCTCCCAGGTCCTCTTCAGATTTATGATGTGGATGCCATCACTTTTCCCAGATGAACTGTTCCATTTGTAAGTCAAATGGTGCCACCTAAGTGGGTTCCTGCTGCAAAGAATTTGAGGACATCCTCTTCCTTCATCTGCAGGACATCGAGGGCTCTGGACATTGTTTAAGTTTCCCTTTAAGATATGATGGGAACCGACAACAATGCCACATGGATCCTTTTATGATAGCGCGGAAAGGCCAGGATTTCATATTTACAATTTAAAATTGTTTGGAAGCTACGCTGTTAGATGAAAGTGTGAGGGAGAATACATGTATGTAGTCATATAACTCCAAGAAAAGTTAATGTCTGAGACAAAACATTGACTTTGATTTAAAAAGTATCATAAAAATTTATGAAATAGTCAAAATTATTCAAAACACATATTTTCATCTTATGTTAGGATTTAGCTTTTGAATTAGAGAGCTGCTTGTGAATGGGCACTAAAATTTTCTACCAATGTGTCCTTTGTGATACTTAACTCTCCTTTTAATGGTCTATTTCTTATCTTTTACATATATCTCTTTAGAGAAATAAAAGCAGTTTTAAGTTCAATTATCCATCCATTGCCTCTTAATCAAGACCAAGTAACATTAAAAAAAAAAAAGTAAACTAAAATGCAAATTGCTCTTGTTCTAGTTTGCTAGCTGCCTGAATGCAATATGCCAGTAATGGAATGGCTTTTAAAAGGAGGAATTTAATAAGCTGCTAGTTTACAGTTATAAGGCTGAGAAAATGTCCCAATAAAAACAAGTCTATAGAAATATCCAATTTAAGGCATCCAGGAAACGATACCTTGGTTCAAGAAGGCTGATGAAGTTCAGGGTTTCTCTCTCAGCTGGAAGGACACATGGCAAACATGGCGGTATCTGCTGGCTTTCTCATGGCTCTACTAAAGGAACTCTCTCCAAAATGTTACCTCTTTTAAAGGATTCCAGTAAGCAACTCCACCTTCAATGGGTGGAGACACACCTCCATGGAAATCATCTAATCAAAAGTTACCACCCACAATTGGGTGAGTCTCATCTCCATGGGAACAATCAAAATGCTCCCACCCAGCAATACTGAATGAGGATTAAAGGGCATGGCTTTTCTGGGGTCCACCACAGATTCAAACTGGCACAGCTCTCCACCAAGAAAATCCTGTTTTCTTAAACTTCATAGCTCCCAACAATATTATAGCACATTTCTAACAGAGTAATTGAAGGCAAGTTTTTAGTTTCCTTGGTTGCTCAAGCAAATACCATGCAATGGTTCAGTTTAAACAATAGGAATCTAGTTGTCCACAGTTTTGAGGCTAGAAAATCAGTCCAAATCAAGTTATCATCAAGGAGATGCTTTCTCCCTGAAGACTGAGACACTCTGTGGTTGGCTGCTGGCAATCCTTGGTTCTAAGGTTGTCATGTGGCAAAGGCACATGGCAGTCTTCGGGTCTTTCCTTTCTCTTCCGGGTTCTCTTTATGTTCAGCTTCTGTCTGCTCCCTCTAGCTTTCTTGCCCTGTGTCTGAATTTCATTCAGCATATAAAGGACTCCAGTACTAGGATTAAGACCCATCCTGATCGATGTGGGCCACACCTTAACTGAAGTAACCTCATCAACAGGTCCTACTTACAATAAATTCATGCCCACAGACATAGATTAGGCTTAAGAACAGTTCCCCCCCGCCCCCAGGGTATGTATAGTTTCAAACCACCATAATCAGAAAATTATACATTATAATCTAAATCAAGCACAGAGGAATCTAAAACTAAGCTCAGGAGACACTGATCTCTGTTATAAGATGATTCCGGCAACAGAATTGAAACAAGAATGCATTTGGCATATGCTCCAGGAAGATTCACATTTATAGAATTATTGAGGGAACCTTTAAATAAATACATGGCATCTTATATAGGTTATCATTGTCATGGTGGTGACCTGTCCACAGTTAATGCAGAATCATGATTTTTTTCCTTCAGTGATTAGTTCTAAATCTTGAATCCTGCAGGCAGTTAGCCCTCTGATAACACTGCTACCTTTAACAGCACAGATTAGAAAGATTAACTGTTGAAATCCAAATGCGCCCTGGCTTTAAAGAAGTGAGATTCTTACATAACTCCTCAAAATCCTGACATAAATAGAGACAGCGACCTCCATACTGAGATTGCTCCTTTCCATCCACACAGAAGAAAAGCTTCCCTCAGTTAGCGGATGTGTCTATTGAATGTACAAAGGCAACTTGACAGAAGCAAGTTTGCTTCCTGTGAAGGTCCTACAGCAGGGAAGGAAGGTGTTTGAAGAATTGCTGTTACAGAGCAGCCAGATTGGATGTACAGAAATAGCTTCAGTATGATGTTCTGTGTATTTTGACAAGGTAAAGGTAGAAATATTTTTAATTTAGAACTGGTCTTGATATCTATTTAAAAAAATAATGATAATTGCTTGGAGTAACAATGGGGGTACTTTCTTTCTTACTTTTTTCATTTCCCTTTTTAGAGTCCAATTCTTTACTGTTTCCTGGGGGAATGTATTTTCCATTAAAAAAAATCCCTTTACTTTTCCTGTGAAATTCAGCCTTGGAGCTGAAGTGTTATATAATTTTATAATTGAATAGTCTACTGGTGTCATCTAGGGGTCAGGAGATAAGGGAGTATTGCACTTCCTACCAAGACGGATAGTCTGGACAGTAGCAATCGCAGTGGCTTTTAATATAGAAAGCCATGAAGTTAAAATTCTGCCTTTCTTTTTAAGGACTGTGTGCTCTTAAACAGTTTTCTTAACTCCACTCTCAGTTTCCACATCTGTAGAATGGGGAGAATGATAGCTTCCTTTCAGGATTGCACTAAGGATGAAATGAGATACATAAAATATATGAAGTGTTTCCTCAATAAATAGCCATCATTGTTATATGACTGTTTTCATGACTTACGGAGAGTTGAATTAGATTGATATTAATAGAAAATTACAATCAACCACAGAAATTAAAAAAGAAAACCTTTCTACTCTGCACTCACAAAGGACTGCCATTCAGAAACACACTTTCCAAGTACCCCAGGAAACACCAATGATGGCAACTAAAACATGACAAAGGATCAGAATTCTCTTTAATCTTTGTAATTTTCAGGCAAGCCATGTGTCTTATGGTATGTTCATTAATGGGGATATACCTCACACCAATGGTGTGTAGATAAAATGAGATAATAGTTCAAAATATGCTTTGAAATCTTTGAAGTCACACATAAGAGAACTAAATCATTATTGACTTATCAGTTATTTATCCCATTCCATAAATGCAAAATTTAACCATCAAGAGCTAAAATGTTTAAGGATAACAAGATTAATTTATCTGAAAGCATGAAACTGCATACCTGTGAGATGGGTAGTAACAAAGGTTTAACCTTTTTTTTTTTCTTTAACCACTAGACCAACAGTTCAACCATCATTCTCTATTTGCTTTTCCACCATAAGTGTCCCAGTTCCTTTGTCTCTTGCTCCTATCACATAACTTTTCCAATTCTTTCTATCCTGACATAATATATATTTAGTACTCTTGACTGTTACCCGTTAGAGGATTACTATACAGCCCTTAATGTGGACATAAATCACCCTAAAATGACACTGACTTTTAGTTTTTATTTTTCTATTTCATTAGTTAGTTACAGTCCCTAGCTGTTGATCACCTAGTCAGAGTTCTCTCTTATCAACACAGAACATTTAATTATGTATTTCCATTTAGATTTTGATATCTCCTAGCTGCTTACCAAAAAAAAATTCCAGCCACTTAAGGATAGGTCAAAAGGCTCTCCATAGTCGAGCTCACCCTCTAATCTCCTTCCATTCTTTGACTTCTTCGTGCACCCTGGCTCCTGAACTATGAGGTCCCTGAGTCTTTGCATATACCACACCCTCCTCCCATGCTTGGGACATGGCTTTCTCTGAATTTCCCTTTGAGCATTGAATACCAGCTTAGATGCTGCTTCCGTATCACCACTCTTACTCTGTAAGAAAAATTGATCTGCTTGGGAAGACAGGTCTTTATAGTCCCATAACCCTTTGTATATTCCTCTATCTAGCACTAATTGCATATCTCTATTCATCTCTGGTTTTGACTGTTACTGGTATGTCTGTTTCTTTCCTTTATGAAGCCAAGTCCTAAATCATCTAGTCAGTATCTTGTTCATCTTTGTGTCCCCAGGACTTACTTGGGGATTTCTTTTTTTAACTACCTCCTCACTCAATCTTATAGATGCAAATATTTGTGGGCCAAAAGCTGAATCTTCAAGTTGAAATAAGAGTATCTGAGCAGTAATCTTTAGTCCTATTTTGTAGACACATTCTTCTTTTTACATTTCCTATAGATGACCTTTACTTGTCTATACATATCAAGTTAATAAATGTATTTTAAATAATTTTCTCTTCTCATATCTCTGTCATGATAGTCAGAGAGTGGAAAATACAAGAAAAACTACAATTTATCTAGAATAAAAAGAGGCGAAATCAACCATTTACATGAAAATGCCAATCAGAATTGTTTGTTTTCCAGCAGCTTTTGTGAGCTGCTTGTACCAGATGCCCTTCTTAAAGTAGGCCTTGGCTAAAGTTTGCAAGGATGGATTTGCTCTTTCCAAAAGGAGATGCTCTGGGTGGGTTCATATGGTTATCCCACACAGACAGCCTTTAACATTTTACTTCCTGAGAAACAGGAGGTTAGAGTGCTGTCACCCTCCCTGTGGTCTCTGAGCAAATGTTACCGTGGCACCACCCTCTGGACTGGAATTGGGAATGTGAAATCCTATCGCGACCCAAATATTTGGGCACAAATTCATGGACATTAGGTCATGGTGGTGTTGGAAATAAGGAAGGACATAGTGCTACTGTCAGTTCTTTATTCATATTCTGGACAGAAGGAATGAATAACCCTGACAAGAGGGGACTGCCTCAGAGACATTTCCGCTTCCATTTGCTCGCTAACCACAGGAGCCGGCAACATTTATAGCACAGAGACTCTGAAACTCTTTACTACCTTTGTATCACTTCCGAGAATAACAAAAAAGAATAATAACTATAATGTATTAAGTACTTCTAATATCCAGGTACCAGACACGACAGATCACAATTATAGATACACATACACACTCACACAGATACACAAACATTCATTCTTTCATCCGTCTGTTCACTTATTAAAGAATGTTTATTGAGCACCTGAAATATTCACTATTCTATACATACATATATCAATTTAATATTTATAGAATTCTAACTTATCTTTACTTTTTTAGAGATGAAAAACTGAGATTTGGAGAGCAAACTGAAGCTCAGAAAGGCAAACAATTTTGATTAGGGTCACTGTGGTAGTTAGGTTCAGGTGTCAACTTGGCCAGGCGAAGGTGCCTAGTTCTATTGCTGTGGACATGAGCCAATGGCGTGTGAACCTCATCTGCTGCTGATTACATCTGCAGTCAGCTAGGAGGCGTGCCTGCTGCAATGAATGATGTTTGATTTAATTGGCTGGTGCTTAAATGAGAGAGCTCAGCATAGCTCAGCCCCAGCAGCTCAGCATACCTCATCTCAGCACTTGCAGCTCAGCCCAGGCCTTTGGAGATGCATAAAGGAAACACCCCGGGGAAAGTTGTTGGAACCCAGAGGCCTGGAGAGAAGGCCAGCAGAGACCATCCTGTGCCTTCCCACATAAGAAAGAACCTCAGTTGAAAGTTAGCTGCCTTTCCTCTGAAGAACTGTACATTAACTAAATAAATCCCCTTTTACTGAAAGCCAATCCATCTCTGGTGTGTTGCATTCCAGCAGCTAGCAAAGTAGAACAGTCACACAACTAATAAAGAGCAGAGCCTGCTTTTAAATATATGTATGGTATGAATATTGCTTTTATACTTCTTGAGACCACTAAATGAAAAGAATAGTTTTGTTTTGTAATTTCTAAAAATTAGAAATAATAATTAATGTAATAATTAGTAAGGAAGGGTACATATATTCTGAATCCAACAATAGATAACTTCGGATTTCCAAAATTAATTCTGCAGAGAGTTCCAAGCATACATTTTCTTTTACCAGTTGAGTTATTGGATCAAAACGTTCAATATGCAAAAAAATGAGGTTTGTCATTGAATCTTTAGGCAGATATGCATGAAGATAATCACTTGTCCTTATTATGTGATGTATATGATAGCTACTTCCCAAAATGAGTAAACCAACTCATATTTTAGATGCATCTGGTGAGTGCTACTGAAGGAAATTCTATAATGAAATCAGAATTCAGAATAATTGCATCCTAAAGTTCCATTTCATTGTTTAATTTAAATCCCTACTCCCCACACATACTGCATTTATCTATACTTTCAAAGTACAAATTCAGATAACAAAGTTGTATTTTATCTTACCTTTAATATTTGCTCTGTGATATAAAAGCTGTCAAATGCAATTCTTATAAATCCTTTTATCTTTTAATTTCTGCCTTTTCATCATATTAATTTACTGAGGAATCCAAAAATTATGGTAATGTAATACTTTTTACAAGTATATTAAACAAAATTGCCTATTGCTCAAGAAGACTGTTAATAAGAAATGCTGGATGCAATTCATCAAATGTTTCCAGGAAACCTACAAATAGAAGTTTGTGGATATTCAACTTAATGGATTATAACCACATAAAATAAATCGTGTAAAATAAAAGGACACTAATAAGCCAAGTTAACACTGAATTCCATTTTCCCAATGGCTTGTTTTGAAGGTTTACATTTCTTGAATTTGCTGATCTTTCAGAGGTCATATGTGGATATTGATAACTTTTTAATTTTAAAACATTTGTCTTTGGAAAATGATCCATCTGTTTATTGAAACAATCCTTTGCAAAGCCAACAAGGTCACTTCAGGTCAAAACCCACATCTAAATTGGGTTAAGTTTAGGGTAACCTAAATAGTGTGTCAAATTAGACTTCTAGGTATATAAAAATAGCGTCATACAAGTTTTAAAAAAACTCTTCTCAGATTTTACATTCCTTGTAAAAGAATGGCTTTAAGAGTAAGATTTTTGGGGAAAGGCCTATTGGAATGCAGAAGTGCATTTAACATTTGTTTATATTTCCACATCAGTATGCTAGATTTAAGCTGTCCAACTAAATTGATAACAAACCTTAAGTATAGAAATGTATACAGCAACCGGCCTAGTGCCAAACTCGGGAAACTAAGAACTCTTTTCAGAGGACTGCAAATTCCAAAGTTAAATGCAAGCTAATATTTTTAAGGCAAAGTTTGCTTTTCATCTCTAATGGAATGATTTTTTTAAAAATGGCTCATACTTGCACAGAAGGGCTGAATGGATACATTTTGTAATAGGATTCTACACAATGATTCATCCACAATCTACCTCTAAGAATGCAATTATTATATGACTGTACTGAAGATTAAGAAATAATTTAAGAACTTATACTAGGCACAAAGCATAGATTTTCTTTTTAAAACCTAACTTTCTGTTGTTTAACGGGGAGTAAGTCATTTGAACAATAAATTAATTAAAATGAAAGACATAGACAAAATTGCCCTATTTCCAGCCCATTAGTAATGTATTTTGATTATTTGCTTTAACTGTCAATGATAAAACAATTGCATTATATTAAGGCATATATCACATAAGCAACTATTCTAGAGGATACTAAATATAAGGTCTGTTTCCTCCATAAAAAATATTTATAATCTCGTTTAAAAGAAATCAATCAACTAGTAATGCCAAAATATATGATAATAAATATGTGTCAAGAAAGTAAAATGAACTACTTGAAGGAAGGGACCCTACATTACTCTCTTTTGGTATCCAAAACCTATCTGTGGCAGTTATCAGGGAGGTTTGAGGAGAGAGAAAGAAAGTCTGTGATGAAACAGACCCAGCTTTTAATCCTAGAACTCTTATTTGCTTACTTATTGGGGGAAAAACAAATCTCAATTTTCTTTTCTGAAAAATGAGTATAGCAACACTTAAAGAGTTGTAGTAAGTCACAAATAGAAAAAAAAATTATATATTTACATTGCTGTCTGAAGGATAAATAACTGTTAACTTCTATTACCTTTACCTAGTTCATGCATCACACAAATTAAGCTCTCAGTAAATGAAAGTCTTTTGAATGAGAATGATATGGGAGAAATGATGTGAATCCTTGAAAGGAAAAGGTGATACCAGGAAGATAACAAACAAACAAAAAGAGCTTTAAATGAAAGTTAATACAATAAAGCAATGCAGTAAAAGATTGCAATGTTTTATTTTTATTCCTAACTAATTTTTGTCAACATAATGATGAAAAAGAGCAAAAGATGTTAACATCTAGCATAGATGGTGAAAGTTGAGAACTGCAAATTTAAGTTTTTCTAAAACAAGCATGAAAGTGAAAACAGGGTATACAAAATTGCCAAAACTTTTAACTCCTTACACAAAATTTTCCAGGTTGAAATCCTTGGCTTGTAGTAGATTTTAATAACTATAGATAATGATATAAATAGAGATGGTATAGATATAGAAATGAAAATAGCAATACTACATAAATGACTAAACATGGAGAATATATAATTAAGATTCTGCACCTTGAAAATTGTTCTCTTCATAAAAGCTGTTTTATAGAAAGCAATTTATTTGTGAGGAGCTAAAATTTTCTCTAAAAATATATAAACATAGGGTATTCTATCCTTATAAACTAGTCTTTATGGTGATGCCAATATTTTTGTCATTCTGCCATAATTTATCCAAATAATTCTTTGTCGACATACTGACAAAAGCTTTCTTTCCTGGGTGTTCTTAATACATGAGATCCATGAATTCTGATGAGAAAAAATATATGTCTAATTGTTACTTACTTTTGACTAAAATTCAGCATTTTCTTCAACCATGAACATATGTTAATTGTGGTAAGCCACATCTAAAATTGTCCTCAATGATTCCCGCCTCCTGGATTTATGCCTTCTGTAAACCCTTCCCTTTAGTGTAGGCTGAAATCTAGTGACTTATTTATAGCAAAAAGAATACAACAAATGCAATGTCTGTTCTGAGATTAAGTTTCTCAAATACTGTGGCTTCTCTCTCTGTCTCAATGGAGAGGCCTCTTAAGAAGGTACTAACGTTTGTACAAGCTCCTCATATGGGTGATTGGCCAGAAAGTCTTCAGATACTTTTCCCCAGTTGAGTCTTTAGATACCTCAGCCCCAGGCAACCTTGAGTACAGACTTATAGTTTAGAAACTCTGAGCCAGAGAGACACATCCAAGCCATCCCCAAATTTCTGACTTACAGAAACTGTGAGATAATAAATATTTGTTGTTATAAGCTGTTATGTTTGGGGACTATTTGCTATGTAGTGATGGATAAATAACACAGAATTAGGCACATGGAAGTGGGCTGCTGTCATAAAAATGTGCTCTGGAACTAGGCAGTGGGTAGATGCTGGAACAATGTTGAGGAGCACAATAGGTAAACCTCACTGTTATCAGAAATCCAGATTTTGAGGATGCTATTGGCAAGTGTTTATTAGGAAGTGAAGACCACGTAAATGAAACTGAAAAAAGGGAAAATCTTTTGTTATATAGTGGCAGAAATTTAGCAATACTGTTGCCTGCATAAGCATGGAAAATAGAGAATGTGCCTAATCCACTGGGTGATTTAGCCAAAGAAATTTCCAAGCAAAATATTGAAGGTACTACTTGTTTGTTTTGTATTCTTGTTGCTTATAATGAAATGTGAGATGAGAGAGATCAATCAAAGGAAGAACTATTAAAAGATGTCAAGACTCTTGAATATTCTCAGCCTCTTCAGATGGCAAATGATACTAAAATTAAGAAATTGCTTCTGAATAAAGATCAAATCCAAGATACGGCCAGGAAAATGGGATCTAGAGATGAAACAGAGAATATAACAGTAAACCTTTTTTTGTTATCTCAGAAAGATCAAAGCTCTACCAGATTTCTGAGGCATAAACTCTGAGATAATAAATGTTTAATGTTTTAAATCACTAATTTTTGGGGTAATTTGTTGCATATATCTGAATATCTAACATAAACACAGCACAATAATAGTACTGGGACCATACCATTCTAGACATCACAGGTAAGTCTCATATCACATTGCATTTGGTGCAAATATCATTATCCCTTCTACCATTATCCCTCCAAAATCTCCCCAAATCTTGAGCATATAATAGATAATGAACCCTACAACTAGGTCTTCCTGAAAAAAGGAAGATGATGAGATTGCAGTATGAAGCAACATGGTGGGGTTAACTCTGGTATAGGAGCTAAAAAGTATGTTCAGGTTGATGGATCAGAAATGAGAGTATCTTTATATCTATTCTGAAAGAAAAGACATATGTATTCCTTACTAACACTAGGTACTTTGACATGGAACCTTCTGGAATCTTTCATCAACACCTGACATCTTCAACCTTATTTCTAGACATCCACTTCACTTCTTGCTCTGGCTGAAACTTCCTTCCTTCCTTCCTCCCTTCATTCCTTCTTTGCTTTCTAGTTTGTCAGTATACCAGAATGGCATCACACTTCTTGAATTTCCTTGTACTTAACTGAGTACTTCATCTGATTCTTATATCCTTTCTTATTCATCTGGTTGGTTGTCAATCATCATAGATACCCAAGTCTTGCATTTGCATCTGCATCTCCCTAATTTTGTTTTTGTCTCTCACCCTGACAAAGTCTAGTCCCACACAACAAGAGTGACCCATTTAAAAATAAATGAAATTGTGTAATTTTTCTCCATAAAACTCTCAGAGGCCTACCATCTCATTCCAAGTAAAATCCAAATTTCTTACAAAGCATCTGGCCCCAGATATACCGCAGGTGCTCATCTCCTCATATTCTAATACTCCACTTCAGAAACACTAGCCTCGATGCTCTTCCTCAAATGCACAAGGCATTTTTCAACCCAGCAATAAAGGTCTGAAGAAAGTGAAGGGAGATAAAAAATATTCCAGATAGAAGGAGCCAAGAGCACAGAAATCTTAAGTATTAGGATAGTTACCCTATTAAAGCTTTCTTTGGTGAGGTGGGTCTCTTGTGATAAATAAGAAACTTGAAGAACTTTAAATGAATAGCTGATTTTCTTCATGATCCATTGACTGAGTTATGGGACTATATGGGAATCTAGACTGAAATCTTCTGAAAAGCAGAGTTAAATATTTTGTTGTGTTTAAGAGATAACAGTGCTTAGGAGATAAATTCCCACTTGAGGTATAGTTCTAGCTTCAAATTTGTGGTCAATAACTTGTCATAGTGTTTGCCAAATTTGAAGCAGAGTGGATTGGGAAGCTGAAGCTCAAAATCTCTGAGGGGAATAAAAGAATCTCTTACTGTCTTTCAGGACTGAGGAGGTATAAATCCTCTGGGCTCTCAATTAAACAAAATAAAACAAAACTCTCAAAGGGTTATGTGTCTGATAAGCAGGGATGAAGCAGAGGTATATTGGCATTCAATAAACCTGTAATCAATGCCTATCCCACTCAATATTTGGTTGGTTAAAGGTAATTGGTCTATATATTTATATAGATATATAGAGACTTTATCTGCTTAGCAAAAAGACAGGGAGGGTTCTGGTGAATCATGATGATATTATCTGAAACCTCTGTATTTCTTTTACACAAAATGTCCAGCATAAAAATAATTACTACACATGAGAAGAGTGAAAAATATGATCAATAAAAAGAAAAAAAAAGACAATAGAAGCAGACCCAAAGAAGATCTTAATGATTATATTAGCAGGCAAGTTTTTAAAAGTAACCATGAGTAACCTGTAAAAAAAATAGAGCAGGAAATGATACACAAAACTTCTGAGATAAAAAAGAGAACTTCAGTGAATAATTGAAAAAATTACACATAATCAAATGGCATGATAGAACTGAATAATTCAATATGAGAAATCAAGAACTATTTGGATGGGTCTAATAACAGTCTGTTCACAGAGAAGACAGTACTAGTAAACTCAAAGACACACCAATAGAGAATATACTTATAGAAAATAAAGAAATAAGAACGGAAAAATTAGGGTGTAATATGTTGCAAAACACTTAAGTTCTAAGATAGACCTAATATGGTTGTAGCTGGACTCCCAAGAATAGAGAAGAGAGAAAATAGAGGAGAAGCAACATTTTCAAGATAATTTTTCACAGCTGATGAAAGAAATACTCAGTTTCAAGAAGCTCACTGAACTCCAGGAAAATAAACGGAAAGAAAACCACACTGAGACACATCATATGTCAAGAACCAAACACACAGAGAAAATCAGTCTGTGGGAGAAAAGATGCAATATCTTTAAAAGAGCAGCAAGAAAACTTACTGCAGAATTTTTAAAATACTGATGAAATAATACTTTAATATATTTCTGAAAGGAAAATCTGCCAACTTAGAATTCTTTGTCAGCAAATATATTCTTCAACAATGAAAGTAAAAGAAAGATATTTTGAGAAAAGGTGAGAGAATTTTTAAGTTGCAGATTTGTCTACAAGTCCTTATTTATAAAGCAAGTTCTTAAGGTGAAAGACAATTATCTTAGTGGATTAATGAAACTTCAGGAAGGAATGAAGAAGTGAAGTATACTGGAAAGCATAAATACTGAGGAAATAGAAAACATTCAAGCAATAGCAAAAAAATAATGTCCTTTGAGAATTATAGTATACCAAGAAATAAGCATAAGACAATAAGAGCATGAAGGTCACAATGATTAGTAAATAAAATTAAATTATTGTTAGTTTCTTCCATTGTTTTGGAAGAGGTATAAATACTAATATAAAGTAGGCTGTAATAAATTAGTGGTACAGATTAAACTGTTCAGGGTAAGCACTAAAAGAAAAGTAAATAATGGTTATGTAACTATAATGTACAAACCCTGAGAACTAAATTCTAGGGTATATATTATCAGATGAAGACCACTTGTAAAGGTTCCTGCTTTTTAAGCTCTTATAGAAGTCACAGCTGTCCCAGAATTGTAATTGTTATTTCTAAATTCTGAGATGCTGAGCTCTTTGGGTATAACCTGTCATTTCCTGGAACTTTGGGTATTTGTGTGACATCTGAGACTCAGAGCTAGAGTTCTGCAGCTACTAAAGTCATCATTACCCCATATAGCAACTGTCAAGAATGTAGATAAAGTGATCAGATTTCAATTAGAGAAATAAATGAAGCTGATCTGTGTAAGGCTAAGGTAAGTCAGACTAAAGGATGATAGTGACTGTATTTTAAAACTTCAACTTCACGTAAGACCAAAGGAGGAGATGTTTCTTTGGGGCAAAATTTATGTTTTTGATACCACACTATCTAATTAAACTTGTAAGTTCAGCTTATTTGCACACCATAATTACGCGGAACCTTGAATAGGGAATGAAATCTTGGTATATATAGGTTGGTGGGATGCCCTGAAACATCCAGAGTAATCTGGGCAGAAGGTAAAAAAGTATTTGCAAAGTCCCCCTGAGGGACTGGGGAAAAAAGTGGAAATATTAAACTTCCCCACCTGGGGAAGACCTGATGTTCTGGCAAGCATTGGGGACCACCAATTTGATGGGCCAGGACCTTGATCTTGGGACTTGCCCTTGTGAAACTTTCTCCTGCAAGGGAGAAGCTAAGCCTACTTATGATTATGCCTTAGAGTAATCCCCAGAGAGTCTCTTTTGTTGCTCAGATGTGGCCTCTCTCTCTCTAAGCCAACTCTGCAGGTGAACCCACTGCCACTCCTCCATGTAGGACAAGACTCCGAGGGGTGTAAATCTCTCTGGCAATGTGAAATGTCACTCCCCGGGATGAGCCTGGCTTTGGCAACATGGGATTTAGAAAGCCTTCTTGACCAAAAAGGGGAAGAGAAATGAAACAAAATTAATTTTCGGTGGCTGAGAGATTTCAAAGAGTCGAAAGGTCATTCTGAAGGCCATTCTTATGCAATATATAGATATCTGTTTTTAGTTTTTGGTGTATTGGAGTAGCTAGAGGGAAATATCTGAAACTGTTGAGCTATAATCTAATAGCTTTGATTCTTGAATATGACTGAATAACTGTAGAGCATTTAAGGTGTGCTCATGGGATTGTGAAAACCTTTAGAATCACATTCCCTTTATCCAGTGTATAGACAGATGAGGAAGAAAAAGAAGTAAAAAAATAAATATAGTGGGGGTAAGGGATGGCTTGGGTATTCTTTTTTACTTTCATTTAAAATTTTTATTCTTATTTTCTTTGGAATAATGAAAATGCTTAAAAATTGATTGTGATGATGATTGCACAGCTATATAATGATACTGTGAAACACTAATTTTACATTTTGGATGATTATATGGTATGTGAATATATAATATATCTCAATAAAAAAGGCAAATGACAAACCAGAAAAAAAAGACTAGTGGAGGAGAAAAATTGGACCAATAATAACTAAACGTACTTTGTTAATCCAAAAGAAAGACAGAAAGGAGGAATATAAAAACAAAACAAAGGATAGAAGAAACAAAAAGCACATAGAAATATGGTAGATCCAAGCACAATTATATCAGTAATTATGCCAAATGTACAGGGACTAAATATTCAAATAGAAAGGCAAATATTATACTGTATGAAATACAAAAACCTAACTTTATACTACTTACAGGAGAAGACAAAATATAAGGATAAAGAAAAGGTGCAAGTATTTCAGAGGCAAGGAATGATGTAATTGGATTAACAGGAAAGCATTTATGAAACAAAACATTTAAGTTGGTCTTGAAGGAAGGGTAGAATTCCAACACCCACAGAAGCAGAGGGAAAGCTATTTTCTGTGGAGGAAATCATTCTGTTGCTATGGTCAGTTGGCTTCACTGCTGTCATCCCTAACTCTTCCTCCCTCCCCACCCCACATCCCCACTGCAAATAGTCCTGTTGCTATAATTTTTCTCTCTAACGTGACTGAGGCTGGGTAGTTCTGTGCTCACTGCATGGCTGCTTTTTCCTGTTTATCCTGTCTGTGCTGATGGGCTTCTGCTTTGGCTTTCCTGCCTAACCATCTATTTCCCTGCTGGGGCTGCAGCTCTGTCTCCTTGATCTAACTAATTGGTGCCCTGACATCCTTCCTAGTGAATGCCAGGCTAATCTCTCTAGGGCTTGTATGTTGTCTCCCAAACATCTTGACTGTGTATGGTGAATGAATAAACAGACGTCAAATAGACATGTTGCTACTTTCTAGCAGACTTCAGTTTCTGCAATGGTTTGAAGCTGTATGTACCTCAGAAAAGCATAGTCTTAAAAATAATCATACCTGTGGTTGTAGAACCCTTGCAAGTAGGATCTTTTGGTGATAGGATCTTAACTTAAATTCCCCTATCTCATTCGGGGAAGGAATTAATCCTCTTTTTGGAGTCCTTTATAAGAGGATGAAATACAGAGAGAAAGACAGAACACAGAGAGAAAGACACATAAGCTGGGGGGGAAAGCCACAGAAACAGAGAAGTCAATGAAGCCAGAGGTGGAAGCAAAGAAACTTAGAAGAGAATGGAGAGACTAGCAGACACATGTGCCTTGCCATGTGATAGAGGAGTCCAGTATTTCCAACACCCTTTCTCCAGGAAGAAGGTATCATCTTGATGATGCCTAAATTTGTACACTTTCATGGCCTCAGAACTGTAAGCTTGCAAACTAACAAATTTCCATTTTTTAAAAGCCAATCCATTTCTGTTATATTGCATTTTGGCAGCTTTAGGGAATTAAATCAGTATTGATTTCTACTGGATTTTTCTGTAAATACCTTCCATTTCTCCATAGATATAAATCTCTTGTCTATTATCACTTACTCAAACAAATCTGAACATTCAATTACCTACATCATTCTTTAGGGTCAGACTAACATTCCAGTTTTTTTCTCGATAGACAGGGAGCAAGGTAAAATTATCCTTACCTAATATGTGACAGCTATACATCTTGATTTCTTATTGACAAATTGTGAGTAGTATTAGTAACTGCTTCATAGAGCTATTGTGAAGATTAAAGAGTAAATAAAATAATATTAAATAGTTACTTGGCACAGTGCAGAAATCATATAGTAAGTACTCAGTAAATGTTAGCTGCTCCTGCTGGCTTCTCATCTTTCACTCTTCTGTCCTGGGTTCTTCCACCTCCCTAATGACTTTGGTGCCTAGATGACACTATATCTGAGGACTTTGGTATTAGAGAGAGAGGTAACATGAGCAAAGTTTTAAAATGTCAAAACTGTGGGTTAAGGAAGTCATGTGTGATCAAGTTTTGCTAGAGAACAGTGAACTACTAAAACAGGAAGTGGATAATATATTTGGGGCTTGGTTGAGGAGGGCTTTAAATGCTATGAGACAATTTATACACAGTTGCATGAACACTGGGAAGAAATGAAAGTTTTGAAAAGCAGGTGAAAAATTATAGTTGTGCAGAGTTGAGGCAGATATATCTGTTAGGAGAGTATTCTAAGGCAGAGTTAATAAAAGTCTAAGTTAAGTTAACATTTTGATAAAATCAATGGAAATGAGAGGAATGATCATCGAAATCTGACTCCTGAAGCTTTATATTTTCTCATTCCTCTTCACTGGGTACTTTTAAAGCATTCTGAATAACTTTCTAATGGAAATTAAGGAGAATTGTGAAGAATAAGTGGTGTGCAAGTATAGAGGAGATATATGTACATATACAACTGCTTTATATAAACTAGATTAAATATATAAACTATTAGATATATATATACACTATAAAGTATAGGACACTTTACAAGCTATTATTAGTGAGTGCTCAGTGGAACAAAACAGGTAATTTAAATGAATTAAGGCGTCTATCTATCTATCTATCTATATATGCATTTTAAAGAAGTAGGGATTTGGATTTCTTTCAAAATGAAATATGCTCCATCTTTTGATTTATTTTAAGATTTTCAAGCATTGATAGTGAAGTTGATATAGATATTTTTCTATTGTAAGGGAAACAACAAGACAAGTCTGATGACAAATGGTAATTAGTTTTTGTGCTTCAGAAACAATTGGGAGTGGAGGACTATGGCAAACAAAAACAACTAAAGAAGGCAGCTTTTCCTCAATTCCAGCCACTTTTAGACCTGTTAGAACAATACTGCCACATTTTCCAATTTTTCAAGAGAAATTAGAGCTTCACTTTTTAATATAAAATACCTTGTGTTAGTTTGTAAGCTAATGGAATGCGACATACCAGAACTGGAACAGCTTTGTAAAAGGGGAATTTAATAAGTTACAAGTTTAAAGTTCTAGGTCTATAAATGTCCAACTAGGGCATCCAGGGAAGATACCCTAATTCAAGAAAGGCTGGTGGGTCTGAACAGCTCTGTCAGTTGGGAAATCACATGGCTGGCATCTGCTATTCTCTTTCTCCTGGGCTCCACTGTTTTCAGCCTCTCTCCCAGTGGGGGTGCCTCACTTTGCTTCACTGGGGCCAGATGTCATCTCTTGGATTCACTTGGCTCTCTCCAGTTCTGGCTTGCTTAACATCTCATGGGAACTTCTGCTGGGCTCCAAGCATCTCCATCACATCGTGTCTCTCTTTTGCATGCGTTTCTCTGATGCGTCTGTCATTTTGAGGTTTCTCCAAAATGTTTCCTCTTTTAAAGGATTCCAGTAAACCAATCAAGACCAACATCTCCGTTAATCAAAAGGTCACATAATAATTGGGCGTGCCACATCTCCATGGAGATAATTTAATCAAAAATTTCCATCCTACAGTATTGAATCAGGAATAAAAGAAATGGCTGCTCCCATAAAATGGGCCAGGATTAAAACATAACTTTCCTGGGGTACATAATACTTCTAAACCAGCACATCCTCCTACTATAAATATTAGTTTAAATGATTTAAAATGCTGTGTTGGGGGCAGTGCAATGGTGGCTCAATGGCAGAATTCTCACTTGCCATGCCAGAGAGCCGGGTTTAATTCCTGGTGCCTGCCCGTGCAAAAAAAAAAAAAAAAAGTTTATAAAATGCTGCGCAGGCTTATAAAACATCCTTGAAGATTGAATCTAATGTGTGCATCATTGGCTTGTGACATGGTTTGGGGATAAGAAATTAAGACCAAGCATCTTTATGCTGATGTATTCTGTGCTGGTTCGAGAAGGTTTATGTACCCTAGAAAAGCCATGTTTAGTTCTAATTAACCTTGTGAGAGCAATGGTTTCTTCTAATCCCTGTTGAACACTGTATGTTGGAAACCTTGATTAGATTATATCCACGGAGATGTGAGTCAATCAACTGTGGGTATCAAACTTGATTAGATGGAGATGTATCTCCACCCATTTCAGGTGGGTCTTGATTGTTTACTGGGATCCTTTTATTTCCCTTAAATAAGCTGAACATTAGGGAAGTAGCATCCCAAATATTTTCAATTACTAAAAAGTATTTTTTTTCGGATAGTTAAAAATATTTTATAGCTTCCCACTAAGACCAAAGAAATTATCCAAGAAAACATTGTCATTTTAACAGAGTGAAAACCAAATTCTTGTTTTGTAGGAAGATACATCTTATAAAACTATAAAATTTTAGCCAACTGTGCCAGTTTAAAAGGATTTATGTACCCTAGAAAAGCCATGATTTAATTTTGATCCATCCTGTGGGACCAGCCATTTCTTTTACTCCCTATTCAGTACAGTAGGTTGGAAACTTGATAGATTATCTCAAGAGAGATGTGACACACCCAATTGTGGGTATTAACTTTTGATTTAATGGAGATGTGACTCTACCCATTCCAAATAGGTCTTGATTAGTTTACTGGAATCCTTTAAAAGAGGAAACATTTTGGAGAGAGTCCTTTTTTTTTTTAGAGCCATGAGAACCACGAGAGCCCACACAGTCAGAAACCTTTGGAGATGAAGAAGGAAAATTCTCCCAGGAGAGCTTCATGAAACAAGAAGCTTGGAGAGAAAGCTAGCAGACGTCACCACATTTGCCATGTGCCTTTCCAGTTGAGAGGGAAACCTTGAATTTCATCGGCCTTTCTTGAGTGAAGGTAACCCCTTGTTGGTACCTTAATTTGGACATTTTTATAGACTTGCTTTAACTGGGATATTTTCATGGCCTTAGAACTGTAAACTAGCAACTCAATAAATTCCCCTTTTTAGAAACTGTTCTGTTTCATTCCAGCAGCTAGCAAACTAGAAAACCAACCTTAACCAGAACCAATAAAATTCAGTTCCAACAAGACTTCTACAACTTAAAAAGTATTTTTTTTTTAACTCTGGGAAGATGGTGGTAGTGATGGCAGCATAGTTTTTGAATCTTTTAGAATCCCCATATAAAAATATTCAGACCAGATAGATTGCAAAACCAAATCCACCCCCCCCCCGCACATAACATTTATGACGACAAAACAAGGGGACAAAGTTATCACATGAATCAAAAGTGGGTAGGAATAGACCGTCAAGAGATGCAGTGCTTGCCTTTTATTGTTGTTTATATAGGAGAAAGCAGAAGGGTGTCTGATGAACAGAGGGACAGAACCCCCAATTAATAAACAGCTATTTAGTACTCAATAAAGTGGGCCAATTTTAGAACAGTGGCTGCAACCTGGTGGATTTTTTCCCTGCTCTTACAGTAAATGAATTCACAGTCCTCAATGCGACAGGAGGAGTATAACCACTGTGAACTCTCCAAACTTGAGCTGTCATGCTCTTTGAGGACAGGACCCCCTATTTAAAAGGAGGGTTAGCTTCCTGGATGTGAACTGGCACAGAGCCTCGTACTTGGTTTAATGTTCCGCTGTCATGTTCCTGAAATTTTCAATCATTTTGAATAAGGGATCCCACATTTTTATTTTGAACTGGACTCCACAAATTAGGTAGCTGATCCTGCTAAGGAGAAACTTCTAGGAGTAGAATCAAAACTGAACAGGAGAAAACTGCTACTGAGGGGAATGAAAGGGAAGGCCCAGGTAAAAGAGGGGGGCAACAAAGACTTCAGGAAATCTTCAAAAACATGTCACTATATTTTAAAAACATTACATGAGCACAAAAGAAGCAGGAGCACTGTGAAGTTAGAAAGTTTTCTTTTTAAAATTTCTAAGAAAACTAAATTAATATAAAAAGGAACACCACTAGAGTCTAGAGTTTTGAATAGGGAAGTAGAATAATATCACAACAAGCAATAAAAGCATTTAAGATGTAAAAACTCAATAAAACTGTATTATACTATTCAAAAATGAACTAAAAGAGATTTAGAAAATTATAGAAAGCATAAAAATCTAGAGTTAAATCACAGAGACAGGGACAAACCTCAAGAAAGAATTGGAAGCAAAAATAAAAGCCTTTATGAGTGTTTGTGAAAAGAAAACTAAATTAGAAAGAACGCAAGTGTGAATAAAAATAATAAATAGTGCTTTCAGGGATACAGTGGAAGAAAAGAATGGATATATTTAAAATAAAAAACAAATGAAGGGAAGAAAAAGATTCAAGGGGAATGTGGTAGATTCAGTTGTCAACTTGGCCAGGTGAAGGCACATAGTTCTGTTGCTGTGGACATGAGCCAATGGCATATGAACCTCATCTGTTGCTGATTACATCTGCAGTCGGCTAGGAGGCGTGCCTGCTGCAATGAATGATGTTTGACTTAATTGGCTGGTGCTTAAGTGAGAGAGCTCAATGTAGCACAACCCAAGCAGCCCAGCACACCTCATTTCAGCATTCGCAGCTCAGTCCAGGCCTTTGGAGATGCAGAAAGGAATCACCCCAGGGAAAGCTGTTGGAACCCAGAGGCCTGAAGAGAAGGCCAGCAGAGACCATCCTGTGCCTTCCCACGTAAGAAAGAACCTTAGTTGAAAGTTGGTTGCCTTTGCTCTGAATAACTAACAAAATAAATCCCCTTTTATTGAAAGCCAATCCATCTCTGGTGTGTTGCATTCTGGCAGCTAGCAAACTAAAATAGGGAAGTAAAAAAATTAAATACACTCAAAGAAATGCCAACATGGGGACAACAGGACAAATATGAAAAAACATTATTCAATAAAACATCCTTGAAATAAAAAATGATTTAAATCATATCTTAAAAATATATACTGCATGCCTAAGAATATCATCCAGAACAACCCATGACATGACATTTTACCACCTGTTTTCAAAGACAAAGAAAAAATAAATTTTTGGTCATGTAGACAAAAAGAGCATGTGATTCATAAGAAAAAGAAAACTATATCATTATCAAACTTTTTGACACCAATATTTTCTGACAGAATAAAATGGAGTAACATTTAAGATACTCAAAGAAATGTGAGACAATGATTTTATGTCCAGTAAAATTTGCCCTTCAAATATTAAAGGCATACACTGTTATTAACATACAAAAAGTCAGAGAATAGTGTTTGCATTAACTTTTTTAAAGGAATATGCCAGAGAATGAGTTTCAGACAATCAAAAAGGCTAGAGATACGTTGGTATCAGAACTGGTGGTAAGTGTCATCTATGTGTTACTTACGGAACTAAAACTAAATCCTGTGAAACTTGAGAGAGTCGCGCTGTAATGGCTGTATGGTCTGACCACGTTGATCTACAGAGGATTGGTCACCCTCTGAGGTTGACTGAGAACCTTTTTCCTGGGTAGATATAAGGAAGGATTCTAGCATTTACCTTGTTTTTCCTTTATGAACTGTATCATTAGAGAGTTAAATAATAGATGATGGGAAGTCTTTCCTTTAAAAATAATTCCAGAAAATAAATACAAAAAAAAAATTGTAGAATTAAAATATTAGCATTTTTCAACCCTTATGGAATTAATAGTTTTGCATTAGTAAAGAATGAAGACCAGGAATTTATGCGCCTTCTGTCTGCAAGACTTTAGATCTGCCAAATGGAAAGAATCTGAATTCATCAATCCTCTGGATCCAGTTGCCAATATTTATAGCAAAGACAGAGTTCAAAGTAATTTATTGAATGACACCATGGGAAATTCTACAGATCAAGTGTCCTGGGTTCTGAAACAGATAAATCATAAGGAATAGAAATTCATGGAATGGAAACTTGTGTATTTAAAAAGATCTTAAAAATGCAGAAAGTTTAAAAAAATGGATAAGATTAAGCTAATGTGTCTAAAGATCCACATTTAGGTGATAACATCATAATGAGAAACAGAGAAGTGATTATGATAAAAGCCAAAATAATTTTGACTGGATGGAGAGATTGTGACTTGGATGAAGGAATAGGAGGGGCTTTTAAGGTGACTGACAAAGTTCTATTTCTTGGCCTGGGCGATGGTTCCAAGGATATTCTCCTTATAATTATTCACTAGCTATGCATTTATCACCTTTAGTTTTCTATATCTGTATTTATTTTACAGGAAAAGGTAAAGAAAGAAATGCCATTGTGGCACTGTTGTCAAGTTACTGAAAAACAAATAGAGAATCATTTTATAATAAGAACATTCACTTTGTCAAGATATTAAAAATCCGATTGTGGCTATTCACAAAATTGCCAAAATATTCTCTGTCCACAAAAAATAAGTATTTCTCAGAGTTAACAGTTATGCCAAATCTGACTTTGTGAAAAATGCAAGCAAGAAGTTCCCTCTTACCAAGAAAGAAATGCCATTGTGGCACTGTTGTCAAGTTACTGAAAAACAAATAGAGAATCATTTTATAATAAGAACATTCACTTTGTCAAGATATTAAAAATCCGATTGTGGCTATTCACAAAATTGCCAAAATATTCTCTGTCCACAAAAAATAAGTATTTCTCAGAGTTAACAGTTATGCCAAATCTGACTTTGTGAAAAATGCAAGCAAGAAGTTCCCTCTTACCAACCATTATCTCTTGACTCTCCTTTTTACCATAATAATAAGCCTTTGGAAACACTTGAAATTTACAGCACATCACATTTGAAAGAATATCATTTGAAAAGATACAAGGCAGAAACAATATTTTAGAGGAAGCCCTT
The DNA here is from genome assembly GCF_023851605.1 of Tamandua tetradactyla. Classification (NCBI taxonomy): domain Eukaryota; kingdom Metazoa; phylum Chordata; class Mammalia; order Pilosa; family Myrmecophagidae; genus Tamandua; species Tamandua tetradactyla. The sequence goes on along the minus strand of NC_135336.1, from coordinate 68,098,525 downwards.
GCATGCCTAGAAATCCTCTAATCATGCTCAGCAGATGACTGATTATGTGGCTGGAATATGTTTAAAGAAGGAGCTTTACTCCAAAGTTGGATAAGTGAAGGTAGAATTCGAGTGTGATAAAGAACAGTAAGAGGTAGAGGAGCGGTGGCAACTTTAAAGCCTTTATGATTTCTTTAACATTGCCAGGAAGCACATAAAAGGAATCCAGACCTGACTAGATACCATTATAAAAATAATTGTGTCTTCCCTGGGGTGAATTATGTCTTTTATACATGGAAAACATTTTGGTGGACACAAAGGGCAAGGAAATAAAATTAATTTTAATTTCAAATGCTCTGTGAAACTATGCATTTTTTTTTCAATGACAAAGTTAAGTCTCCTGAGTTTAAGGAGCCAGTGAAGCATATAGTTGCATAAGAAAATGTTGATTATTCTCTTTCAAGTAGGTCCCTTAATGCGTGTTATACTCTTTATAGTGACAGCCATTGCTGTACACTGAGCTCCATAAAGATAGCGTGGGACAAGTGCAAGCTAGGTAGGTGCTGGGAAACTCTGACTCGTGGATGGAAAACAACCAGATATGGGCAAAGGAGACCCTAAGAAGCTGAGCAGCAAAATGTCATCACATGCATTCTTTGTGCAAACTTGTCTGAAGGAGACGAGAAGGAGCACCCAGACACTTTAGTTGACTTTTCAGAGTTTTCAAAGAAGTGTTCAGAGAGGGGGAGGACCATGTCTGCTAAGGAGAAGGGAAAATTTGAAGTTGTGGCCAATGCAGACAGGCCTGTTATGAAGGAGAAATGAAAACCTATAACCATCTTAAAGGGGAAACAGAAAAGGAGTTCAAGGGTCCCAGTGCACCCAAGCAGGCTCCTTCAACCTTTTCTTAGTTTTGTTCCGAGTATCGCTCAAGAATCAAAGGCAAACTTCCCATACTAGCCTATCCATTGGCAATGTTGCAAAGAAACTGGGAGAGATGTGGAATAATGCTGCTGCAGATGACATGCAGCCTTATGAAAAGAAGGCTGCTAAATTGAAGGAGAAATATAAAAAGGACACTATTGCATACTGGACAAAAGGAAAGCCTGATTTGACACAAAGGAGTCATCAAGGTTGATAAAAGCAAGAAAAAGGAGGAGGACGAAGATGAAGAAGAGGAAGAAGATGAGATGGAGGAAGATGAAGAAGATGAAGGAGGAGGAGGAGAAGGGGGAGAAGGTAAAGGGGGAGGAGGAAGAGAAGGAGGAGAGGGAGAAGGAGAAGGAGAAGGAGAAGTTGATTCTACCATAGTTTATTTTTTCCTTGTCTATAAAGCACTTAACCCCACAGCTCACTCCTGCTAAGGACAAAAATTGAAATGTAAGGCTCCATAAGATTTGTTTTTAAATTGTACAATGTCTTTTTTTCTTTGAATAGTTAGCACACTTTAGATAGCACTGTGCTGGTGGTGTTTTCAACAGCCACTAACTTTGCCTGGTACAGTGTGGGGGTTGTAAACCAGCATGGAAAATTACAGCAGGTTCTTGCTGAGGCACGGCACAAATTAGTTATATATGGGGCTGGTAGTTTTTTTCATCTTCAGTTGTCTCTGATACAGTTTATCTGAAATAATGGTCATTCTGTCAATGAATATCACTCTGTAATTGCAAAAAGTAAGCCACAGCTGTTTTATTGACATTTTGAATGTTTCTAAGTAAATACAACTTTTTATTATAAAAATCTGAATAGAAACTGTACTAAGACAAATAAAAAACAGTCACCGAATTAACATAAGGTTGCTATTTTATTTGGTAAATTTCCCAGAGGGAAATTTAAAATATTATGACTTGATGCTTTTAAAGAGACATTCTTTAGGAAAAGACTTGGGAAGACAGAGAACCTGATTTTGTCAATTAATAATCTGTGTGACCTTGAGCAACTAATTCAACCTTTTGAAACAAAGGCTACATTCTAAAAAAAATGAGAAGATTGTACTATACAGATCTTTCTAGCAACAGTATTCTCAAGTTAACCAACACTAATTTCTTTTCAGTTTGTTTTGGGAGCCAGATAAATTCTGCAAAGACTGAACGGCAGAGTTATAATGACTGGGTTAGTTAACTATTGCTGTGCAACAAATTACCTCAACACTTGAGAGTTTCAAACAATGAAGATTTATTATCTTTTACAGTTTCTGAGGTTCAAGAATCTGGAAATGGCTTAGCTGGCTGTTTCTGACTTAAGATCTCTCATGAGGTTGCAGTTAAGCAACCCCCAGCCTGAGCTGGAGGCATCTGAAAGCTCCACTGGGGCTGGAGGATCCACTTCCAAGTTCATTTACATGGTTGTTGTCTTCAGTCTCTTGTTGAGTGTTGGCCAGAGGCTTCAGTTCCTCCCGGCATAGATCTCTCCCCAGGGCTGCTCACAACATGGTAGCTAGCATTCCCCAGAGTGAGTGATCCAAGAGAGAGAGCCCATGTGAATGAGAAAGCACCCAAGATGGAAGAGGCAGTCTTTTATAAGTTACTACATAAAGGGGCATACCAGCACATGGACCAACTCTAGTACAATGTGGGTGGGGACAACTCATAGGTGCAAATGCCAGGAGAGATCACTGGGGGTAATCTTGGATGCTGGCTACCAGACGTGGATTTAATTTAACAGAGACTTTAAGTAGCAATATCTCTACCCTAATTTTGAAAAAAAGAAGGCTCTCTTAATGTTTAACTCCTCTTACTACCTATTTCCATATTACTGAGCACCAATCTATATATTTTTTGGGGGGGTGCATGGTTCAGGAATCGAACCCAGGTCTCCCACATGCAGGATAAGCATTCTACCACTGAACCACCTGTGCACCCAGCACCAATCTGTTTACCACCACCACCAGTTGTTATTGTTATTATTATTACTTGAAGTGTTTATTTGGATATATTAATATTTCTCTATTTAATTTTTAACAACAAATTCCTTCTTGCCTTCTAAGTCCTTCCATGTCCTTCTAAGTGTCCTTCACATGTAAAGAACATCTGTAGTTCTGTCTGCAAATGACTAATTTGGTAAACTTTCTCTTTGCTAAAAAAAAAGTCTTTATTTTATCTGTACTCTTGAATAATTGTTTTCCTGGGTATGGAATTCTAGTTTTGTGGAGTTTTTTGCTTTTTTTTTTTAACTGCTAGTTTGTTGAAGATATTATTCCATTGTTTTCTGATATGTATTGTTAATGAAATACATAAATAAAAGATATATTTGTTCATCCTTTGCTTTTTTTGTGTGTGGGGAAAAGAGTAATTTGCAAGTTTTTCCTCTTTTTCACTTGCTCATGCAAATCAAGGATCTGCCAGATTGATTTTGTTATTCTTTATCTTCTTTGAGATTCAGTATCTTTTTTTCTCTCTTTTTTTTTGTTATGAACAATAAACAAACATACAAACATTCTTGACATGGTTACAATCAATGGCTCACAATATCATCACGTAGTTGTGTATTCATTACCGTGATAAATTTTTTAAACATTTGCATCTCTCCAGTAAAAGAAAGAAAAAAGAAAAAGTCATACATGCCATACCCTTTACTCCCTCTTATTGACCACTAATATTTCAATCTACTCAATCTATTTTAACCTTTGTTCCCCCTATTATTTGTTTATTTCTTATCCATATTTTGTACTCATCAGTCCATACCATAGATAAAAGGAGTATCAGATACAAGTTTTTCACAATCACGCGGTCATATTGCAAAAGCTATATTATTATACAATCATCTTCAAGAACCATGGCTACTGGAACACAGCTCTACAGTTTTAGGTACTTCCATCTAGACACTCTAATACACCTTAAACTAAAAAGGGGATAGCTATTTAATGCGTTAAGAATAACCTCCAGGATAACCTCTTGACTCTGTTTGAAATCTCTCAGCCACTGACACTTTATTTTGTTTCATTTCTCTCTTCCCCCTTTTGGTCGAGAGGGTTTTCTCAATCCCTTGATGCTGAGTCCCAGCTCATTCTAGGATTTCTGTGGGACTCAGTATCTTTAATTTGAGGACTCATGTCATTCTTTACTTTTGTAAATTCTCAGTCAGTATCTTTCAGCCATTTCTCTCAGCTATCTTGCACCTATGTTTTATACTATTTTTCTATACTCAATGCTTCTAATGGTTCTTTTTTGGATTTATGACTTAATAGTTTTCTGTGCTGCAAACTAAAATTAATGTCATTTTAGCTCTTCAGTTATCTCCAATATGCTGTTTAATTTATTCATACAGTTTTGATTTATAACTATATTTGTCATGTCTAAAAGTTCAGTTTGATTATTTTTCAAATCTACTTATTTTGTATTTCATTCTCTGTTATTTACCATTGTGTTGTCATTCTTTCTTTAAATTCCATATTTCCTATATAATTTCTGCTCATATCTCTTTCTTCAAGCTCTACAACTATTTTAAATAAAATTATAGTTTCCCCTGATTGTTCCATTAAATTCAGTACTAAGGGTGTTCTGGTTTTTGATGAGCTCCCTTGTAGTATTTCATTTTGTCAAGTAGAAAATTTGGACTATGTATAGTGAAGTTTTTCCCCTTAATTACGGGAGCTACTAAGTCTTTTTTTACAAAAATATTTCAATGATTTTATGGTAATTTCTCACCTTGAAATTCCTGTCCTATGCAGTATAAATTTTTAATCCCTGAAACATACACACAAAAATACCATGTAAAATACCATGTGACTTTTGCTCACGTTTGTGTTCTCAAAAGTACAGATTTTACTGTATAGTTCAATTTTTAGTAAATATTTGTTTTGTGAGAGATGCATGGATATTCCATGTATTCTTCAAATACGTAATCAACTATAGCAAATTCTTAACTGCCTTTTAAGAAATGTTCTATTTTTTGCTATCTTCATGCTTTATTCAAGTTATTCACTCCTTCTATCTCAGCAAAATCTCATCTTATAGGGATTTTTTCCCAAGACATCTCTTTCTTGAAAAGTCTCTTAAATTAAAAAATGAAATCTTCAGATAAATTAAATATTTTTATCAATGCACATTTCTTTCAGGAAAATACTGATTTTTTTCACTGTGAAATACTCAGATATCAATTATTCACTGTTTTCTGTATTTTAACAATTTTAACACTGTTTTTGGAATTAAACTTCTTCATAAGGCTTTTAGTCTGACACTATGACATACTTGTATTCGATAGGCCATAGAAACCCTTGGGCAGAGCTTCAACTAGTCAGCCATGTGGAGAATTCCTAGTTCAGCACACTCAGTTTGAAAAATAAGATGAAATTTGTTGTCAACATTTAAAATGCAATACATTATAAATATTAATATGGATTATTTTTATGGAGGAGGGTGTGAAAATAATTAGACTAAATATGGTAGTGATAGGCTTTCATTTCTTCTTTTTGACAATTGGGCAAAACTGAGTTATAGCTGCTCAATTTAAACAGTTTATGTTCAATTAATTTTGCCACAGTATCCACCACTTCTTTTTGTTTTAGACATTATTGGTTTTAGTCAGTTGTATTTCAGCTTAGCTCCTGTAAATAAAGTATTTGGGTGTGAATTTGGAATATTCTTCACAATTCAATGTTGTCAATTATTACTGGCTTTGGCCATAGAGTGAAAAAGTAAAGTACTGCTTTCTATTTGAAATCAGTTCATTAGGAGGGCAAGAATTAGTAAACATTAAATTATAAACATAAAACTTGTATTTTAACTGAATTAAATCACTAATCTTTGCTTGTTTCTATTATTCTTTCACATGAAAACATGTAATTCTTATTATAGAAACAATGATTGTGTACATACAATCAATTTAACTGGAATACACCATTTGCCCAAATCTTCCTTGGGTATTACCAGTTGTAATTATTAATTCAATAAAATCCATGTAATACAACCAAATATGATGAATGGAGAAACAGGAATTGGGAAGTTGATAAAACAATGTTTATCAACTGATTATTGCACTGTCTATTCAAAACCAAAAAAACAAAAAAAAATGAACTTGAAATGTTGTATGCTAGTCATGACCAAAGGGGAGCAGGCTGATATTTAGACTCTAAATAAGTAGTGTGAATAATATATTTTATTTAAGGAAAAAAGCAAAATTAGTTTTAAGGTAAAATTTAGATTTATCAATGCTTATATTCAGAGTGTCTACCATTTGATTGCAAGCAATATCATAGAAATTAATATATTACCCATTAGAAAATTGCATGTGTTATTTTCTTTAGTTTTTATTTCTTACAAAATTCTTTCACTTTTCAGTTGCCTGAGGTCATACTGTTTATAGAGGATGGATCACAGATGCATTGCTGAGGCTCGGATCTGTGGGAGAGCTCTAAATGGATATCTAAGCCATCAAGAATAATAATAAATGAAATCTTAAAACCCCAGTCTCAGGACCTCTGCAGTTATATTTCCCAATTATGTGGAGATAGCTTACTTAGGGCAGTGCCATAGGGAGCTCTTCATCTACCATGCAAACTTTGATACAGGGTGAGATTATGGACACCACGGAAAGAATGTAATCAATATTCAGCAGAACACAGACTTTTAAAAATATATGATCTCAGTTCATGCTACCCCTCTCTGGAGAGCTCTATAAAAGAGAGAACAAAGAGTATGGTCGTTAGCATTCAACAACATAGATTTCTTTTTGTCATCTAACCCTGTCTGAGCACATTTGTGCTTTTAATGCTTTCCAAAGATAGATCATTCAAAAGTGACAGAAAGACAGTGACTGTGACAATATGTTTGCTCCCTGGTCAGATCACGATACCCAACAGGAGTCTGCTCCAAGTACCACTTTGCCATCCAGCTCTTTCTTTCTTAGAGCAGAATTACTTTATAGATAGATGAGAGCAGTAAACATAAGAATAGCACCAATATTTCTTTACCTTGATAGAGATACAAAAGAGTTGTGTGAAATGCTTCCATAATGGTAAACTATAGCTATCTGCATTTGCCAACTACTTTTCAACTATAATCTCACTGCTCTTTAATTGATTGCTTCCATTTTGATATTTCAGAAATCTCACAGAATTCTATTTCCTTATTGGATTGGAAATATAAAACACCCTAACCTTTTCTTTTTCTTTTCCTCAAGCCTTGAATAAATTCCAAACAAGCACCTTAGAATTAAGAGAGTTCTGTGTTGCTTCACCAGAACAATCCGTCATCCTCAATTCTATTTTCAAGTATCCTGGTTCCTAGTGCTGATTCTGATTTTTAAAAATTTGAGATAGAGAAGGTGGTTCTACACAAATGATATTTTTTTTGAATGAAGAGTATTTACCAAGATCAGTTAAGCAAGCTTTACCAAGTCCAAAACATGATGTTTTATTTTAACATCCAATTTGACAAATATGTGTGTTTTTGCTTTTACTCATGACCTACTAAATACTGCAAAAATCTGGCCCAAGTAAAAATAGTTTTCAAATACAAAACAAAAACAAAAACAAACCGTTTGTTTAAAATAGTATCAAGATATCTGTTAAAAATTTAAAAATCACCCCATAAAGACAGAACAAATTTAGTTGTAAATTTTCTTTCAAATATAAGGTAAATAGGATGATAACATGGACAAACTATTCACAGAAATATTCACAATATTTGAAAAGTTTGCTGATAACCAAGGAAGAATGTGTTTTGGATTGGCATGGTTCCTCATCATGAGGTTTCTTGGGTTATTTTTAAGAAGGTGTTTTGTCACCTTTACATATAGTAACATCTCTAAACTCAAAATCAACATCAAGTCATATGAAGTGTTTTACAGCACAAATTTACCGTGGTGGAGAGCGGAACCCAAAAAGTGTCAAGGATTTACTGATGTGAGCTAACCCTCCGAGAGTGCTAACATCATCAAATAGCTTCACATATAAGTAAGGATTTGAAGGAAAAAAAGAACTTCCTAATCCTATAAAAATGTGCCTTTAATCAATTTTAGGGTATTCAAGAGAAAAAATGTTTACAAGCAAAGTTTCAATGATATATTATTTTACTATATATGTTAAGGAACATAAAATTATCAAGGAGGAGAGGCTTAGACAGATTTTAGTGTCAAAGCTAATAATGGTGCTTAGAGGAGGTTGATAATCATGGCACCCCATCATAGTTAGCATGGGTTGTGTAGTGGCAATGAGAAGAAATGAGTGATATGTTGGGTGGGAATGGCAGGGGTGCAATAGGAGAAATAGGCCCCTTGTCTAAAGGACATTTCAGATCAACCTGAAAGATAATTTCAGGGTCTAAAATAAGAGTTCTGAAATAATTCTAATGCTATTTAGAAGCACTACAGGAATTAGTGTCTTTAACTCCATTGCGCTTTGCCACATTACAGTATTTGGAACAAGGCAATAATAGATGTTATGTTGCACTGATTGTCCTATTTTATGATGACATAAATTAATAATAGAAATGGAAAGGTGGGTGTGGGTAATTGATATTATTGACAACATTTGTTTTAGAATGTATATAAACGAGAGGCAGGATAACATAAAAGCTAAGAACTTGGACTTTGGAATAATATGATCAGGGCAGAGTTGCCACTTACTAGGTATGTGAACTTGGGCAAGTAATTTATCTTCTCCATGTCTGAGTTTCCTATCTGTAAGAATTGGATAATTATAGCATTTACTTCACAGGGTTGTACTGAGGAATACATTAATTTATATTTATAAAACACTTAGAATTGTGCATGAACTGTGTTTATTAAATAAGCAAAAGAAATAAATGAATGAAGAATTATATGTGAATATGTAATTTATATGTGAATTTATTGTATTACCTATTTTACTTATTTTTATATGTAATTTAATAAGCTACTATTAAATACAAACTATTTTTGTTATGACAGGAAAAAAAGCAGACTTTTAGATAATAAGAAACTAAATATTTCCACATGAAGTCAAACTTAGTAGTGGATTAAATGTCCTCATTAATTAAATCAGAATAAGAAAAGTCAAATTTATTATGACAATAATATGTTAGGAGCTTCCATATATAAAGAGTAATTATATCCATGAACCATCAGGGATAGTTTCTTCCATAAATTTAGTCAGGACTTTTATTAAGAGTAAAAGAACAATTTTATAGCATCTAGTGAAATGCCTTGCTGATTGTATAAGGTGCACTAGGTAGAAAAATGAGGGTCAAAATGTTGAATTTATAGAGAGGACGATTTCCTGTTATATATGAAAGAACTTTGAGTTAGGGCTCACCAAACTAGAACAGGATGCAATTAAGAACTAGTGACTTCCTTGAATTGGTAGACATTCAAGCAGATGTTGAAGGACTTCTATTAGATAGTATTTCTAGAGGGGAATTCAAGTTTTGTACAGAATGCTAGAATAGGTGATTTGCAATGTTCTTGCTAAGCCTGGATTCCAAGAAGTTTCAGAGTATGGAAAAAGAATTATTAAAATGTGGAAGGTCAGTTAGCATTTGAGACATATAGTCAAATGATTTCACATGTGCACAAACAATACATACATACAAATACATGCACACACACATATATTTTATGCACATAAAATACTAAGTTTACATATAGTATTATTAGTAATAAGTGCAATCATGAAAAAAGGATCATTTTAGTAATTAAAATACACATGTCTTATCATACTTTCATTTCATAAAGGTAAAGGAAAGTTGGAATTCTTATATTCATTACACACATTATCAAGCAAAAAATAATTCAGCTATTTCATTAACCCACCATCCTTTACATTTTCAGGAGAAAAAGACAGAAGTACATTTTATGGGTGATGTTTCCAGTAGTGTTGCAATTTAAAAACAGAAGTTAGACAATCTAAAGAGTCATAAAAAGAGAGTTGAAAAGATATGCTAAATGTTGAAATCCAATCCTTCTTCCAGAGTCCTAAAGTCTATATTGCCTTATGCTATTTACTTCTTTAATGAGTACTGCCCTCTTAAGTTGTTGTGAGAAATAGGTGAAATAAGAGTATAAAATGCTTATAGTTAAGTGTCTGAAATGTAATAAATGGTCAATAACTGTTAGTATAGATGAAACTTACTCTGAAAATGAGGGTCATATAGGTCACATGTCATATAGTCAGATTATGATTCCTATGATTAAATATATGGGGTCAAAGAAGACTACTTCTTTCAGTGGTTCCAATGTATATGTCACTGTTTTCTGTCGTCACAAGGAAGGGACTAAAATGAAAGAAAATTGAATTTTCTAACTTTGTCATAGCTTATAGATTGGTTATACACCAACACATGCAATCTAAGTATATCAGCTAAATGCATATGAGTAGTTAGCATATTAATTCATTCTTCAATTTTAAAAGGTTAATTCTATTTGCACATGAATGAGATTAAAGAACTGAAGGACTACCAAATTGCTAAAATAACTATTCTTTCCCCCAAAAGACTCTTTAAAGGACTTTGCAAATATATGTCAGGGATACCCTCCAGTGGTTACAAAATACACATCTTTTAAATTGAAATATAAAATGTGTGTGTGTGTTTGTCATTCTGTATTTTAAAAAAACCTTTATTTTAAGTGATTAAGAGCAAAAGCTCTAACACTGCATACAAATTTTACACATTCCAACCAACAGAGGGCCATGGGACATCCCAACATGCATTGCGGTCCCTGGAGTTCCCAGGAACCATTGTCATCAATGCATTAAGAAACATGGAAAACTCAAAAGCAGGAGTGAAATGCCATAGTAAATGTCACGTTAAATAAACATAACAGCATATGCTTATGAAACTTGTATTAGTTTATAAGCATTTCCCATTCATCATCACATTTGATCTGACGAGAACCATGTGACACAGACAAAGCTGAAGTCCTTATCTTACAGAAGGAAAACTAAGAATCAGTTATGTTGGATTCAAGGTCAACCAATTAATAGTTAGATTTAGAAGCCAGCTGTTTTGTAGTTCATATTTTTCCCTCTTTGCCATGAATTTATAGAATCATCAGGTTTCAGACCCCTTGAGTTAGAAATAATCTTAGAAATCATGGGTATAAACATATATACATAATCTGAGTAAAACAATTACTCATAGTAATCCCTAGACCTAATTTTTAGAAGAACTTAAAAATATTAGAAATAAAAAGAATTATCTGAACAGACTACAAGACACTTTTATAAAAATCATTGAATTTTAAATAAAATCACTCTTGTCAGTAAGAACATTTTTTAAGTGAAAGATGATTACATACTCAAATTTATTTCATAAAGCTGTTCCAAAGTGTTTAGTGACTACTTCACAACTCATAGAGGTGGGCTGATAGAAAACTCAATCATCAATTTAGAAAATGATTCAGCAGAATTGTTTTTGCTGTGTCCATAGTAGGGCAAATGGAGGCTAAAGCTCATCAATAATAGCTTAAAGGAATTGCACATATATATATATATATATATATATATATATATATATATATATATATATATTGCATGGGCAGGCACTGGGGAAGGAATTGCATATTTTTAATAAAATGTGTTAAATATTCAATTGAATATTTAGTGATCTGGTATGAAATTAAACATCAACAATAAAATTAAACCTAATGTTAGATCAAGCAACTAATGTGATACAAATAACACAAATAATACCTACTGTTCCTACATTAATCTCAACATCATTTTGTAAATAAATTCATATTTATAAAAGGACTGGAGTGCTTAGCCTGTTTAAAAGATGGCCAAAACCTTAAGTTATAGTTGTCATCTTCAATTCAAAATGAATATTGAAAAGTTCCATACTATTAAGAGACATACACCATTTAGTATGAAAACCTCAGCTTATCATGATTTTCGTATATATTTTTTTCTGTTTCAAAAGTTAACTAGATATATTATTGAAAAGTGAGAACAGAAATTGAAGGAAGAAGAAAATGTCTGACATATTCATAAAAGTGTTAGAGTTTACACCAAGAGCAAGTTTAAGAATGGAATATTAATTACTAATTTTGAAATGTTTTATGCACATTATTAAAATCATCATGTTAACAATATTCTTTAAGGGAAATGCAATTTTAAAAGCTTTTCTTTTCTTAATACTCCCTGCCAATTACATTATTTACCATTATCTTCTCACGTTTTCAGGAAAGTATTTGTTTCTGGTTATCTACATGACAAAGTATTTTGCTTCGTGTCCGTAAATTGTACGAATCATGTACGTTAAGTTTAACTATACTAATATATAATTTACAAACAACATATATTCTATAGCATTCAAAAAGAATTGCATTAGATTATTTAGATTAAAAATACTAAAATATTTCTTATTTTCTAAATTTTTAAAAATGCTTTCTCAAAATTTAAAGCCTATCTCAATTTGCATGCATTTAAAGTTTAAATATTATGCATAAAAACATACAAAAACGGACAGGACATAAGAAAAAAAATTACATAAAGAATTATTACTATTAATGCCTATTAAAACATGTTTGATTTCTTCAGTGAAATGAGTAAGTAATATGCAAACTTTAGGAAAGGTCATTGCTATGCTAACTCATATAGCCTCCATGTTTTCAAGGTGATGTATTAAAAAGCTTTAGATAAAACATACTGCCACCCAAATAAGCACAGTTTCTCCTGGAGTTTGGTAGAGCAACTAAGAATCTATGTTTATTAAAATATTCAACTTTTTCTTCACCTTGACTGATCTTGAAATATAATTATACCACGTCGAAAGAAAAAGCCTTCCAGAATGGCAAGTCAAATTAGGAGTCACAGTTTAGTGCATGTATTTAAATCTGAGAGTTGAAGAAACATACTTCATTTCAAGTGAAAACATTTTAAACGGGTCAAATGAAATTTTCCTTAAAAGGAAATCAACTTGCAGAGTCCCAGAAATCTTTCACCAAAAGCCACGCATCTTTTATAATTGCTTGTGCGTCTACTACTCTATAATATGGTTGTTAAAGTACAATCTTTTCCAGATAGGGAAGTATTTTTGTGCGTTTTTGCTTTCCTTAATTTGTATTCTTGTGAAACAAGAGGTGGACCCAGATACTGGTGCAAAAATCTCCAGTCCTCCCCCTGTGAGCTAAGATGCTGCCACTGCATTTATATAATCGGTCAGTCATTTGGTGGACATCATGTTTTTTATAAAAATTCCCACACTTAGATGGCTGTCAGTGGTGGTGCTGGTGAACTGTTCTGCAAAGCCCCCCAAACTTGAATCTTTGAGCACAATAAGAAAGTTCAGAGCAGGAAAGAGATAGTGTACTGAATACACAATACTGAGCTTTGTCTGTTCAGGGCTTCTGTTAAGGGAGAAGGCTACTTAATCTCTGCATTTGCCCTGGGGATTCTAACTGTTTTAATGTGTCTTTTTGAGAGTCTGTGAACTGTAGAATATATGCTGGTAACAACTTTCTTTGGGGGTTTTCCTTGGAAAAGCCAAAGCTGCCAACACAAGAAAGCTGACACAGTGGCGCTAATAAACACAAAAGGGACCTTTAGTTGTTTGTGAAAACTGCCTGGCTAAAGTTGCATGTCATGCCTTGGTGAAGGATCTAATTCTTTTTGGCTTATTTCATAGGAATTTAACTTCTTCACCAAGCTGGGAAAGAATGGAAAAACTTGATGTTACGTCAATAAAATTTGTGATACTTAAAATATAATAGAGGATTAAATTATATAAAACTATTTGCAACAATGACATTTAATATTGTATTACCAATTACCTATGCTGATTATTTACTTAAGACTATTTTTAAGGTCTAAGTGATCTTTTTTTAAAATATAAATTTTGGTGAAATGTCAACTGCTTTTCTATTCAATGTTAAAAGAACACATAAAATATTACATAGAAAGTTAACTTGAATTATGTACTTTTAAATATCAAAGGGATTTAAGAATTGTATTTAAAAGATTATCCTATCTTTTGGATATAGATATATCTGGTTCAAGAAAGTATATCTAAGATGCTAAAAATCAATTCTATAGCCAGGAGAGCTAATTGTTTTAATCTTTTAAACAACGCTCCTATTTTTAGCTTGACTAAATTTACATAAATCTATCTATCAATATACTGGAATTTTGCCACTTAAAGTCATTTATTGTCTATAGGAGATCCTTTTTCTACTTATGCATTGATGATACTCATTAAAGGCTAAGCAAATAACGTGTATGCATGAATACGTATTACAAGCTTTAAGAGTGAAGTAGTAAGGATGTATTTTTATAATCCTAATACCAGCAAATTATTTTAGCATTGGATATATTGTAAGTTTAATATAGGTTAAACACCTAATAAATGAAAATGAATTTTCTTAAAATGAAGAAAATAAATATCAACCAGAATTTTGGATAACGAAGTGAGATAGACTAACTATGAATATAAATGTTCACAGTGAACAAAGAAAATGAGACCTGAACCTCACAGTGTGAATCTAAATCCCACCTCTAACATTCTTGTTAAAAGTCTTATTGTAGGTATGTGAGGGTAGCTCAGTGGTAGAATTCTTGCCTGACATGCAGTAGACCGGGTTTGATTCCCGCCCCACGCACTTCTTAAAACAAAACAAAACAAAGAAACCAACAAAAACAAACAAAATCCAACAAAATGGTGTTTCAATAATGGGATACTCACATGGAAAAAGAATGAAATGTGACCCCGCCATACAGCATACCAAAAAAAAAAAAAAAAAAAAGTCATATTGGTTGGCACAACTGTTGCATTATTATGTAATCCTTAGACCTCTCCTAAAAATCTTCTTACCGCCTTACCTGCTTGCCCACTGCATACCAACTTTAGAGTCTGACGAGAGTCAGGTTGAACTTATTTCAGCTGTCTGGGAATGGCACCCCCTCTTTATCTTGTATATCTATCATCCTGTTATAATTCTAATGAGATGTTCAGGAATGCTGCACATACAAAAATAGGGGAAGACTTCCTGCATACTTTGAGGAAGTATGGAATTTAAAAAAAAATGTTTATCTGTGAATAGTAACCTGGAAAGAGCTGGTAATAGACACGAAGAGAAAAATAAAAAGGATTTAAGATATTGTCTCTTAGGTAGAAAATGGAAACATTACAAGGGAAATTACATTTTACAGTGATATTTTCAAATGTGGTGGCTTACGAATAATTGTATATAATGTATTATTCTATAATATATATACCTAGTGATTGAAGAGTCTGTATTTATCTATCTACAGCCTACCATTTTTTCATACTTAAGAAACGCAAAAAAACTGGGCAGAAAGCAATTCATACCTGATCTAGGCTAAACAAAGATAAACATTCCACCACAATCTTTTTAGCACCATACTCAAATCAGTCAATTTCTTTTTTTTCTTCTTTTTGCATGGGCAGCCACTGGAAATCAAACATGGGTCTCCGGCATGGCAGGCAAGAGCTCTGCCTGCTGAGCCACTATGGCCCGCCCTCAATTTCACTTTTAACTATAACATTTCTCATTGGGAAAAGGTAGAAACTATAGCCCAATCCAGTTTAACCTCAGTGCTCTAATTTATTCCACATGGGCCAATCTGCGGAAAAGCAAGCTATTTGTAAAAAAAGAGAGGGAGTTCAATTACACAATTGAAAAGACCCTTTAATTCATAGTATATCCCCAGTTTTATGATGAAAGAAAATTCTCTCAGGGTGCTTACATAAAGAGATAGCTATCTTTGGAGAGAACTCACTCAACCAAGATTTTCATGAAGGGAAGCTCAGTTCTGGAAAGAGAATCTGATTGAACACTCGCAGTTTGTTTTAGCCTTTCAGAAGAGCTACCATAAAGCTTTCTTCAGCCTATTCTAATCTCAAAAATAGGCTGGATAATTCCAGTATATATATATATATATATACATTTTTACTCTGAAAGCCTGAGCTTCAAACTGCTATGCATTTGACTGCATTGGCTTACCCAGAAGCGAATCTAATAAATTTAATATCACATGCCTAATTATCATCAGGCAGTTTGTTTATTGTCTGAAAGCATAGTTAGGTGGTTGCTGGATTTGAATTCTGACTTTACCATTTATTAGTTGCATAATAATGCACACATAATTTAATCTTTCTTTGTTTTAATTTCCACATCTGTAAAATGAGAAGAATAAACCTATAAGGCTGTGAACATTAACACTAGCTAACATTTAGTGAGTGCCACAGAGTTTTCTAAATGTTTTTTATGTATTCCTACAACAAATTTATAAAGTAGGTTTTATTATTCTAGCTTAGCTATATTAGATAATTTGTCCAAAGTCACACAATTATTAAATTGTGGAACTGACGTTTGAAATCTAAGAAATTTGTACTATGGAATCCACACTTTTCAAACTACACCAGACTCTCTGCATGAGATAACATATGTCCTCACGCATCAAAACTCAGTAAAAGTCATTTGTTGATATTCTGATTACTCTGAGAAACTTGTAATCCTGTTGAATTGAGAGAGGAAATGAACATTCTTGTTAACCAATTTTCTCATAAGAGAAAAAATCAGTGCTGAACACTGTATACAATTTTAAATTAATTTAAATTCAATTGAAAATTACACGCTTAATATAACAAAGAATATCAGTTGCCAAAGTTTTAAATCTCTACTGAGAAATATCATTTCAAACTATACATTTTTGCATGAATACCAGAGGAACTGTTTTACAAAGTGCCCTTTGAAAATTTTTCAATAATGAAGTATTGACAAAAGCATAAACACTAGAATTTAATAAAACATTCCAAATTCAGCATCTTATTAGTTCTATATTTGACAAAAGCAAGCACTTGAATCATTGATATAATCCAATTCAAGCTATTAGAATTAAACTATTTATTTGTCCAATTGCAGTTAGTATGGCCACTTTCACTTAAGGTATTTACTCTGAGATGATCTTTTCAAGGTATCTTAATCTACAATTTAGGAGTACTAATATACTTGATTGGAAAATGATGACTGATGCTGATTTGATTTATACTGTTTGGGGTTTAGTTAAGTTTTAGCCTCACAAGACTTCATGAAGGAGACCTGATCTAAGATTCAGTTCAAAGGAAAGAAGGGCCAGGTTTAGCAGTGTAGAAACAAAGTTTTTATTGTCAGGCAAGATTTCACAGATAGGATCAAAGTGAATACGAAGGAGTTCTCCCTGATATGACACAAGGCAATACACCAGGGCTCTGAGAGAGACCGGAGACTTTGAGTAAACAGAACGGAAACAGAGGGAAATACCTTGTTCTTGATCCAGAGGATGTTTGTAATTCTGTTTTCATGACTAGAGAGTAGCAAAGTATGATGATCTTTACCATCACAAGGAAAAGGAAAAGATAAACTGGGCTTAGCCAAAGGCTAAGGAGGTTGTATAAAGACAAAAATTCAGATCTTGTATAGCAACAAACTCAGGAAATAACTTCATTATTGTAAGTGGCAGCACATTGGTTAATTGACAGCAAGCTAAAAGCTTATCGTCTCTATAACTAAGGCTGTGTCTATAATTTTAACGAAAAAGATGAAGAAGAAAATGTTCATCTTTCATATGTCTGTATTCATTAGTTAATGTATCAAATGAAAAAACAGCTGATAGGAACATATTATGGGCAAACAAAGTACTAGGCATTAGGAGAACAAAGACCAATAGAATATCTTTCCAGACCTTTTGGAGCTCATGCATGGTTAGGTAATGAATAAAAGGATTTCATCTTGTGTAAGTTATGTGGAAATCTATCCAGCCACAAAGGACATGGTTTTACACCCAAACAAAGACTTTAGATTGAAATCCTAGTGATCAATGAAAGGGAGGGGTTAGGGGTATGGAATGCATGAATTTTTTGTTATTGTCTTTTTATTTCTTTTTCTGAATCGATGCAAATGTTCTAAGAAATGATCATGATGATGAATATGCAACTGTGTGATGATATTGTGAATTACTGATTATATATGTAGAATGGAATGATCAAAAGTTAAGAATGTAAAAAAAAAAAAAAAAGTGAATGAGTGGGGGTGCAAGAGTAGCTCAGTGGTAGAATTCTCGCCTGCCATGCGGGAGACCAGGGTTCAATTCCCAGCTCATGCACTTCCCAAACAAACAAACAAAAAACAAACAAAAATTCAACAAATGGTGCTGCAATAATGGGATACTCACATGGAGAAAGAATGAAATGTGACTCAGCCACAGAGCATACAAAAAAAAAAAAGAAAAGTGTATGAGTAACTAAGAATTAAAGGTAGGAATGCCAAGGGGAACAACTAGATTGGCCAGTAACCACATGACAGTTTATTCAAGTCAGTCTTCTAAGTATGCTCTTTCAGTGCATGCTGCCATGAAAATTAAGATCCTTCGATTGCCCTTCCCCTAGAAAGCTTCAAAATGTCTAAAAGAAAGTTAATCTTCCCTCTGGATTCCAGTAGAGAAACTTAATGGCACTATTTGCTGAAATTTTTTTTCAAATACTCTGTGAAGCGATGTGGTTGTTGAGATGGCTAATGAGGGCTGTTGCTGACTTTTCTCAATGTAAAAGGAGCTCCTATTGCAAGCTACAAATACCACTCAAAGCACACACACCGGTCATAGGGTAAATACTATTAAACCCATTTTATGGATTAAAGACAAAAGCTCATATAGATTGATAAAGAATGCACAATAAAGTCAAAAAGTCTGTGGTTATGTTTTACTCTGTTAGCCTAATGGACACATTTGAGATATGTCAGTCAATCTTCCGAGCAACGGGCTGATAATAGTTCTGAATTTTAACAGTTTTAATAGTCTTTCTTTACCTTATACGGAAAATCAGAAATACATATTAAATTATATATATAAACTCACCTTTAATTGTAAGAAAAATTACCAATATATTTGCCTCATGAATGTGCAATTATGTGAACACCAGCTGATTGACTGTTTTTAGAATTCATATTTTACATTTCTCCTACGATGCAAGAAAATGATTACGCTTATCTTCCATGAAAAGCCTGGCAGGTTTGTATAGGACATATTACATTATCTATAAGAATGCTTCAGAAAAGATAAACTGATGGAAACCATTGCTCCTAAAGCTTTATATGCAGAGATCAGGGTTTCCACTAGGGGGAGATCATTAGAAAATGCAGTGACATTTTCCTGTATGCCAGTGTAAAACAAGAGGTCTAAATCTTACTTTTGCAGAATCAGACTTTCTGCCTCTTCTTAAATAATGTTTTTTCAAGTGGAAAGAAGCAACCTTTTTTTTTTAACTCATAAATATCAAAACAAATTTAAGAAGAAATTTTTCCTTAGGCAACAATTAATATTTTGCCATGAGGTCTTTTTACTTTGCTTTGTCTAGGAACATTTTGGGAACTAGTGTTCTTTTCTAACATATGTCTTATGGATTTGTAAGAATTTTATGAGAACTCTGCTGAATAATTTACTAAAATTATTTAATGTCTTGATGTCTACCTTTAGTCATCTTTATAGCTCTGTAGCTAGTACCATTATTAGAAACTAGAAAAATATTTAATTTCTAAAAATTAAATTTCGTTCAGAAGTCTAGTTAATAATCCTGAGGAACAGAAGAGTGTGTATTCTAAAGCATAGAGAGAATTCCTGGCATTTATTTGTGTCAGAGACACAATCTTTATAAAAATTGAAAAATGAATAGCTACTTTTAAAAAGGCAGTTTTAAGGATTTTCTTCTAATATAAGATTACATGTTAGAAATAATACTTTAATATAAGCCTAAATGTCTTTATTTATTATAAGCAGCACTGATTGTAGATTATTTCCCATTAATTATTTCAAAATTGTTAAAATTTCTTAATTGTATGAAGAGGTAAGTTTCCTTGAGGATATGCTTATTGAAATTATCCTTAACAATTCTTCTATCAAATTAAGTGATATGAATCATTTCAATAGCATCTTCTTCCTTCTTTCTTTCCTCTCTTCCTCCTGCCCTCTCTCTCTCTCTCTCTCCCCTTCATTCCTCTCCTTGTTTCCTTTCACTAAGTTTGGAGAGAAAATAGATAATAAAGTAAGCTGATTTTTCAAATGTCAATGATTAATGACAGAAATATATAAGGGAAAAATTACGGGGAAAATTTTAGAGAAAACCTTATCTTTTGTTGGAGAAAAAAAAATGTAATAGGATCGGAGTCCCCTAACTCATTTTAATCCACTCCAGACGGTATTGATAACTGTTTAGCAAGTGTTGAAATACTGCTGAAATGTGTCTTCTAAAGACTGTTAATTAAGTCGATATTTTTGTGATTTCCTGGTACCAAGGGTATCTTCATTTACATATGTTTAAAACTTATTTACTGTGGATGTTGGTGGGAGTTCTACGATTTTGGAAGGGAAAAAGGTTCTTTCTGTTGCCTTCTGTCATGGTGAACAATAGCATCACAATACTAAATTCAACTAGTGTTCATGACTCTTGTGTTCAATTTCACACTAAATTTGGTCTGTTACTCAGGGGGCAAGACTTTAAATCTGCTGGTTATTCTATATGGGAAGACACTCTGCTGCTATGATATCTGCTATATGATCCTTGTAAAACAAAATGTCTTTTATATTGATTTAGAATTATTCATTAAAAATATCCACTATCTTGTTAAATTGCAGGGGATTAATTTTAACTTGTGAAAATAATGCAGACATATGGAAAAACAATGAAATGTGACCCCTGCCATAATAGCATACAAAATAATAATAATAATAATAATAATAATATTGCAGAGTTTAAGCTACTATCTTAAGGCCACGCTGGAGTGTAACTGAAGGTGAAACAAATATCAGAATACAGAATGGCTTAAAGCTTTTGTTATCTAATAAACCATGCAGGAATTAAATGATAGTTCTTTCATTTCACAAAGCTCAAAATATATAAATTATTGCTAACATAAAAGTAACACAAGTGGAATATGGACTATAGTTTGACTCCTTTATTTTCTGAAATAAATTCCAGGAAAAATTTTATTCCTAGGTTTTGGTGAAGCTGATTTTATATTTAACATACTTAAGTTTCTTTTATAAAAACAAAAATTTATTAATGACTAGAAAAGATCACAAATCCTAATGAAGAAATCAATCAATCAATGCTTCCTCTAAATTCCCTTTAAATATTTTTCAGAAATTGTTATTTAAATCAAGTACTCAGTCCATAGTCACATAGAAAGTTTAATCAATAGAGAAAAGTATAAAAAATATGTAAATTTATCATTCAAAATTCTACAACTCAGGGGCCACTCCTGTTAATATTTAGATGAACAGTCACTTATCTCTTACTTTCATTTTTCCTCTAAAAAAATGACATTTTCTGTGTTAATCAATATAAATATATTCCATCCATTTTACTAACTGTCTGATTTATTTTATTATTATGTCATTTTATTTATGAAGTCATTCTCTTGTACACTTGATCTGCTTCTAGTTTGTCACTATTATAAACAATATTCCAATAAACACAATTGTACAAAATCTTTTCATTGAGATTATTATTCAGTTCAAATTTTAGAAAAGAAATTCGCTTATGCCAATCTGCTCTCCTAAAAAAGTTTCTCCAGTTCTTATTCTCACCAATGTTAGGGACATCCTCAGAAGGACTGCATGTTTTAAATCATCTTAGTTTTTGCTAATGTAGGAGATAAGTGTATTCATTACTGTTTTCATTTACATTTATTTGGTTGTAAATAAAGATGAGGGTGTTTGCATGCTTTTATATGACCATGTTATCTCTTATTTTGTGAATTTTCTGTTCCAATCTTCTGCTTATTTTTCTTATGATGTTGTTCATTTTTCTTATCAATTTTTGAGTTCTTTGTGTATTAGGGAAAGAACTATTTGCCATAGATCTTTCAGTTGCACATTTGTTTTCTAAACACATTATTTATTTGGTAAATCAAGCCAGTTAATTGTTCTTTTTATAGTTTTTGGCTAACTATCACAATGATTAATGTCTTTATATCATAAATATTATTGAAAAGATGTTATCTTAAATATTTTTCAGCTGCCTTAATTATTTTAAGCATATATATGTTGGGTGTAAGAAGTGAGGTAGAGATTCCAGTATAATATTGTCCTTCAAATTACAATAGGAGTTAGAAGTTAAAACATAGGCTCTGGATTCAGACACAACTTCATTCAAATCTTGGTTCTGCCACTCATTATCTCTGTGACTTTGAGTCTAAGCATTCTGTACCTCTATTTTCTTACCTGTAAAATAAGCCTGATGACAATAAAACCTATTTTGCATGGCTGTTTAGATGCTGAATGAAGCACAGTTGCAGGCCGCTGTAAATAATCAATGTTGGTTCTAATTAATAGTTGCAATATAACTAGGCAGTAGTCCCAATGCTATCTATCCAACAGTAAATCTTTTTCCTATTGATGCATAGTGTTAGTTTTATCATATATGGAATTGTGGCATAGTTCAGTATTTCTGAACTCAAGGATGTTTTAACTTTCTATTTGTCTATTATCAGAATATCACATTGTTTTCATGACTGAAATTTGATGATTGGATTTCTGAATAAGCAAAAGACCCTTTTACTCTTCTTTTAAATAAGTGATCTGTAAGTTATATTCTAGATAAACTATGAAATAATCCTGTCACATCCATACTACATTCATTCACATTGTCATTAAATATATGATTTTGAATGTTTGTTATATATCAATCATATTCTAGGTGTGGTAAAACAGGCAAGTAAAAGAAGAAGCAGACACAAATCTTACAGAGCTTAAATTGTAGTAAAGGAGACAGAAGTAAGCAAATAAAAATATTATGTTATGAAGTGATTAGGGCTTAGAAAAAGTTAAATCGGAAAAGGAGTAGTTTGCAATTTAATTAGACTTCATTTAGAAGATGATATTCTAGCAAAGACCTGACAAACTTGAGGGAACAAACCACACGAGCTTGTGGAAAGACAATTCAGGAACAGCTGAAAGGGAACAGCTGGTATTGAGGATTTCAGGTAGAAGCATTTCTGGAGTGTTTGAGGGATATTAAGGAATTCAATGTGACTGAATCTGAGTGGATGAGAGAAAGACTAATAGGAGAAAGGATCAGAAGCATGGAGCATATGAAAAACACCATGCCAGCTTGCATTGGGTGAGTGAGCAGAGAAGCCACTGGAGGGTTTTGAGCAAAGTAACCTGATATAACTTAATATGAAAGGGGTCGGCCAGTGTCCTGAGTTGAGAATAGACTCTAGCAGGCAAATGTGGATTGAGGGAAACCAGTTACAAAGCTACTGCAATGACCTATATGAGAGATGATGATAGCTTGAGTCAGTATGGCAGAGATGGGAATAGTGGTTAAGAATCTTAATACACATATAGAAAGTAGAGCAAACAGCATCTGCTGTCACAGTCATCAGGGGGTATAAGGGAGTAATTGGAATAAAAAATGATTTTAGAGTTTTTGTCCTGAGGACCAGGAAGCATAAGATGCTCTTTACTCAGATGGGGAACACTCAGAATACCAGTTTGTCAGGGGAGGGAAGTTTAAAGGGTTTTGTTGTTGTTGTTTTTTAACCAGACATTTCATGTTGTGAAGCCCTTTAGAGATTCAAGTAGTCATGCTGACCAGGCAGTGGGATACACTGATCTGAATTTAAGGGGAGAGGTCTGGGATAGAGATATAAAATTTAGAACTGCAAAATATAGAAATTATTTAAGGAATTTTGGCTGTCATTATCCCTCTTATTATTTGATTAAATGAAATCTTATTTCTGAGGTTCTAGAGCACATTGCAAAGATCTTAATTTTTTAAAAAATCGAAACCTCTTAAAAAATTCTTCCTATCCTCAATTCCTTTCATTTAAAGACCTTACTAATAATGGGAGTCCACAATTACATAGCACTGATTATATCCTAGGGATGGTGAAGTTGAGAAAATTATGAAAAATATTTGGTATGTGAACATTGTTCGGATGTGGGGGATGGATAATAGAGGGGCAGGAATAAATGACTAGAGTTGACATTGAAAATTTGAAATCCAAAGTGAATTAGTTTTTCATACCCCACTCCTCTGCCTGATAAAATTATTTTCGTCATAGTCGTAATAATCACTTATTATCACTATAGTCTCAATTCACTCTTCAGCTGTTAAACATAAATCCACAATGAAAAAGAATCATTTTAAATTTAAGATGTTAATAAAATACAGTAAAATATTTTGTCTGAGCTAAAAGTTGCTATTACAATGCAAAAATATCGCACTTCGCAGTTCACTCTATTTGGCTTTTTAAAATTTTAAACACACACACATACACAGACATACTCGAATTCAAATGGATTGCCTAGAATGAGAATTGAAGTGACTTGAGTTCTATCTTTGCCTTTAAAAACAATGGGGGGGCGGGTTCTTCTAAATCCAAATTGAAATGAAGGAATATCTGATACTACAGGGTTAGAAGACACAAACTACCCAAAGAGAGCTCAGATTAGTCTGAATCTTAAGAATTTACCCATGCAATGAATGTGTGTGGCTGTGTCCATGTGTCCCTGACTGACTCTATAGCTTCGTAGTTCTTTGAATTAATTTCCATACAAATATGTTGTTCACTAACATATAGTAATAAATATTGGAATTGGAAATTAATGAAATAGAGAATTGCAAAACAATAGAGAAAATCAATGAAATTAAATGGTAGTTCTTTGTAAAGATTTAAAAAAAAATGATATAGCTTTAGCTAGGGTCACCAGGATAAAGATAAGGGAAGACTAAAATTACTAGAATAAGAATGGAAGAGGGGGGATTTCCACCAACCTTACAAAAATTAAAAGGATTTTAAAAGAATACTGTGAACAATTGTATGTCAATAAAGTAATACTTCGATAAAATGTACACATTTCTGGAAAGCATTGCTTTAGTCTCTGAGCTGTTAAAACAAATACTATAAAATGGATCAACTTAACAACAAGAATTTACTGACTCACAGTTTCAGAGGCTAGAACACTTGCTTCCACCCAGGGCTGGTATGTTCTGGCTGGCTGGCAATCATTGGGTTTTCTTGGCTTTTCCATCAAATGGGAATGCACATGGCAGTATCTTCTCCTTCCAAGTTCCAGTGAAACCAGCATTGGCCCCTCCCTGTGGTTCTGCGGCCTTCCCTGTATGGCCTCCAGTAATACAGTTAAGACCCTTTCTGATTCAGTTGGGCTACACCTTCACTGAAGTAGGTTCATCTAAAAGTCCTATTTACAATGGTTTCAAAACCACAGGAATGGATTAAAATTAAGAACATGTTTTCCTGAGGCACATAATTCCAAGAAAATACAGAAACAAACTCTTGAGACTGATTAAATAAAAAATAGATAATCTTGTAAAATATGAAGAGATTGAATCAGTAATCAAAAAACTACCCACAAAGAAAATCCTAGGCTCAGATTGTTTTGCTACTGAAATCTACCAAGCATTCAAAGAATTAACACCAATTCTTCAGAAACTCTTTAAAAAAAAATTGAAGAGGATGAGACCTTGCCAACTTAGGCCTGTATTATTCTGATACCAAAACCATACAAAGACATCACAGCAAAAGAAAACTAAAGACCAATATATCTTATGTGCATGGACACAAAAATTCTTAACAAAATGCTTGCAAACTGAATTCAGCAACATATAAAAAGAATTATAAAGAATTATATAGCCATGATGGTTATGAACTGAATAAATCATGTTCCCTATAAGGACATATTCAAGGTTTAATCCCTAGTCCTGAGAATGTGAGCGTATTTCTAAATAGAATCTTTGAGGATCCTATTAAGATGGGATCAAGTTGAGTCAGATTGGACTTTATTCCAATCTGATAGAAGCTCTTACAAGCATAGGAAACTCTGATACAGTCAGTCAGTAGAAGCCAGAGGAGGAGACAGATCACCAGGTGTTGGAAGCAAAAATTGATTGCCAGCAAAGCTCCCACCAGAATGATACAGGCTTTTTAGAAAGTTTGATCCTATTGACACCTCAGGTATGGTCTTCTAGCCTTTCCAAAACTGTGAGGCAATAAATCACTGTGTTGTTTAAGCCAACCAGTTCTGTGGGATATGTCATGGCAGCCCTGGGAAATTAGGACAGGAGGCTGCAGGGGCTGATAGCTAAAGAGGAGGGAATTTCTTTTTGAAGTGATGTAAATGTTCTAAAATTGATTATGGTGATGTTTGCACATATCTGTGAACATACAAAAAAACTGAATCGTACACTTTGGATAAATGATATGCCTTGTGAATTATACCTAAAAAAAACCTGCTTAAAAATAAATACAGGTAGCTCGAGATCAGCCCTGCTCCATAGAAAAATTAGAGAAGGGACAAGAGGGCGACCAAGGCGACAATTCGGGAGTGCGGCTGACCTGGGAGAGCCTTCTGCACCACATGTGGCAGCCCCAGTTGCAGAGGCTAAGGAACTGAGAGGCGGAAAGCTGGAGCCTGGCGTGGAAGTGTGGAGCTGCAGAGCCTGCAGGACTGCACGGACAGGAACACCAGACTAGGAAGGAAGCGTTTCTTGGGCGCGCTACCCTCACCAGCACAGCCCGGTGACGGTCAACCCACCCCACACCTCAGGCATCTGAACCCCATCACCTGCTCCCATTCCCCAAGCTCCAGGTGCCCTAACCCCTCCAGCCCTCAGTGCATGTACTTACCCTACATCCCTCCACCACAAGTGCAGCCCAACCCACCTCTCCTGCACCCCTCCAGAGCATTACCACCCCCTTCCTGTTCCCTGCAGGTGGTTGCCAGCGCAGAACAGTTGCCGGCACTAACCTCCAAAACTAGGCACATCTGCAACCCCCCCACCTCCCTGCCCATAGTGTCACACAGCCTCACCCCACCCTCCCTGGGCTCAGCACAACCATTAGGGCATTCACAGGCCCACGCATGCACATGGGCCCCCAATCACGTCATTCAGCTCTGCACATTACAGCAGTTCTAGAACCGTGCATGCATACATCTCTCAGCCTCACTCCCTAGCTCTGGGAAAGTGGGGACCTGCGCAGTTGAGTCACATCTGCTCCCAATCCATGAAGGCGTAATGCCGACATGCTGCCACAGCTCCAGGCATATGCACAAAGGGTGTGGTGCCTTAGACCAGTGCACACCAGGGTTACACCCCCCAGACTGGTGCCCCTGCACAGCTACATCCTCCTGGGCTGCTGGGCACCCACATTCACAAGCATTAGCGTAACATCCTCAACCTGTGCCCATACCTGCTCTGAAACAAATTACCATACTGAGTGCTCTACCTCATGCCCTGCTCCCTGCTGTACAACCATCCTGCAAACAGAAGGCCTTAGACTACTGAAAGAAATCAACTCCCAAAGTAAATCAATCAAGATATTTACATGCAATGAAGACAGCAGAAGATCACTGAGCATATCACAATGCAGACAGATATAGGCCTGCTTAATAACCAAATTAAAACACCAGAGGAGACACAGACATTGGAACAACTAATCAAAGATGTTCATACAACTCTACTTAATAAAATATGTGGGATAGCAAATGACAAAATGAAATCAAGAAGGCAGTAGAAGAACACAAAGAGGAATTCGAAAGAATAAATAAAAATAGAGGAAATCACAGAGAGATTAAAGACTCTGTTGACCAAATAAAAAACATACTAGAGGCACATAACACCAAATTTGAAGAGACAGAAGAAGGAATAAGTGATACAGAGGACAGGATAATCGACTTCCAAGACTCAAAACAGCAAATGTCAGAAAAGATGTAAAAATTGGATGGAAACTCAGGGAAGTGATAGACAAAACAAAGTGCACAAATATAAGAATCATTGGTGTCCCAGAAGGAGAAGAGAGGAGTAAAAGGCTAGGAAGAGTAACTGAGGATATAATGGGGGAAAACTTCCCAACCCTCATAAAGGACATAAATATACAAGTCAAAGAAGCCCAAAGAACTCCAAACAGAATAAATCCAAATAGACCTTCCCCAAGGCACATACTAATCAGTCTGTCAAATGTTGAAGAGAAGCAGAAAATCCTGAAAGTGGCAAGAGAAAAACAATCTACTACATACAAGGGAAAACAAATAAGACTGAGTTCAGACTACTCAACTAGCACCCTGGAGGCAAGAAAGCAGTGGTATGATATATTCAAGATCATGAAAGA
Source organism: Tamandua tetradactyla (assembly GCF_023851605.1). NCBI lineage: Eukaryota > Metazoa > Chordata > Mammalia > Pilosa > Myrmecophagidae > Tamandua > Tamandua tetradactyla. Next base: position 68,070,499 of record NC_135336.1, on the reverse strand, counting down.
GAAAGACTTCCAACCAAGAATTCTGAACCCAGCCAAATTGTCCTTCAAAATTGAGGGAAAGATTAAAGTTTTCACAGACAAAGAAGTCCAAAAGAATTTGTCAACAAGAGACTGACCCTGCAAGAAATACAAAAAGTAGTTCTCCCAGCTGAGAAAAAAGACAGGAGAGGGAGGTCTGGAGAAGGGCACAGAATTGAAAAGTAGCACTAAGGGTAATTTAAATAATACAAAGAGAAAGAGGGAAAAGAATAAATAGATCTGACAAATAAAATAAAAAAAGATAAGATGGTGGAATCAAGAAATGCCTTTTCAATAATAACTTTGAATGTAAATGGACTAAACTTACCAATTAAAAGATACAGATTGGCAGAATGGATTAAGGAACATAATCCAGCTATATGCTGCTTACAAGAGACTCAGACATAAGGATACAAACAGATTGAAAGTGAAAGGATAGGAACAGGTTTTCCATGCAAGTTGCAACCAAAAGAAAGCTGGAGTAGTTATACTAATATTGGACAAAACAGATTTATATGTAAAGACATCATAAGAGACAAAGAAAGTTGCTATAAAAAGGACCAATGTCATAAGGCATGCAATGATATGAATGAACATGTGGGACATTTGGTGAGACAAAATAAGCTAGAAACAAAAAAAAACATCACTGGTATGGTCACCTTTAGAAAATGCTTATAAGAGAACAGGGGCCTAGATTGTAAGCTTTTAGAGCAGACACATGAAGTCTGGAGTGGTGATTATTATTTCTGGATTTTGAGAGGCTGTCTCTAAATATACCTGATATTTAGAGATAAGAATGAAGCTGAACAGGTTGGGGTTAAAGTAATTCAGAACATAGGGGTAAGGAAGACAATGTCTATATTTTAGAACCACACATACTCTTTGAGACCGATGGAAGAAAGGTTTATTTTATCTGGAGCTGAAATTTTCTGTAGTGCATAATCAATTCAACCTATCTGTATAGCTCATTTGAACAACCGAAACACAGGAAGCACAGAATAAGAAAGAGGTCTTTAACCCTGTATAGATTATTGTAAGGCCTGGAAACAACCTAGAGTATATTAAGCAGATAATCAAAAAGTATTGGTAAAGTCCCCAGAGGGAGGGGAGAAAGCCTGTGGAACTATCAAACCTTACCATCAGGGAATCCCCTGATACTGTGTCAAACTTTAGGATCACCCAAATCAATAGGCCATGCCCTTGATCATGAGGCTTACTCTTGTAAAGCTTATGTAGGTAGTGGAGAAGCTTAGACTACCTATAGGCATGCCTAAGAGTTACTTCTGGAGGACCTCTGTTGTTGCTCAGATGTGGCCTCAGTCTCTCTAAGCCCAACTCTGCAAGTGAAATCATTGCCCTCCCCACTACATGGACATGACATCCAGGGGTGAAAGTCTCCATGGCAATGTGGGAGATGACTCCCAGGGATGAATCCAGACCTGGGACCATGGGACCAAATAGGGGAAAAGAAGTGTAATTAATAAAGTGTCAGTGCCAGAGAGAGAATTCAGAGTAGTCGAGAGGCTACTCTGAGGGTTGCTGTTATGCAAACTTCAGATAGACTGTGCTACCTCTCATAACCTGCCAACCCACAATGAGGACCATTCCAGCCAGTCCTAAAGAATACCTAGGGCAATATAAGGGTTCCAGGCACTAGAGTAACTACAACTTCCAGATGGGTCCCTGGTCCAGATAAGCCCTGAAACCTAGACCAGCCTCTCCAGAACATCAGAGAGTTCCATCTCCCCACCACATATTAGTGACAGGCCCTTCCAATATCAAAAATTTAGAATTGCCATAGCCCAAACAACCCCGAAAAGAGGTTTGGAAAGACTAAAGGTGATGGTGGAATAATACATAGAAGATAGGACTTAACAAATGAATATGAATCATTAAATTGGTATCTCTTTTAGTCTTCAGTATTTTAGAGCAGCTAGAAATAAAAACCTAAAATTGTGAAATTTTAACCCATGTCAAAGTCTGAAATATGTTCTACGACTAATTGTGGTGCTGTGCTTTGAAATTTATAGCTTTTTTGTATATATGTTATTGTTCGCAAAGAAAGAAGAAAACGAGTCTATTTTGATGATAAAAAAGAGCATTTAAGCCCTCTAGCCTCCTATATTCTGGAGCAGCTAGAAGGAGAGATGGGGAGGATCATGCCGTGACCCATGGCAGGCTCTGGGACCTATCCTGTAACCACTTTTTGAGGTGTGCTTTAAAACTATTGCTTTTTTATATCTTTGCCTTATATATGTGTCATACTGTACAATAAAAGTTGAAAACAGGAAGGTTGGAGTGAGCATGGCCCAGGTGCCCCTGTGGGGTGTGGGGGGATCAGGGGTGATGGTGGAGTTCTGCAGAGATGATTGGGTTTAGCGGTTGGGTGCTGAATCATTTTACTGATGTTTCTTTTGGCCTCTGGTACCTTTGAGTGGCTAGAAATGAAAACCTGATAATGTACAGTTGTGGCTCGTGCTGGCTGTGGGGTCTGTTCTACGGTTGTTTGTTGCAGTGTGCTTTGAAGTGTGTTGCTTTTGGGTATATATGTTGCTTGTGTGTTGGGGGAGGGGAGTGTGGCAGAGAGGATGGGGTGTGGCAGGTGGAGGTGACTGCTGAATCAAATGTGCTGACATTTCGGTCGGTCTCCAGTGTCTTGGAGATGCTGGAGGGAGGGAACTGGGGTTGTGGAACTGTGGCCCATGCCAAACTGTGGAATCTGTTCCATGGCTGCTTGTTGAAGTGTATGCTGAAGTTTTTTGTGTGTGTTTCGCAATGGAAAAATGTTGAAAGGAAAAAAATAGAATAAATAAATACAGACTTCTGGGAAGATGGTGGAATAGGATAGGATGAGTTCACCACCGTTCCATGGAATAATTAGAGAATTGACAGGAAAGCAACAGGGTGCAAGTGACCAGAAAGGGTTTCTACACTCTCTGCAAGTTCTAGGGTGCAGGGGACCAGAGAAGTTCTTTTATACTAATTAGGGTGGTACTGGATGAAAACGTGGAAGGATTTGGAGAGAGGGAACAGGGTGAATGTGCTCAGTCATGACTCTACCAGGGACAAGAGGTGGTGGCAGCAAAAAGCCTGCCTCCACAGCTAGCTTGGGAGATCAGCCCCCTTAGCTCTACAGCCTGGAACACCCTTGGGGCACCTGAAAGCCAGCAGACTTGTTTTCCCTGCACACAGAGACCATACAGCTAGTGCCTAGAACCTATTACTCCCGTTTCAATACTGTGGCCTGGAGCCCTCAGGAGTGCACGGATAGGCAGGTGAGAATGAGGAAGCAAGCCAAGCCATGCACCATGCCCTGCGCCCTCATTCCAGTGCCCCATGTTCCTGGGCCCCAGTGCCATGACCTACTCCATGCACCTGCGCCCTGTGCCCCTTGCCCCTGCACCATGCACCATGACCCCATGCCCTATACACCTACACCCCAAGCCCCACTACATACCCCTGCCATATACCCTCCATGTTGTGTCCCAAGCCCCTGTGCCCCAGTACAGGCAGTTGAAATACCCAGTCCCACAGCTCAAGGTCATTCCAAGAAGGAGTCTGCAGACCAGGAGACCAATCAGGCTCACAGGTGGAATCACCACTGAGGTGCACACTGCCCACCCCGCAGCCTTGGAGTTAGTGGCTTTCAGCATGCATCAGGACCAGTGGACCTGCTTGGAATTGCACCAGGTCTCCATCCAGCTCAGCTGAGTGCTGCAGTAAGGGAGAGTCAGGCCTGAGAGGAAGAGGAGCCCCAAGAGTGTCATCTGCTGGGAAGAAATGGAAAGTACAGTCTGGCAAACTGCCTATCTGTGTAGCTTTAAACAGATCTTCAAGTAGAGTTGCATTCCCTGCATGAGGTTCAGGCCTTGGTTTGGTGGGGAATTACTGACAAACCAAGTGCAAAAGGAGACCTTCAATGCAAACCCAAGCACATACAAAGCCTTAGATGAGAGAGAGAAATCAACTTTTAAAATAACCCTATCAAGATAATCAAATTCCCTGAAGCCAACAGAAAATTACAAAGCATATGAAGATGCAGGCCAGTATGGCCCAGCCAAAGGACCATATTAAAACACTAGAGGACACAGAATTTGGAACAACTAATCAAAGATGTTCATACAAATCTCGTAAATAAATTCAGTGGTTGTCTAGTGATATAAATGATATCAGGAAGATACTAGAAGAACATAAAAAATTTGATAGAATAATAGAAAAATAGCAGCTCTCACTGAGCTGAACGGTATTGTAGACAAAATTAAAAGTATACTAGAGAAAAACAACAGCAGATTTGAAGTGGCAGAAGAAAGAATAAACAAAATAGAGGACAGGGCTATTTATTTCAAACGTACAAAATAAGAAACAGCAAAAAAGATGGAAAAATTGGAATTGGATCTCAGGGAAATGATGGACAACATGAAGCACGCAAATTTAAGAATTATTGGTATCTCAGAAGGAGAACAGTAAAGAACTAGGATGATTAGTTAAGGAGAAAATGGAGGCAAACTTCCCAACCCTTATAAAAGGCATAAATATGCAAATCATGAAGCCCAAATGAACTCCAAATAGGGAAAATACAAATAGGCTTACTCCAAGATGCATACTAATCAGTCTGTCAGATGTTGAAGAGAAGCAGAAAATTCTGAAAGCAGCAAGAGAAAAATGACTCACCACAATAGACTGAGTTTGGACTACTCAACAGGCACCATGGAGGTAAGAAGGCAATGGCATGTTATATATAAGATCCTGAAAGAGAAAGACTTCCAACCAAGAATTCTTTATCCATTTAAATTGTCTTTCAAAAGTGAGGGAGAGATTAAAATTTTCACAGACAAACAAAGGCTGAGAGAATTTGTTAACAAGAGACCTGCCCTAGGGAAATACTAAAGGGAGTTCTGACGGCTGAAAAAAAAGTCAGGAGAGGAAGGTCTGGAGGAAGGAATAGTATTGAAGAGTACTAGTAAAGATAACTTGAAGGATAAAAAGAGATAAAAAGAGAAAGAACATAAAATATATATGTAAATATATGTAAATATAGATATAAATATAAATCTGACGAATAAAGATGAAGATGGTAGATTCAGTAAATACCTTTACAGTAATAACTTTTAATATTAATGGGCTAAAATCACCAATTAAAAGATACATACTGACAGAATAGATTGAGAATATGATCCATCTATATGCTACTTACAAGAAAGAGACTCATCTTAGACCCAAGGATACAAATAGATTGAAAGTGAAAGGATATAAAAAGTTGTTCCATGCAAGCTGTAACCAAAAGAAAGCAAGAGTAGCTATACTAGTATCAGATAAAATAGATTTTAATGTTAAAGACATCACAAGAGACAAAGGAACACACTAAATATTGATAAAAGGGACAATTATCAAGAAGAAATAACAATCATAAGTATTTATGCTCTAATCAAGGAGCTCCAAAGTACATGAGGCAAACATTGGCAAAACTGAAGGGAGCTATAGATGTTTCAACGACAATAGTAGGAGATGTCAATACACCATTTTGCTCTACAGAGAGAACAAGGAGACAGACGATCAACAAAGAAACAGGGAATTTAAATAATTTGATAAATTAAATAGACCTAATAGACATATATATAGATTCTTACATGCCAACACACCAGGATATACATTCTCCTCTAGTGCTCATGGGATGTTCTTCAGTATAGGCAGTATTCTGGGACACAAAATAGGTCTTCATTAATTAAAAAGGATTGAAGTTATTCAAAACACTTTCTCTGATCACAATGGAATCAAGTTGGAAATAAATAACCACCAAAGAATCAGAACTTTCACAAATATATGGAGATTAAATAACACACTCTTAAACAATCAGTGGATCAAAGGAAAAAAGTGCTAAAGAAGTTGGTAAATATCTGGAGATGAATGAAAATGAGAATACAACATCAGAACTTATAGGATGTGGGAAAGGCAGTGCTGAGAGGTAATTTTATTACCCTAAATAAATTATATTTAAAAAAAAGAAAGAGAAAAATTGAGGACTTAACTATTCACCTGGAGGCACTAGAGAAAGAACAGCAAACTAACCCCAAAACAAATAGAAGAGAAACAACAAAAAATAAAGCAGAAATAAATGAAGTGGAGGAAAAAAAACACAATAGAAATATTCAGCCAAACCAAAAATTCATTCTCTGAGAAAATCAATAAAATTTATAGACCCCCAGATAGATTGATAAAGATTTGAGAGGCTGCAAATAAGCAGAAATCAGAAGTGAGAAGGGGTCATTACCATGGACTATCCTCAAAAGAGAATATTATGAACAACTATTTGCCAAGAAAATAGACCACTTGTATGAAATGGACAATTTCCTAGAAACACACAAACAACCTACACTGACTCAAGAAGAAATAGAAGATCTCAACAAACCAATCACAAAAAAAGAGATTCAATCAGTCATCGAAAATCTTCCTACAAAGAAAGTCCAAGGTCAGACGGCTTCACAGGGGAATTTTATCAAACATTATGAAAAGAATTAACACCAATCCCACTCAAACCCTTCCAAAAAATTGAGGAAAAAGCAACACTATCTAACTCATTTTATGGTATTTCTGGGCCATTTGGCAACTCAATATTTAGTTTTCTAAGGAATCACTACAATGTCTTCCACAGTGGCTGTACCACTATACATCCCAACCAGCAGTGAACAAGTGTTCCAATTTCTCCTCATCCTCTTCAACATTTGTAGTTTCCTATTTGTTTAATAGCAACCATTCTTATAGGTGTGAGATGATATCTCATTGTAGTCTTGATTTGCATTTCCCTTATAGCTAATGAAAATGAGCATCTCTTCATGTGCTTTATAGCCATCTGTATTTGCTCTTTGGAAAAATGTCCATTCACATCTTTAGCCCATTTTATAACTGGGTTGTTTGTTCTTTTGTTGTTGAGTTGTATGATTACTTCATGTATAGACAATATCAAACCTTTATCTGATACGTGGCTTTCATATATTTTCTCTCAATGAGTTGGTTGCCTCTTCACCTTTTTGACAAAGTCCTTGAGTCACAGAAGCAATTGATTTAAAGAAGTTCCCATTTATCTAATTTTTATTTCACTGCTTGTGCTTTGGGTGTAAATTTTAAGAAGCTACCTTCTAATACTAGAGTTTGAAGATGCTTCTCTATTTTTTTTTTCCTGGAGTTTTATGGTACTGGCTTTTATATTTAAGTATTTGATCCACTTTGAGTTAATTTTTGTATAGGGTGTAAAGAAAGGGTCCTTGTTCATTCTTTTAGCTGTTGATAACCAGTTCTCACATACCCATTTACTGGAGACTATTCTGTCCCAGCTCAGTAGACTGGAGGCTTTGCTGAAGATCAATTGACCACAAATTTTGTGGTCCCTCTCTGTACTGTTGATTTGATTTCATTGCCAATACTTTATCTTTGTGCCAGTACTATGCTGTTTTGACCACTGTGGCTTTATAATAAGCTTTAAAATTAGAGTTCTCCCACTCTGTTCTTCTTTTTTAGGGTATTTTTATCTATTTGAGGTCTCTTTTCCTTCCAAATGAATTTGGTAACGAGCTTTTCCAGTCTTCAAAGTAGGTTGTTGGAATTTTGATTGGTATTGCATTGAACTGTAGATCAGTTTGGGTGGAATTGGCATCTTAACTACATTTAATTTTGTCAAAAAGGTGAAGAGACAACCTATGTTAGGTGACTTCAAAGCCTAGTTGATAAAAGATACTGTGGCTTCCTTGTGTCTTTTGTGTCACTTGTTCCAGGGAAACCTGGCTGCCATGTCATTAAAACTTAAAATAATTCCATGGATGGGCCCGTGTGGCAAGAAACTGAGATCTCTGGCCAATAGCCATGCAATTGAGCCATCTTGAAAGATTATCCTCTAACCCATGTCAAGCTCTTATATGACTTGAGACCTTTCTGATACCTTGATTGCAACCTTATGGGAGACACAGAGCCAGAACTACCCTGTTAAGCCACTCCTGGAATTTCTTGCCATCAGATTTTTTTTTTCTTTTTTTTTTTTTTAGCAGCAGAAAGGACAGAGTAATTGCATTAAACTAACTGTGGGGGACTAACCTAATGCAGGCTTAGTTTCCAGGATTGCCTCTCTACTTTCCATTAGACCTATCTTTAATCTGCTTCTTTAATTTAGCAGGGATAGTTTGTCTAGATATTTTCAGTCTGCCTTTACTAATTTTATCCCCTTAGAATAATTTAATGTATTTCTCTTTCAGACATATATATATATAATTTTATTTATTTATTTATTTTGCATGGATAGGCTTGGGAAATCTAACCCAGCTCTTCAGCATGGCAGGTGAGAATTCTGCCACTGAGCTACCGCTGCACCACCCTTCTCCTATATATATATATATATATATATATATGAGATATATATATATATAGGAGATATATATATATATATATATATATATATAAAACCATCAGATACTTTTAAAGATAACTAATATTTTTTTGTTTTAAGCTGCTAAGTTTTGTTATGCAGAAATAGACAACTAATGCTATTATTTTATACAAATTATCTCACTCTCTCCATGCACATACCAATACAGCCAATGAATTTTCTATTCTGTCAAAGACTTGTATATGATATATAAGCCTTCTTTTCAGTTTCAAATACTATGATGGTTAATTTCATGTATCAGCTTGGCTAGGTTATAGTGTTCAGTTGTTTACTCAAGCAAGCACTGGCCTGATTTTTACTGTAAGGAGATTTAGATGGAATAAATCTATGATCTAATGATTGTATTTCCAGTGATCAAGAGGGTACTGATAGTTAAGAATGCATTTTATGGCATGAAATGACACTAGAGATATGCAATATATCACCACTGGATACTACTATTCAAAGGCTTATGTGGCAAGCTCTGGGTAAAAGTGTATTTGATACTTTAGCAAAGTTTTGTAATGTGAAAATTATGATGCTATTTGTTGATTTTTCCTAAATATGCTGGGTAAAGTTGTTTTAAAAAAAAGATTAGATTCGGGCTTCAAATTCCCAGCTCAAGTGCTGCTTGGAGGACATGAAGGCTTCTGTGTGCCCTGAAAGAAAATCTTCTTTCATGTAGTCACAGATTTGAGATTTCTGAAAATCAGATGCAGAGACTTATCATGTAGTGGCTGAATTACAATGCAAATTGAATTCCCAACCTTGCCGTGTTTCTGCTGTTAAGGGAGGATATTGATTGGGAAGGAATGGGATCCTGATAATTGGAATGGAGACATATGGGCTGATAATGATGACCATAGGAACACTGAATCCCTAGATTCTGCTTAGTCTTCTTTTCCAGGCAAACCTGGAGTGGGGCCCTGAGGAACGTGCCATTTCTATCCCCAGTTTGCCCTGAGGAATCAGTCATCCCGTCTCCATCTGAAGAGATTAATTCTACTTTGCCTGATAAACCTGTAATTGCCTCCCTGAGGAAACAACCCTCACTCCTCCGTTTGAAGAGATTACCCCATTTCACCAGATGACCCTATAATGGAATGCCCTGAGGTAGTTGACTTGCAAAATAAATTAGACTCATTTTTATTAATTTACATCTTAATTAAATTCTAAAATAAAGAGCTTTCAAATATTTAAACCAGCAAGGAAAGGTTGCTTTGGAACTTATTCAAATTGCTTTAATAGTATTTCATAAAGGAAAGGGATCCCAATCTAATTGAGGAAATGCCAATTTTTACCATAGTAAAAATTGCTTCCAGAGTCTTTTTGATTTGAAAGATATGATTCAAACTTTGTTAGCATATTAAGAAATGTGAATTTCTGAATTGATTGGATAAAAATCTGGTGAAATATGTCTAATTCTAGTCATATGCATTTACAGCTGCTACATTTATCTAGCATACATGAAGTAGGAATAAAATGAATCTTGGAATTAGAAAAAGTTTATTTGAATCTAAACAACTTTCTATGCTTTGCATATCAAGTGAGGTTTTAAACCCCTTCCCTTTTTGCACTAATCTCTTAAGCTTTAGAAAATCCTGGAAAGTTACATGGGCCACATGCAAAACTCTGCCCCACTAATACCCTCACAACAACTTTACTAAGAATTCTTAGCCAAGTTCTATTGATGGCTCTAGAAAAGTTGTGGGGCGCTGAAACTTTATGGAAAATATTATTGAGATGCATATTTTCCTAGAGAGTGAAGAGGTTCATAGACATCATAAGGTTTCCAAAGAAGGTTAAATACCACTATCATAGAAAGAACTTCTCTAACTTATGTCATTGTTGTTCATGACATCCTAAGATTTTATGAAGCTGTCTCATGCTCATACCCTCTCTTTTGATGGGCAAAGGGGGAGACTGAGTAGGCAGAATTTTTTACTTTAACTAGAAAAATTCTGTCTAAGTATGATTTTTTCATTTAATATATAGCTTTGCATTTCATTTAATAAGGGTTTTTAATTGATGCACTCTTCTACTCTTCCATGCTTCAAAGCAAATGATACAAAGAATCCTATTAGCCATATGACTTAAGTAGAAGGGTGTTTCAATTAAAAAATATTGCATACATAGTATTTTATGAATAGATGATTACTTCCAAAATAAGATCTGTACTATTGCCATAGCCTGAAAAGGCCTTTAACACACTTTGGAAAGTCAGATTTTATATGTGGACACATAGATAAAAAACAAACAGAAACCAAACTAATGAATTGGCAAAGGATTCCTTGAGATTGGCAAAATCATAGAAGTAATCTCATGCCCAATTCTTTCTTCTTGTTTATTCACTGTCTGACCACTCAATTTAAGACCCACCACAGGGGTCTTCAGATTCAGTCTTAGTTTTTCCTTTATGAATACATTTAGCTGATCACGAGGCCCATAATGTCTCTTAGAGAGTGGCTCAAGACTGATAAAGAATCAAACATTCTTATTTTGAACCTGATACCATTCCAGATTTCAGTCCTGCCCACCTCCATTAAGTTAGCCCTCAACAAGGATCTTTAGCAGAAAGGGCTTTTTGTCAAGATCAGGGTGAATAGTTGAGAGATCATTCCAATAAACAAAGAGAAAGATGATGCTATCTGAGATCAGGAAGCAGAAGAAGTAGTGAGAAGTAGTGATACTACATTTATTTGAAAGGTAAAGCCAAATTTGCCAAAGCACTGGATATGGAGAAAGATTACAGAGAGAGGGAGGAAGGAAGAGAAGGAAAGAGGGACAGAGGGAGAATGGGAGAGAGAGACATAAGGGCAAATCCATGGTCATGTGTGTGGAGGTGTTTGATTTTTGATGTGAGCACTGGGAAGACTTGCAGAAAAAAAAGATAACATTTGAATTTGACATCGTAGAAGTAAAGGATGCAGACTGGCAGATCAATAACAAGCATGGCAGAAGGCATGGAGCTCAAAGGAATTTGATCCCTTCTTTTCAAAGTGCAATACTTCAAATAAAAATATTCTATTTCAAGTCCAAAATGAAGGTCAGTTTTCTATTATTAGCCCTTGAAAATTGATATTAATAAACAAATCTTACCCTGGAGAGTTGAAATATGGATGCAATAGACATTAATAAGATAGATGTTATCACTAATGAAAATATGACATAAGGTAGAGTTCTGCCTTCAGAGTCTACGTGAAGGCGTATTTATGCTCTCATAAGAATTTCAAAAAGTGCAGTTAAACTGCAAGTAGGTTATTTCTAAAATATTCATTTTATTTTCAGTGTTCCCATTTATAAAGTATGGACATTATCTGAATAGAAAATTTGGATTCTTCATGGATTTCCAGTTTCAAAAATTCTTTTCCTGATTCAGAGAATTACCTAGACCATTAGATTATTCATTGAGCGGTAGAAGTGTGCTTTGTTTCAAGTAATGTAGTTCTCACACTTTAAAAATAAAACAAAACAAGAAAGTGCTAAACAAATACCAATTAGATCCACTTGTGTGATGCGTGGTCCTTTGTGTACGGAAAACCTCACCTACTTGCATTTGCAATTTTTAGTACTGTATAATTAAATTGACTTTTCTGTCAAGTTAGTTTAAAACTACAACATAGAGGTAAAAGATCAGTGCATTAATCCACTAAGCTATTTATTATTTAAATACTAATCAAGAGATCAATGAATGTTTTCAATGTTTCAAGATAAACATTGCCTGAAATCTATGAAAGAAAGCACTGTTAAATAAGAATATACATTCTATCTGCTACCAATCCATTTAGACATTTTATTTCTTATACTCTTCTAAGTCCTCAAAATTCTATTTTTTATGTTATTTCATAACCACCATTTTAGGAAAGATGGATGGCCTAAATTCAGATTTTTCGTGATCCTGTTGAGTCTGTTGGAGAAAGGATCCTTCTAATATACTTGAGATAACTGCACTAAAATATATTTGCTGATTTTATATATGAATTCTTGATAAAGCATAAGTTAATTTTCATATTGGCCAGAGAGCAGAGGCCAGTTGCCTATCCCTTGGTAGAGTTAGAAGAGTGAGTCACCAGAGAGGTCAAGAGAATTAAGTTAGAAAAAAAAATGCTTGGTGACTGGGAACGAAAAAGAAGGTCTGTTCATTCTCATATTCTTTTGTGACTGCAAAGATGAGATTTATAGGCTGAGGAATGACCCATATGTCTGCTTACTCCCCAATTTTAGAGTCTCTTATAATTGTGGTCAGTTCAAAATGTAAATTCCCTACTTTTTGTTGTCCTTCTGCTGAACTAGAGTTCTCAATGTGGCTTTATTAGACACAGTATTCCTTGCACAGGATTTTAATAGCTAGGCAGTAGTATTATGTTCAAAGCGGAATTTTAGGAGGAAGACTTCCAACACTGGCTTCTCACTGCCATTGTCTTGCTGTGACCATGCCGATGACATGATATATTAGGCACGCTGAAAAAGAACCATGATATTGACATATGGGAGGAATATTCTCAGGGGCTCTCTGTCTCAGCGTAGGCTATTTACCTTAAAGCAAAACACACATGGTCCTGGCCTACGCCTGCTAAGCATTTACTGAATCTGGACGACAAAGGTTATATCTTGTGGGAATACATTTCTAAACTATGTAGCATGACTATATACAAGAAACAGATGAAATATTTTATATGGCCTTAATGAAGATTTCACAGTACTCCATTTAGTTGTTAATATTCAGTAAACTAGAAAAATAGTATATCTGAAAGGGTAACTCTCTTTTTAGAAGGCCATAGAAGCGTCCTTTTAGCTTTATTTCAAATTAACTACATTTTTTTCATATGCATTTCCCTCTCTCTTTTTAAAAATAGTCACTATTGAAAATGACTACCATTGATGGATGAAGAAACAATAAATGTCTGCTGTTACAATTTTCTGTCTACATAAAAGTTCCCTAACAGTATGAAATTTCCTTATGATAATGGACAGTCAATCTATTACATTTTCTCTAACAGATGCATGGACATCATGAGAAATGATGAATAAATTTTCTTATAATATTTGGCTATGTTTCCTATTTATATGACAAAAAGAAAAGGCAAACTCGTACAGCAACTCTTGCTTTCTCTTCGAAGCACTCATCTTTCCTATAACTAAACTTAAAAAAAAAATCTATTGACATTTTCGCTAAAAATCCTCTTGTGCTATCAATATTAAGGAAACATACCTTTTTCTATCTCTAAATTGGTTAGCTCTTTTCAAGGTATACATGCACTTTTTTGCTTTAATTCATTTCAAAAAATTGTGAACACTTATTCATCACCAAACACTGTACTTATGTGTTTGGTACACAAAGATGAATAAGACTTGACATTATCTCAGAGGTGCAAAACAATGCAGAGGACAAGAAGGGCACAGATAGGTAAATTATTAATAATGCAATATGTGCTATAAATACAGGAAGTACCTAAATTCCCAGTAAGAGACGGAAACTAGATCTTCTTTGGAGCATGCCAGATGGAATCTCAGGGGTGGCGACTTGAGATCAACTTGAAAGGTACGGTCATTTTAGACAGGAAACAAGAGGGAGGAAAGGAACCTAAATGTGACAATATATAGTCAAGTTTCTACCTTGGTTTCTATAAGAGCAGAATTTTGAATCTGTATCGATCAGGATATCATAATTATTTTTGAAGATGATGGGTATATTTTCCTCATTTTAAAATGGAAATTGACAGTATTTATCATCAGAGATTTATCATAGAGCAAAGCCTTGTGATTTAATGGCGTGAATACTAGCGTAGGAGTTGGCAGACTGGAATTTGACTTATTTATTTACTCATTCATTTGTTCTTCACTCATTCAACAAGCATTTATGGTGTACTGACAAAGTGCTAATCGTGGTGGTAGGCTTATGGTGAGTAAGGCAGACTGGGTCACTGCTTTAATGGAACTAACTCTATAGCTCGGGGAAAGTTATAGTTCTTATAAGCTGTATAAATTTAAGACATTCTATAGCACCTGCATTCTTCAGTTACGTGTAAAATATGAGAACAGTCTATGGATATCACAGGGTTGTTAGAAGTTATCATGTGATGAGAAATTATTTTGTAAAGTTAAAAAATCCAGTTTGATATATTACTATAATTTTTACCCATGTTTGTCTGAAAAAGCCAAAAGCCTCAGTACTGTAGGGACAAAATGTTTTTAAACTAGGATCCAGACTGGTACTGGATCCAGACGATGCAAACTCCTCTTCAAAAAGAAGCAATGAAGGTGGTGCAACGGAACTCAGTGGCAGAGTTCTCGCCTGCCATGCCGGAGACCCAGGTTTGATTCCCCAAGCCTGCCCATGCCAAAAAAAAAGCAAATAATTGTTCAATGGTAGAATGCTCGCTTTTCATGCAGGAGACCCAGGTTCAATTCCCAGACCATGCACCCCTCCCCCTAAAAACAAACAAAAAAAAAAGAGCAATGAAATGGGAACATTTTTTTTTTTCAGTTGGAATATTGTAGTTGTTTAATCTACTGAATAATGAGAAATAATTAAATGCAATTTTCATAGTTTCAGAAATTCTTAAAGTTTTTAAGGTATTTTGTCCTATCTTTGTGGTAAGAGGGGCCTCTCAACTTAACTTGGTTCCTACTAGAACTCCTTCAAATATCCTGGCTCTGATATACTGCCATTTATTTTATATTATGGAATTATTTTTCAGCCTTTCATTTCCAAATGCAGATCTTAAGAATATAGTTTATAACTTCCACCATGCTGGTTATTCAGATATCACTCTAAACCAACAGAAATGTACTTTAGTCAAAGTAAATCTGTAACTATTGTGCTCTTTAAAGTCTTGCCTCAGAATATGGAACGTCACAGAATCCAGAGCAGTTTCGGAGCTCTTTGGAGAAAGGCATCGCACGCCTGTGTTTGTGTGTGCACACACACACCTAGATAACACAGCTGCAAATAAGCAATTTAATACATGAGCCCATTTGAGGGTTATTTCAGAGGGGATGATGCTATAAATTAAGACATCTCTAGTTATTAAACTATTCATAGGAAGATTGTATTTGATCATTTGTACCGAAGAGAATGAGTCCCAATGAAGAACACTGGTCAATTTCCAGGCTGAGAAGGAAACTATATTTAGATAATGGAATAGTGAAAGGGAACAGTTCAGGGAAATAAGAAAGGAATGTGATATATATATATATATATATTCTCTGGTTTTCTATTTCACCCATTTTATTTCTATTAATATCTCAAACTATAAAACAATAGAGGAAATAAAGTGGCGTCAATCCAGTTCTTTGCATCTGAAAATGACACACATCATGAATTTAGATGGAGATAGTCAATTCATTTTGAAGCTTTTCCTTTAAATAATCACATTTTAAGTCAGCAAAATATGTCACTAAGTCTTAAAAATCATCAAATAAAGGATGTGGTATATTATTATGACGACGTTCTCATGTTGCTATTCAGATCATATAGTCCTCTTACATAATATATTTCCTTCAATCATTATCACTGAGGACAGTATTAATTTGTGTATTTTTATCTCCTCACTTGATTTTCCCTGCTCTTGAGTATAAAATCATTGAAAGCAGGAATTCTCTTAATTATCTTTGTGCCTAGAAAATTACTTTACATATTGTAGGCACCAAATAAGGGTTTTGTGAATAAATACATAATGTGAAATATTTTAAAAGTTATATGTATTTAAAAACCTTTATAAATGCACATGTGCTTGTGTGTGTGTCAATTGGCATGCATGGTCCCTGAAACTCAATTACTATCCTCACTCCCAAAAGATCTTTTGAAGAGTTATGACTTTTAAGTGGGTATCATGTGTTCTGGGAGAATGAAAAGAATACAGTCGTATGGATTATTTAATCTCTCCCTGTAGAGGATAAGGAATAAATAAGGAGGCAAGTAAATTTGACAGTGGGTAGACTAAACCTTATATCAAATTTTTGCAGCAAGTTGAGGTGAGGAAGACATACCATGAAATAAAAAAAAATCCTCAAGAGATAGACCAATGCAAGTTCAATATAATTTACTCTGTGTTACACAGCTTGTTCCACCGTTGAGGAATAGGCACTAACAGTTAGTGAAACATAAAAATTGAATCACACCACGATACACATTTGTGCACCACCACTGTTTTCAGTCTGAAGATGATGAACGATAACTGCCACTTATTGATTGTTTATTAATGGCAAGGTATACTACTGAATGTTTAAAAATAGGGTTTCAGTTAATGTTCACACATTTTTGGGAGATGGTTATTATTTTTCCCTTTTATGGAGAAGTAAATTAATTTTCACCACGTTACACAGCAGTTTGTAGCATTATCGATTTGATTGGAGATCTGTCTAGGCCAATTCTTGCTCTCTTTCCCCTAGCCCATATTCTTACCTTTTTTTCAACACTGCTTTCAACAAGATGGACAGAAGAGGGAACAGCTTAGGAAGCTGAATTTAAGGATACAATAGCTGGCCCAAGAGCATGGGAATCAATAAAAAAACTGTAAACAATGAATAAATCTCCTTCAAACCAACCATACTATGAATTCACATGATCCTACAAAATTAAGTGTGACTTGGTCAGTAAGCAGAAACAATTTGGATTAAGCAACAAATAATGTTCTAATAAGTTTCAAACATCCATTTGCAACCATGTTTGGGGGATAGTGGGCGTTTGTGTTCATCTGATTCTTATGTATTTAGGACTATAATAAAGATATTTCCTAGATTTAAGCAGAATGGCAGTTTGAAGGGAAGATTTTGAGGTAAGACTATTGTTTGAACTCTTAATTAGCAGATGGGTCCCTTTGAAAAGAAGCTTGAGGCACCACTGTTTTGTTCTTGAAGAGACGAGAGATTTCTTCCAGCATAATCTATAATTTACAGGATTTTCGAAAGCTGGTTGGATAGACTCAAGGTTGTTAGCACCTATGGCTAGAAGAGAGGGGGCAGTCCTTTTTGTGCAATCAGGCACCCTGCCAATCTAACAGATGGTCAGAGGTGTATATTGAAGGTGCTTGTGCATTATGTTGTGTAGAGTGGCTTCCAGGGGCAACAGAATAACAGCTTCACCATGATTGGAGACCCAAACTCATTTTTAAAACACAGACAGAACTCCTCTGGCACCTGAGAACACTTTGGAGAATTGAGATCAATACTGCACATAAAACAGAGGCATAATGACATTCATGAGTTAAAAGACAGATTTGGAGGGCAAGCCATGTTTGGGGATAAATGTAGCAACAAATCGGCCCTGCCAAATCCCAGGGGTGGACAATGCAAACTCTATTAGCAATTCATACAGTGATGAGCATAACCCACATCATTAGCTGAGTCACTGTAAGCAAAATTTTAAAGTTGTCAAAATGATACTATCTGTGACAATGTGAGAAGTTACTGAACAAGAGCGTGATTAGCTTTCACTGAATTAATAATGAATCTGCCACCTGCCTAGTGGTTGCCTTTCTAACCAAAGTCTGAGTACCTCACTGGTTTTTGTCCTGGAGCTTCATGTAATCCCAGTTGCTTTTGCTTAAGGCTCTGATTCTCACAGTTATTCTTTAGGGCTTTACTCTTGGCAGAGTTTTGTTAATCTGAGAATCACAGGAATCTGAAAGGGGAGAAATAGCTTCAGTGTGTGTGCATTTTGAAGTTTGATAGCTGTAACTAGTTAACATCAAGAATGCTGAATATTCCCACAACGTTGTTGTCAAGGAAGTACCACACAAAGGATGGAAAAGAAGTTCCATTTAGCAGGATTTGCCGGTAAAATGTACTTGCTTGAATCTAAACGTTCTAGGGGACTGCAGGGAGTCATGTTAGGATTTAAGTTTTAAAACATAATTGGTCAAAATGTCAATAAATGCAAATGAGTTTTGTAAAACAAGTTTCATGAGAACCAATATATTGCTCAGCTCACAGAGTCTGCATTTAATTGAAGCTGATCTCATTATACTCCAGGGGATTTAGTCAAAGCTTTGACTTACCTAACTTCAACACCATTATTAAATCTCTTCTTAGTACTCATGGTGATCGGTATTTGTGTGTGTTCATATATATTTATACTTTTATTATAATT
The DNA here is from genome assembly GCF_023851605.1 of Tamandua tetradactyla. Classification (NCBI taxonomy): domain Eukaryota; kingdom Metazoa; phylum Chordata; class Mammalia; order Pilosa; family Myrmecophagidae; genus Tamandua; species Tamandua tetradactyla. The sequence goes on along the minus strand of NC_135336.1, from coordinate 68,051,978 downwards.
GTCTATAAAAGTGTATGTAAAATATATTTCAACATTTACTCATCAGGAAATAGTACTTTCCATATGAAAGCATTTGATGCAAAAATATACCACTTTCAGATGCAAAGAGAAGACAGTTTGCAACAGAGATTATTTTCTTCTATTTGAATTATTCTTAAACATACCTCATGTCAGCTAAGAGGATACCTTTTACCTGAAAGTCTGCAGATCTTAAATATAATGCTGCTGCCTGTATCACAAGGCCAGGCTTTTGTGAGGTAACCAGAGCAGAAACCATCAGCAGAAGCTCCAAGAATCCAAGGTTTTCAATTATGAGTAGAAGCAAGTGTTTAAACATCATAAATTGTAGCAATAAAACCCAAGGAAGGGGTAAAGATGTTATTTTGTACTTCTAGGGCATAATCACTAGAATCCCAAATACGCCCTGCTTGCCAATTTAGATAAATAATATTTATTTGTATCACCTTCAAGAGAGAAAAAAATTATTGAAAGCATGGCAGTTACAAATTTGTGGCAGGGCTTGCTAGGCAAAAACAATGATATATAAACAGTTAATAAGGTCTTTAGAAAATGTCTTTTGCTTCACTTTGATATTTATATTATGCTCTGGACTTAGCACTGGAAAAAAGTCACTAAAACAGATGCATATGTCTAAAGAGACCAACACATACAAGTTATTTGTGCTGTTTTGCTTTTGATAAATTATTAAAATCCTTTCATTATTTATGATGACTATTATTTTCAGGGATCCTTTCAAGGAGCTTTTTATGATTCTTCTAATTAAGAACAGTTAATTATAGGTCTAAAATTAGCAGCTATAAATTTCTAGTAGCTGGGATAAAATCTTAAATGTACCTGAAGACAAAATAACAGGGAAATTTGAAAGTAAATTATCAAAGAGGTTGTCCTAACAAGATGCCTAAACCACAAGATGGAAAGTGAAAGGTTTGGTCAAACACAATATTTGCTATTGTGCAATGCATGTGTTTGACTAAATTCAACTTAAACAAATCTAAAAAAAATATCAAATTAGACTAGTACATGTTTGTATTAACTAAGTGCAGTTTATTAGACATGACAATTTAAGGCTTTCATATTTATATATGTATACTTTAACTGAACACCAAAATAGAAAGAAAATAAAGCATATCTCAAAAATGAATATGGACTCATGCCCACTAACAAGGGTGAACTAGTAAGGAAAACCATGAAATAGAACTAAGACCCTGGTTTTAGGGCAATTTTCCCTAGTGACTGGGACTGGGTGACTCCTAAGCAATATAATTTATACATGCTTGGGAAATCAAGCCCATTATTTCTAGTTGAAAGGCCATAATTACAGTAATGAACTAATGCCGACCTTCGTTTAAACAAATGGTTGCTTTTTGTTGAGTAAGCAATTTACAAGTACAAACAGTTCTATGAATTTGCTAATATTTTTCTACCTTTATACATTTCCATTGGCATACACCTAAAGACAAACAGAAATGGTGAACTCAGGTTAGACATTCTTTCTCCTAATAGTGTGAAATATCTAGATTTATGAACTATAAATTTTTCATCCTTATATCTGAAGTCTCTTTAAAAAACTGTCCAAGAAGAAATAACATATACATTCAAATTAAATATTTCAAAATTACATTTAGTGAATGTAAGAATCAGCCTTCCTTTGACTTCTGTGATGAGCACAAATTATTTATTGGTTTTTATCTAAGGCATTTTTCCTTAAAGACAATGAAGCCAATACATCTTAATTTAGTAAACATCATGTTGAAATTCAAATATTATTTGTTTTTTTTTTTTTAGGAAGGACCTCAAAGTATGCCTTTATGTTATTTAAAAAAAATGATTTTGCTAAATGCCCTTTCCTTCTGTAGTAAATAGGATTTTCTCTCTTTCAAAACATTTGTCTAACTAAATGTTAACATTTAGCTCATCGATTTAGCTAACCGATACAGTAGCACCTATTATATTACGTTTGCATGGATATATTTATCTGGTTGTCTTATTATCACTCAGGTATGTACTGAATGGATAGACACAGAGATGGTTGGTTAGAGATTCACAAAGGTTGGAATCCTCAGGCTCTGATGTAAGGAGGGGCAGGCATTCCAAATACTCTACAGAAGTGGTGGATCTTTCCTCCGCTGGCATATGAGACTCATCTAGTGGAAGTTGTAAGACAGAAGTACAGGGTTTGTAATCCATCCCTGCAGATTCTGATTTATTTCTTCTGGTGCAGGTCCTGGATATTGAAGCCTAGCACTAAGAATCGTTTGTTTGAAAAGTAGAGTGAAACTAAGTGTGAATTCTGGATTCTTTCACAGTCATGTTACTTGACAGATAATATAATTGGTATTTTAACAATGTATTTCAAATCAGTGCTGCCTAAATTGTGAAAATGAATTAGTAGGAACTAAATTACATGAAATTAAGCTATTTCCCGAAATAATAATGATGCAATAGCACATGAACATTTGTTCTTTCAAATTGTGACTCATTGATAAGTAAATTCAATGTTTGTGCTAGATATTATAGCAAAGTGGACATATAATTGTAAAGTTGTGTGGATCATCTTCATTCCTTAAGAAGAACAGACACTGGCTTAGTACCTTCTGATTATTTTCCTTTTTACTAACTTTTACTGACTTAATATTTATTGAATACTTAAGATGTGTAGCAGAACAGAGAACTTAGAGGGAGGCCCATGCATATGTGGAGATATGATCTATAAAAATTTTCTACCATTGGGGAAAGGACAGATATGTTAGTAGATGGTATGGGCATGGAGAATACTGATTCCTTATATGAAGAAGAAGAAAATGCCACATGATCTCAAGATGTGTTAAAAAATTAAACATAAAAGGCCAACTTACGAAGGCAATAGAAAAAATGCAGGAGGCTATCTTTGTGACTAACTTCAGATGAAAATACTTAAAACACAATATAGTGGTGTGATTGCCCCCCACATTAAGGATTCCTGTTTAAAACACCATGGAGAAAGAGGCTGGGCAAATGACTAACAGGGGAAATACATTGCAATGTATGAAATTCGCAAAGCAATGAAAAGTAACCAGAAAAGGGCAAACGTACAGGAGGGAAAAGGGCAAATTATGTAATCAGGCAATTTACAGATGAGGTATTCCAAAAGACCATTGCATGCAAGGAGATATTCTACTGTGTTAACAAGCAGAGAAAAGAAAATTTAAGTGATGTAATGTGATTCTATACCTGTTAGGCTGGTAAACATCAGAAATAGCATTTTGGGAAGTGAGCATATAAGAAACCTCATGAACTACTGGTGGGAGTTTAGAATGGTATGGTCATTATGCAGAGGAATCCGGCAATAATTTAAGCAGATAAATTGACTGCATATACCCCTATCCAGCAATTCTATTAAGCTTTTGCATTGAATGTTCACCTATAATTCAATTACTTTTCTATGGGCATATCTGTGTTCAAATTAACTTGAAAAAAGATTTAAAATCTCATTAGTTTATCAGGAAAGTGGAAAGCATGGGTAACCACGGGGAGAAAAGTGACTGATGACTTATTTCTCTAAGAAGCAGCAGCATTGACTGAGATTTATTAGAAATGATAATTTTGGATATTTTGAAATGGATTTAAAAATATAGGATTTAACTGTATAATAAATGCTTGCTAATCATTAACTACTGATTCATTCATTTATTCATTTACTCATTATTCACTACTAAGAGCCAAGGCGTACCAGATAAGGACCTGGAGTTGGGACTGATATAAGACACAGACCTTGCTCTGCTTAATAGTCACTACTTTACAGCAATCCAGAGGTGCAAAAACAACTAGTATTCCCAGACCCAGTTTGGATTTTACATATCAGTTTTAACTCATGTATTCTATGCTTACTGTGAGCAGTAATAGAGAAAGGAAGCATGTCTTCCAAATTTTCGTTAATGTTGACATTGCTGCAATTTTTATATTTCTACATTGTTTTTATCCAACTTGGAAATAAGGGTTGTTGAAGAAAAATGGTGATGCATTAAAAAAGGGGCTCACTGTCAGATGTATGTAGTGGAAAGTGTACACCCCAAAGTTACGTACCATTAACTTGAAAGATGTCAGCCAATCTCAGCACAGTGCTGGTTATGGCCATCAACTGGCATTGATGGAGTTCCTGCTGAGTATACGACTCTGGAAAATATTTATTTTTGTAGGATGGATTGTCTCTGCCAGTTGCTGGAGATCCCTAGAGATCTTAGCTTGGATTCTGATTCCTACCTGTTTTGTTTCTGTTAAATCTGAAAGAAGATAATGTGCATATGGAAAGTTTTTGATTATCCTGGAAAATCTCATAAATTTTGTTATGATAACAGTGTTGTTATTCATGTAGCTAGATATTTTACTTAAAAGGGAAGCTACTTGACTAGCTGAAAAATGTAGTGTGCTAACAGTTATTTCTTTAAAAAAGCAAATTTTGTGCTTTAGAAATTTAAAAAAGGATGTGCATTGTGAAGGAACAGATATTATCTTTGTTTTGCTAGTTAAGAGGCTCTAAAAGACTGTAAATCAGAGATTTACCACATTTATCATTTATAAGCTCTCTCTGGGAAATTTAAAGCTCCATAAGTTTTTAGAATTTACCACTGCAGTTCATTTTTATTACTGTGATATTATAATCCCAGGGTTTCATTAAATTAGCAACATTTTAATGATTCTTAATTGCTTCAAATAGTTTTTCTTTCTGTGCATAATGTTGTCTGAAAAAACAAGTTGAATAATTCTGCTTTGATAATATGAAAAAGTCTCTGAATTGCAGAAAGGACTGGACTTATTTTTAGCATTTTAATCATGTATTAGATGAATTTAAATCAACAATTGATTTGTTGAGTGCACTTACTATATTAGGAATGAATTATTTTGGCAAAGACCTAAAGTCTTAGGCAAGAGCTATCACCTGACCCAAATTCACTTTTAAGTAGTCTATTTCTGAGTAAGTACTAGTGTGAATGACATAGTAAACTATTAAAATTTTCACGATTTTTTAAGTAGAAAATTTAGATTACACACAGTACACACAGATATTTTTTAAATATACATTAAAATATACTATGTATACATCAATACATCAACGCAGGAATGAAAACATAAAGTCCTTATTAGTCTCATATTTATTATCTGAGCTCAAAGTAGTAAGGTTGCTTGGGTAAGTGAATGTTATAACAGGAATATATTCACTAATGAAGCCACCAGACAAATGTATCCCCCTCAAGCACCCTCCCCACTTATATCTAGCATCTATCCTCATTTGTTGAGTTAGTCTTTGTAGGTCAGTCTCAGCTAATCCAATAATCCAAAGCAAATACAGCACATGTCATCTGTAAGGTCAAACTGCATATCCTACCACAGGTACAGGATTTCACAAAAGAATGAGATTCTTGAAAATGTATTAGTGAACTGTTTATATTTCACAAAAACATTAACTGATGAGAATTTTCAGCATTAGAATGATTGCGGATGAGGAAATTCACAGGTATGACATGATGGGTTCTATATAAATTCTGCTAAGATCAAATGTGAAGTCTTGACTTCATTCCCCATTATCACACAAGGTTTTTCAGAAAAATTGTGCTAAAGGATGAATGCATGATTCCTTTATAAGAATCAGAGCAGAGTTGCAAACATAAACATATATTATTGACCATAACATAATTTTTCCAAGTCTTATCTTCTTAAAAAGTAAAATCCAATTACTTTTTCAATTTCAATGAAATTTTGCTCTCACTTTGTGTGTGACTCTGCGTCTGTGTGTGTGAATTCTCTTTCAGTGGGCTTTGCTTTTAACCTTTACACCAAGAAAACAAGAATTTCCTGCATGTTAAAATGTTGGATATTGATGATTTATTTTTATTTTATGCTTTTCTTTATTTTCTATATTACCCAGTGGAAGAGTATTGTTTATGTAGTCACTTAATCCTTTAATATAGGTAATTTTTAGAAATTGGCTGATACTTTTAGGTTGCTTAGTTAAATGAGGCTTATTGAATCATATCTAGCATTCTGGGTAGTTTTAGGCATTATTTCTTATTTAAATTACCATTTGACTGATATGACAAATTAGAGCAATTTTAAAATCAAGGAATCAAAATTTCCCTTGAACTTGAGCAAAAACCAAATTTCATGAGTTGAAGTAGAATGCAAGCGCTCTATGTAAAAAAGCAGTGTAACATGTTACTTATAAAACAATGCAGTAATTCCTTACTTCACATCAGAATGCTAGCTCGTTAACAAAACAACAACACAAACTTTATGCCATGTTTCTTTAAGCAATCTCCCGAACTTTGTTTTTACTTGAACCGGTTGATTTTTATAGATGCCTCAAAGCAAAAAATTAAGTGAATATGGTCTAGGGTGATAAATATCGATCATTGTCAACCATTCTATATCACATAAAATAGACCTAGATACATCTATATAGATGTCATTTGTTGAAACAGCAAAACCAACGGAAAAGTTGCAGTTGTTGGATAAAAACAGCACTTTTATAGTTAAAAATGGCCTTATTTTAACTTTTTTCTCGGTATGTCACTTTTTTCACCTATACCAATTATTTTAAAAATAATAAGATCTTAATGACCATTCAAACACATTTACAATGGTATCATCAAAACACAGGCTTCTAATTCCATCTGAATTAAATTCTAAAGAAATTTGTTATATGACAATAAATGGTAATAGTGGAATTTGCTTCTGGAAGCTTTTCTTTATCTACTTTTAAATTCACGGTCAAGTCTAATTGTTCAATACAATTCTGAATTTCTCCTTGTACAACATTTCTCCCTGTTGAACTATGCCAGTGGAAATTTAAGAGAGAAATAGATATAGGAGAAATAGGTTAAGACTAAAAGGAACAATGTCTAGATTAAAGCTGGTGGTGAATAAGGGTCCCTTTTTGGAGGTGGCTCAGAGTAATGTCTTGGTTATATGTAGGACAAGGAGTGTGGTAGATTTTCTACAAAACGTATTCACTAATGAGGATTTCTATGGCAAATCCCTATTCTCAAAATGATAATGCAGCTCTGTACAGTTCTTTGTGAAAGGACTCTGCGTCTCTTCTGGTTCTTTTTAAATTGACAATATTTAAATTACATTTGAAAGAAATAAAGCACAAACATATTTACTCATAAAATTGTGTTCTATATATTTTAAAGCATTAATGGAATGATACAGTATTTTATGCAGTTCATCTTCTTGATATTAAATTATATCATATTCATGTTCTTTTAAACAGAAAAAAGCAATTGCAGGCATTTGTTTCTGGATTAGATCTTAAAAATCTGAGGTTATATTTGATTTGAATGGACATAAAAAATCTCAACACACCAAAAGCATATTTTACAAGATTTAGGTGTTGGGCAAAAGTTCTCTTCTTCTTTCTTTTTTGGTTTATTTTAAGATAGCTTTGTCATCTTAGGGTACTTTAAAATTACGTAGAGTTCTACAAATGCAGATGCAAGAAGAATACATAACACAGGTAAAATATACTGGATTGCATAATGGAATCTGATAGAACTGCAACAATTTTTAAAATTAACTTCATTTTCTTGAAACTTTAATATTGAATTATGAAACATTCACATATTCATAAAACAATATAGTAGACATTCATTTACCTGCTGAATAAATAATTATAAAATTTCTGCCATATTTACGTTACATTTTCTTTTTAAATAGAAAAATATATTTGCAGATATTGTTATAGCTGCATCATCCATCCCTTTCTCCTTCTCTGTAGCACCCTGAAATTGGTATAAATAATTTCCATGCCCATTTAAACTTTTACTCCATAAGCATGGTTCTGTGTAAAATTAAAGTGTTATATTAAGAAATGGATATATTACTATCATGGGTTAAAAATATTTGAACTAACTGAACATCACTAAAATTAAAATTGACTAGGCTATTGCCTAGACTTCAATCTTTAAAATTGATTTGGAAAATAAAAAAGCCCTTTATGTAACAGTTCTTATGAAGTGTTCCATTTTTTTCCATGACCTTTTGTTTCCCACTTGTATAATCATTTATACTGAAATTCATTAGTCTGCTCCTGAATGGAAGCACTAAGGACTATATAAGTAACCATGGGTTAATTGGATAACTGTGGTAATTTGAAAGCGTATGCATGCTGACTTTGCAATTATTAATAATACATGAAGCTTACTACAGATGCCCCTACCTTGGTATGGGAAGCAGCTGAGAATAGAGGCTGGAGTCTCTGGATTTGATAGTTGTGTCAAATCAGGAAAACTGTTTTAATATGTCCATTACTCAGTTTTCCCATCCACAAATTGGAGATACTAAAGCCTACTTTGCCAAGTTGTTATGAGGATTATATGAGATGATATATCTGTTGAATAAACAGTGGTAAGTACTGGCTAGATATATTGTTATAGTGAAAGCGAATTGGGAACATTTTAAAATTTCATAAATAATAAATAAGTTGCCAGGTCATCCACATATTTGGAAGTCTCAAACTTGAAGAATTTTCATTTCCATGTTGCCTCCTATTTTTTCATTTCTTGATTAAAAAGAGACATAACAGCTTCCCTGGTAGACTACTGGAGCAAACTTATTCTATGACTTATTTTTGGAGTTCTAACTTCTCTGTTCCTTCCAATAATTTTGTAAACATCCAATTCCCTTTCTTATTAAAATATATGAAGTAGTTTCTAGTTCCTTCAACTTCATCTGCCTGGATAAAGTTTTGGAAACAGAGGCTCACCATATGGTAAACACTGGACTTAAGCAGACAAGCATCCAAAGGTGAGGATGTGGGATTGGTTAACAGATCTGGTTGACTGAAAATGAGGGAAATCTGAATGTAATTTGAAAATGAAGCGCTGGCAGTTTGTAGTACAAAGTGACAAAACAGTCTAGTAATGTATCATCTGTATTCACCTGTAAGTGACCTAGAGAAGCAAGGCTTGTGGGGCTGAATGACTACTGCAATATATTTGCCGTAATAAGGAATACAGAACAATGGAGGTAGTCTAGCTGCTTCTGATTGTACTGAATTTTTTGTTAAAATGACGCACCCAAAGTTTAAATTCTTAACTTGAGATACAATCAAGCGCACATAGATTCCCTTTTGCTTTTCAGCAACAGGGTCATAGAAACAGTTGACGAATACAGGAGTGCTCTTCAGCATTGCTACTAGGGAAATACAATGTAAAATGCTTTCACAACCTAGCCAGGCCTATTGTGAATAATTGATTGGGAAAGTTCAGGATCCTCAAAGATGGAATGGAAATATATAGATGGGCTGAGATAAACTTGAGCACCTCCAAACCTCCAAATTCCAGTGTTCTTTCCTTGCCAGGAGGAAGAGTCTCCTCTTTCCCCATGATGAAGTTAAGCCTGTCTTCTTTGGAGACCTTAAGGATATTGTGTTAAAGGGTGTCCATTCTCCTCACACTGCACTCTATGGCTCTTAGTCACTGCTCCAGCAAAGATCAGATTCACGTCATCGTTACAACAACTAAGCTAAGATGCTTGCAAGATTTTGCTAATTTGAATCAACCAACACCTGGAAAATATCTAAGGCTATGATTCTAAAAGTGCTAGACTAGGAAATAAGAAATGCAATTTTAAAAGAAGCTGAATTTATTAATATGAATGCATTTAACAGGGATTCTGAATTTAAAGGGCTGATTTGAGCAGTTGGAAGTGGTTCTAGCTGTTTATTAGTGTAGACTCAAATGAGTTTTTAGTAAATAAAGTTTAGATGCCAGGAATTCTTTGGAATCATGGAGAGGGAGGAATTCAAAAGTGTCTATTGCACCTTTAATATGTGGCTAGTCCAAATTAAGATGCTCTTTAAGTGGAAAATAGTAGAAAACAAAGTGTCTTGATAATCATTTTATATTGATTACATATTGAAATCATATTTTTGTTATATTGGGTTAAAGAAAAAGAATTTCAAAAACAATTTCACCTATTTCTTTTTACTTTTTTTCCACTAGGCTACCAGAAAATTTAAAATGACATCAGTGACTTGCATCTCTGTCTCACATTACATTTCTAATGGTCAGTGTTGACCTAGAGGGATACAGCTGTTTTTGTAGATATCACAAATGATCATTTATGACATATTTCTCCATATCTAGCTCTGTCTCCTGAGAGGACCTAGAGGATAATCCCTTCACAAGATATTCAGAATTATATTCAAGAGAAGTGCTCCTGCATTAAAAAAAATATATTATACTTGTTCTTTGTGGACTAGGAATGCAGTTATGAAATGCTTCTGTTAAAACTAGCCCCTTGATATCAGTGGATGTTATAGGTCTTGGAATTGCCAAGGTTAAATGATAGCACTTAACTACCAGAGAGAAAGTGGACATGGTTTTCACAGCAGGCAAAGACTCCCAAGGATATTTTGCTATAGTTTAAAAACCACGGAATGTCCGGGTTTGAAATACTGTGAAGCAATCAAGGTGCAATTATGTTTTCAATTAAAAAAAAAGCATTCTTAGTGTGCATACAAGACTTGTGGCAAACAAGTCATAGGTTGGAAAGTCCTGGTCCATCACCCAACTGTCTAATCCATACTATAGTACCCACCTGTAGCTGATTCAGTAGCTTCTTTGTAGCAATGTAAATCAAAAAATGTTTTACTTATATAGCAAATGTCTATACACTTATTGCATATCCCTCTAACTACTAACTTGCTGAGCCAAAATGTAATTGGACTGATGCCCAGGGATTGTGAAAAAAATCTACAGAAATGAATGTCAGAATAAAAAAGTATCATTGCCTAAATTCTCTCTAAAAATTAGAGATTAGGAAAGCTATCCAATTCTCTTTTTTTTTTTTATTAATTAACGGAAAAAAGAAATTAACCCAACATTTAGAAATCATACCATTCTACATATGCAATCAGTAATTCTTAACATCATCACATAGATGCATGATCATCGTTTCTTAGTACATTTGCATCGGTTTAGAAGAACTAGCAACACAACAGAAAAAGATATAGAATGTTAATATAGAGAAAAAAATAAAAGTAATAATAATAGTAAAAAAAAATAAAAATAAAAATCAGTGAACTGTTAAATATTATTCCCCTTTAATGAAATGGAAATGCTAAGACAATAAGAGAAGGGTGATTTGCATAGGGACACAGCAGGGATCAAAAGAAGTGCAGAAATCAGACTTCCTAACTGTATGACGACAACTCCTGGAAGCTGTTGGCATGCACTGCATGGAAGGCTTTTCAGCCTGTTGTGTGCATTGATGGGTTAGTAAGGATTCATCACTATAATCAGACCTCTGCAGTCAAAGTGAAAAGCTTACTATTGCATTTTCTTGAATAAATTGCTGGCTAAATGAAAAACTCTTACGAATTATTCAGATAATTAGCCAATCACTTTACTGTAGCAGCTACAAGGCGGATTTATTTTTCAAAATTTCCTTAAATAATCTTTTCAATCTGAATTCCTCATATGAAGAAATATGCTGTCTTAAAGATGTCAGCATACCTAAACAATGCTTGTATAATTTATGTTTCTGATTCTGTTTGCTTACCTACATATTTGTAAAGGTTTATAGCTTTGGGGCATATTTTAAAAATCAAAATACCCTTTCAAAAATTCAAACCAAGACTATTCATGTAAAGAACTTTTTTCCTATTTGAACTTTCTATTTGGAGGAATTAAGATTAAATGCAATTTTCCTATCAAAATCATTATCTTAACATTTTATTCAGGTTCAAACACTGAGTTCTTCCTTCCCCACCACATAAGCTCAAACTGTCTAGCTGTGACATTTTCCACACTGCAAAATATTATAAATATTATCAAATTCTAAACAAATATATATCTTCTTGACTTTCTCAATTCTTTTTTTGGAATTATTTAAATCTCCAAAGTGTTCATGGAAAACTCTAGCATTAGAATTACCGGTAATAAATACAAGCACAATACACAGTTTCATTTTAATGTGTTTTTTTAAAAAATAATTGAGATAATAAGCTTAATTAAACTGCTTCCATAGAATCCCATTGTTGCCTGAACTCAATTTACTTTTTAAGGCTCAGATCCACTTGAAGTTTCCATGTCACATGTCCCCTAAGCTTCCCGGAGGTCAGAGTTAGACATATCTATTACCTATTGTTGATTATTACAAAATGAAACCATTTTTCTTTTTCTCTCAATTCAAGCAGTGTTATATGTAAATTCAAGTAAAATGTTCATTATCATTTGTTCCCTTTTATATTTTCAGAGAATTGGCAGAATTGCCTAACAATTGAGGCCCCTCCAAACAAATTACAAATTTTATAACATAATTTTGGAAAAAAAATTTATCTCTTTCCCTTAAATATTGAGAGTGTAAATCAATTTTTTAAATTGATATGAGATTATGATTTTATTCGACATGAGCCTATAGCAAGCCGAGATGGTTTAGTTGATCATTTTAAGAAATGTTTGTTAATTCTCTCTATTATGCAGAATTAATGATGAACAAGCTGACAACGAGCAAGTTAACGATAGGGTCTAGTTATACTGATCCAAAGAGGAACAAATTCTTGATAGAATTTAAATCTTATGTACCCCTATATGTCTAGAACAATGTGCTGTCCAGAAAAAGCTCTTAATATGTGTATTTTATTCAAGCAGATGAGAACTGATTACTCATCTATTTCAAAGACAGTGGGGTAGACATTTTACATGAACTTGTAAATTAGTATGCTTTTTTTTTCTAGAGCCAATCCAATATATCTTTAAAATATGTAACTATTAAAGTGTATTTCAGTTTTATTTTACTTCTCAGTTTATTTCCTGGTATTCTCATTTCTTCAAATTCTGTAAAGTAACATTTTAGCTAAATACACACACTCACATAGTGGGAGACCTGGCTCTAGTTAAGCCTTATCTTGGCTAAATCTTATACTATCTTGGTTAAACTGTGATAGTATAATGTTTCCATTTCTGCACCTGCAAATGCATAAATTTTGAGTAGCTTTCCAATCTTTTATTCACATATTGAAAGCTGCAGAGATATGGCAGAAACAGATTCAGAAAAACTAGCTTGAAATTTTGACTCCTAGGAAAAACATCTCTTTGCACATCAAAAAAATAAGAAAGAACTCTTGGAAATTAAACATATTACGATGGCTTGAAGCTGTATTTACCTTCAGTAAAACATGTTCTTAAATTTAATCCAAGCAGTTAAATTCCTAAATTTAACCCATTGTAGGTAAGAACTTAACTTCAGTTATGATATTTCTCACATCAATCAGGATGGGCTTTAATATTACCAGCTGGAGTCCCCATAAGAGAATGAAATTCAGACAGAGAAGAAAAGCCACGGAAGGAAGAAACTGAAATCAACAAAACCCAGAAGAGAAGTGAGAGACCAGCAGATGCTGCCATGTGCCTTGTCTGGAACCAAAGATCTCTGACAGTTAATCTAAGGGGGAAGAAAGCATTGCCTTGATGATGCCTTGATTTAGACATTTTCCTGGTCATGAAACCATGAGCGAATAAATCCCTGCTGTTTAACCTGACCCATTTCATGGTATTTGCTTTAAGCAGCCTAGGAAACTAAAACCCAAATGATAAACAAAATACCAACATTTACTCAAAGTATATGAGTAAATATCTCTTGGCATATACTCTCAAGGATGTTTCCCAGAGAGTAGGGAAGGAAATAGTCAATGAGTTAGAAAAAGAAAAGAAAAGACAAGATATTTAATGGATCAAAGTTTGAGGTCCACTAGCTGACTAATAGCAATTTCAAAGGAGAGCACAAAAAAAATGGAGATGGCCATTATGAAGAAGTAATTTAAGGAAACATTCCATAACTGAAATAAATGATTCTCCAGTTTGAAGAGGCCCATTTAAACACCCAGAGTAAGAAATGAAAGCAAATAAAGAATGAGAAAACAAAAGCACAACCTACCATAAAGCACATTATACCAAAATCCTACCTGCAATGATAAAAAGAACTTATTAATACAAGAAGTTAGTAAAACAAGAAATCTAAGGAGTAAAAAACAGAAAGGGTAAACATAGAAGCAAAACCAGCGCCTATGAAACAAGGGAAAATGCCTTCAAATTTTCTTAAGGCTTTTAGGTCCAGTCAAAGCCTCAATAAGATAGGATGACAAAACAGATATTTTAGACATGTGAGGAATCAGAAAAAGTACTTTCATGCAAAATGTCTTAGGAAATTTCTTGATGATACGCTTCTCTTAACAAGGGGATAAACCAAGAAAGAGGAAGAAATGAGATCTAGAATATAGGAGATCCAACATTGAAGAGTGATGAATGAAGTCGCAGATGTAGAGCCCAGTTAGTTTGATATAAAAACATGGTGAGTTTTCAGAGGGAACTGTCCAGATCTATGCTCAATGGAACATGGACATGTTGAGCATTTAGGAACTTAAAAAGGGCAATTATCAATGCCATGAAATAAATAATCTTGTACAAAGAAGAAAATGTGATCATAATAGTCTACTTGGCTCTGTAATAGGCTCACTACGGACTGTTTGCTTAGTCATAGCAATATAAACGCTGCCTTACCATGACAAAGAATGGGACAGTGAGAAAATGGAGAAAAGATTTACTAGATAATGTCTAAAGCAGACTACTTAAGAGGTATGGGTGATGCATATTGTTTTAAAAATATGAAGGAAATGGTCAGAAAAAAGATCCAAAAGTGTAAGGAACAAAGTTTATTTAGGGAATGGGTCTAAGAACTGGAAGGTGGAGTATGTACCTGCTTGATATTCTTAAGAGTTTTTGTACTACTTGATTTAAAAAAAAAAACTATGTGCATTGACATTTGTGATAATAATGCACCCAAAATGGAAATTAGTAGAGAAATAAAATGTTTGTCACTTTTCCTGTGGTGCCACGTAGGAGCAGGGCTGACTGTTTGATTGCCAATTATATGCTCAGATTTAGCTTGTAGACACAAACTCTTTTAAATCCAAGATTGTGAAGTTGGAAAACATGTAAATGATTTTGGGCTATTTCTTTTCTGGGATATTGAATCAGACATCAGTTAATGTAGCCATTAATAATAGCACCTCCCTAAGAGGGTTGTTTGGCTGAAATGAGTTATTGCATATAAAGTGCTTAAAGTTGTCTTGCATTCGAAGTGTAATGTGTCCATTATTAGTATCAATACATAAATAAAAATTTCACATTCAGAAATGTAGTTTCTGTTTGAGTCTAATCATGAAGGTATACAATTAAGAATGTAGAGTAACAATAATCAGTGACCATGAAATAAGAGTTACCTGTTGAAATTTCAAAAAATGAAGGGAAAACAGTTTTGTTATATATGGGCAGACAGGCAAACTTATCCAAGATACATATTTATGATAGCATATCTCTTATTTCTTTTTAGACAATATTATAACCAAACTTTTCTTGGAAGTAGTTTAAATGGTTACCCTGGCATTTCTGACATGCCATGGCTAATTTTTCATTGACATTGGCCTTATTCTGATAATTGTTCAGTTTTAAGATTTTAAAATTTGCATTTATGCTTTTCCCCAACAAACTAACATAAGCATAGGATGTACATATTTGAAATAGGCCAACATGGATGAAGGATATTATCTTATTTTTAGAATGTAGAAATGAGGACAAAGATTCTATTTTAGACATTACAAATCCAACTTGCAGATATTTTGGAAGTCAGAAAAGCAGATTAATTTAGATTTCTTTTCCTAAAAAGATTAAGAATGTTATTAGAATGTCACTCTTTCCCACTTCCTAAATTTTTTATAATAATAAACTTTTCTTTACATTTTGGATATTGACTAAAGCATTCATCGGAAATCTGTGGATTATGTGTACACTGCAGACATTTAAATATTCTTTGACATATTGCTTCAGTTTTCCACATTTGTAAAACATTTCAGACACCTGTAAATAATGGACTCTTTTCAGAAGCTCCTTTAAAAATCATCAATTATTACATATTCAGCCTCTTTAGTGTGTCTGACCCCATAAAGTGCTGATTTGAAACTCCGTCTTACTTGTTCTTGCAACAAAGGCTATATACTGTGAATTGTTAAATAACCCCAATATTTATGACATGCTTGGTTAAACAGGAAATGGGCTACTTCTCTGTAAATAATTCACAAGTCCACTTTAATAACATACCACAATGTGACCTTAGCAATTTCTCCACATTCATTGATTGGGAAGAAAATGACTGAAATATTTTAAAACCTTATCCTGCTTTATTGTAGTGTATCCATAGATATTGAGGAGAAATAGAACTTCATATTACCATTGTTTGGGGGACCTCTCATTTGAATCACTTATATAATTTAAGTAAGAATGGCAAATAGTAAATGCATGTTTATGGTATGAGATCCATGGATTCTAGGTTGATGGGTCAATTCTATAGTGATGATCCCAAATAGTTTGAGTACCAGAGCAGATGTTGCAATGACAAAATACCTTGCTATGGAAATTACTCTGTTTTTAGGTTCAAAAGAAAGGAAAATTAGGGGTGTGTGACTGAATTTTAGGTGGTGATCTTTCCTTTCAGGGACTGTTTTATGTTCCTAACAGGAAAAACTATTTACTTACATACAATTTTACAGATTACTCTGTGAAGATTTACTTCTTAATACTAAACATTAAGGTAGGGAGAAGTCTCACATGTCAGTTCAATGAAGTAAAGCAACATGTAAAAAATAAATGTCCAATATATATAATTTAAATAGTCAATTTGTGATGCACAAAATATATAGAGTCTACTTGTAATATCTGATGTACTTCTTTGTTAACTTAAATGGAAGTTTGTCTTGCAACTAACTAATATCAATGAATTATATGACAATTGTTTTATATAGTCTCCAAGTTGCATATTATTTACAGTTCATTTCTTATGATGTTCTTGCTTCTCTGTCTAGGGTTACTAAATCATAGATGTACTACACTATAGACAGTTTACATTAAATAAATAAAAAAGAGGCCATCTCATTCCTTCTGAACCGAATTACCTCTAATATATTCTATCAACTGTTATCTATGATCACAGTAAAGAGAATTCACACACACACACACACACACACACACACACGCATAACAAGGAAATCTGTAGATAATTTCAAGTACTACTTTGTATTATTGTCATCCTCAGAGCCAATTGCAGCTCTTTACGATGGTTATCAAGCAACAAGATACATATTTTTATACTTTATTTTTCTTATTACTTTCAGTAAAGATTTGAAAGAGTAAAAAAATAGTCAATATGCAAGTGAAAGACTCAAATATCATGATTCATACAGTTGAAAATTGGTTCCTGAATAATCAAGAGTTTACTGAAACGAAATATACAGAATAATCTTCCTTTAGTACTAGATAGTTATAAACAATTACAGTCTTGGGAAAAAGGTTTTTCAGAAGATTGTCCTCCAGTTGCTTTTCATTAAATTGGCTTGTTTTAATTAGTTCCCTTGAAGAATATAAACATAATTTTATTAGCTTATTACACCATATTAATTCATCAAATGGTATGTTTGATAGCAGAAATCTGACCACTGATTAATCCAAGGGAAAAAAATAAATAGGAATGAAAAATAAAACACTACATTAAGTCTTAAATACATTATTCTTTAAGTTCTCCTAATTCAACACTCCAAAATGATTTATGCATTGGCTCTATATAATTTTCAGAAAATCCATAAGAGACAAAGAGCGAACTCTATTAGTGTATCTAAACAATGCAGTTGGTTAGACTGGATGAGCACAAGGGAATAGAACTAAGAAGCATGGACAAATGAGGATGCCCTTGAGAAAGAATGCTACCTTAGATTCCTCCCTTCAAAAATATGCACTTCTTCACTATTTATACTGCTAAGGTACACCATTCAAGTGTTTGGCAAAGTATTATACCTCCTCCCCCACCACCTCACCACCAATGGATTTCCATTTTTTAGTCTTTCAATTTCTATACTTAAGTTGAAAATTAGGAAGGAAATAAAAATGAGTTCTCTATGATTAAAATGAATATAATGGCTAATAAAAGTCATTTATGTAGGTGTTGTTAATTTTAATACTTATTCCAAGTGTTTAAGACCTGAAATTAGTGTACAGAGGGAGAAAACCGGATACTAATACTTTCATGAAGACAGTGAGAATTTTTCTAAAGTATCTCATGGATTTATATCAAAGTAAAATGTACCTTTTAGATTATTTTATTTTTAACACAGTTATCAGTGAGATTGTAATCATACAGAATTCTCTGTTATCCCTACTCCCAACAACTCACCACACACACACACACACACACACACACACACACACACACACAGCTTGCCATAGCACCTTACCTAGCAAAGTCTATGTCAAACTGTGTTAACAAGGACTAATGAAAAGGCATAAAAATAGCTGCTATTACAAGACTACTATTACATCATTGTCTGATTCAATGGGTAAGTGCTGTATTTTAATCCTTGTCCATATGTAAATTTGACTAAAATTTTAGTCAGTTTGCCTCAGAGTTAGATGTGTAATTTATGCAATTCTTTTTAGGACTCTACTTGGAAATTCTGCATGAACCTTTGCACATTTCCAGCATGCTCATTCTGAGACATTTATATATGAATTATTTCCAACATATTCAGTTGGTTAATTGTTACTTTTATGCTGGTGTGCACATGCATCTATTTAATAAGTGGTTCATTGATAACACAACAATAAGTCATACAACACAATCCTGACTTATCAGTTGGCAGCTATGATTTGCCTCACTCATTCTACGAGTTTACTTTCTGTTGCTTATACGACTACAAGGGTAACAAAAACAAGTACAAATGATTTTGAAACTAAATTACTTGCAAGTAAACTTTTATCTCTTCTTGATAAAATTTAATCAAATATTAAGCCTCTAAGAAAATACCATCCTTTCTAAACAAATTAGCAACATCAATGTTTCAAATAAATAGCCATTCTTTTATATTAAAAATAGACAAACAACATGAATGAATGCAGCTTTCATGTGATATTTCTGTTCGTCAAAGTGTTTGCGCTATACTTAAGCACCATGAACTCCCAGCTGAGGAATGAACTCTGGAGAATGACAAGAAGTTGTTGTGGCTGTTAGTTGGAAGCAGGTATGATTAGTTAATTTTATACAGGTGGTTGATGATTGATGGCAGTGGAGGCATTTTAGGAGGAATGGGACAGTTAGTATTTGGGAAAGAGGCACTCTACCTGTGTAGCCCAGCGAATTGTCATCGTTATCAGAGGTGGGGATTGGCGTCCCGTTGTCGCTCCCCCTTTCTAGGTCCTCAGGTTCTGTCGGAAACAACACCAGAGCTGCTGATGGGGTCACAGAAGTAACAGTAGTTGCCATTTCGATCACAGCATGTCCAGACACAAATAAATCCACATGTGACAGAAAAACACACAAGGACAACACACAGCACACTTCATTCTCGCCCCTCCTGCGGCACACTAAGCCCTGGGAGGGTCTCAGCATCATGGTTTACAGTTTCTACCGCTTCTTTTTAATTTCCCTAATTCTCTGCTCTGGCTGCACCTTTGCTGCACTTCAAAGCTGGCGCAGGGCTCTGACTGCCCTTGGTGAGGCCAGCAGCACGGACTGAGGGGAGCATATGGAGGAGGGAGAGGGCAGGGTTGCTGAATGCTAGCATTGCTAATTTCCTACCTTATTGTTAATCAAAGCTATTGACTGTGATCACTCCCCATCATCGCTTCATCTCCTGGCAATTACAGACTCAAGGGACTGTACCTCCTTTGGGGGAGGGAGGAAGGAAGGGCGTGGGGAAAAATAGGGGTTTGTCAAATAAGAGGGAGGGATGATAAAAATGTCATACTTTTTCTGAGAGACAGGGAAGAAAGGGGTTCAATATCCCCCACCCCCCTTTTTTTCAGAAGGCAACACTTTGTCATCTTAAAGGGCCGAGGTAAATTTACTGAAACGAGTGCATGAACAAGAAGCTATTTAACGTGGATATTTTGGTTTGACTCTTTAAAAACATTTAAAATTGCTTCAGAGTTTATATTACTGTCATCCATGTGCGTTTGCTCAACTATTGTTATTTTTCTGGAGTGAGGGAAATGTTTTATGTTCTTCAAATCACACATTCATTCCCTTCTGTAAATATTAGAGTTCAGATGAAGTATGACAAAATCAAGTTCTGGTACAAGCTGAGCTGCACGATCACAAATTTTCCTTGTGCTCAACCACTGTATGTGTCAAATCTATATATGTGAGATAAATACAAGCAGTGTCTATAGCTCCACTGCCGATAAGCAGGCACAAACACAATAAAAACCAAGTGTGTACCTCCTAAATTGAATAAGAGAGTCACACAGGCCATTCAATTTGCGGTGTTCTATAGGCTTTTTATCGCCTTAAACAGCATCTACAGAGGATTTCTCAGTCTGAGCAGTGAGGAAGCACAGCTGTTTTACATGGGGAAAAAGTGTCACTTATGAATGAGGCATCGAACATATGCATGCAATGCCTCTCTGAAAACATCACAGGGGTCATTAATTTTGTGTCTAAGGAAAGAATGACCACTCCTCCACTAGGTTGGCACATTTTATCTTAGATATGGCTATCCAGTGATGATTTAGAAATTTCAAAGAAAATAAAAAGTCTTGCAAAAATCCTTTTAGTGGTTCCTTACAGGCAACATATTTATCCCTTCTATCCTCCTGCCCTCCCTCCTCCCCACCCCAGTGTCATATACTTAACCCAATGGAAAAGAAAAAAGAAAAGAAAAGAAATCCAGATCTTTGCAGACAAAAGGGGAAAAATGCTCTTTTTTCTTTTCTTTTTCCTCTATTCATCCTTACCTCTCCAACCATGACTGGTACCACGTTCATCCTTTAAAACACGCTAGAAGTGGTGAGGCAGGGAAAGGGTCTATAATCTACCCTGTTAACTTATTTATATGCACAAGTTGATTAGGTGGGAGTTTAATTCACATCAAAGAAAGAATGAAAAGGGGGCATGTTTTTGTATTTTGGGGGCATAGTTAGTACAATGTTCTGCCACAAATAAGGAATTCTTGCTCATGTAGACTAACCCAATAAAAGAAATTGATATAAAATAAACAGAAGGTGTTTGTTCAAATGTATTATAGGACTTTAAAGGAAGCCACCTATGCTTAGACACAGTCCTGTTTTAAAAGATACAATGAGTTTAGGGTCACTTTGAATAGAGGTATTAATTACTTTTAATAATAAATGCAGATTTTTAAAGAAACTACTACCCTTAATTTATAGTAGAATCGTTTTTTTTTGTTTTTTTTTTAATGTGATGCACACATTTCTAATCACCTGGTTTAGAATACAATAAAAATGTGTCCAAATCCCTGGCATGGGATGCATTGTCAGTTTGTCTAATCAATATTATGATACTTTTGGGATAAGACTTGTACATCCTTTGTTATTGAACCTTTCTCAGAAATAATGGTATTATAAAAGTAATGAAGGGCGGGCCATGGTGGCTCAGTAGGCAGAGTTCTCTCCTGTCATGCTGGAGACTGGGGTTCGATTTCCCGTGCCTGCCCATGCAAAAAAATAATAAATAAATAAATAAATAAATAAATAAACAAAAGCAATGAAGAAGGGTGCACAGGTGGTTCAGTGGTAGAATGCTCACCTTCCATGCAGGAGACCTGGGTTCGATTCCTAGACAATGTACTGCCCCGGCCACCACCCCCCCAAGAAAAAAAAGTAAAAGCAAGGAAGATAAGAAAACAAGTTTTCCATGGTTTGAAATAAGATATCTAAATCTATCAAACTAGACTTTTTACCCATGTCTAACTTCTCCTCAGTTGTTTAGAAATTTGGCTCCCTGCTCCCACCCATCATTCCTCTGGCCTCCCCTTAGGCCCAGGAAGGACTAGACCTTGCATTCACCAATTAATATTACCATGTCTATAAAACACTTTCTCATATTGCCTTTAATTATGATAGGCTAAGGAAACAAAAGGGCTATTTATACTAACGTCATTCACTCATTTGTTTCTTTCCTTTCCTTCTTGTCAAAATATAACTTCAACATGAAATAACCATCTGACTCATTGCACAAATGTAAGAAGACAATTCAAAAAGTCTAAAAGATACTTCTTTATGTTTTATTAAAGAATATTGATTGTGTGAGCCATGAAACAGAAATATAATGAAGCAAAATAATATTTAGTGTTTAACATATGTGAAGGAAGTTGCAAGTCAGGGGTGAGCTGTCCAGTCCAGGCCCAGAATGAGGGAGATGCGGGTAGAATTGATAAAAGCCACCATCACACTTAGAAATGCTCTGGAACTAGAGGTGCTGAGTTTTATGTACCTGTCACACCCATTAGACTGTGAATTCCTGAGGGCTAAGTGCTGTGTCTCCTTCATATTTATACTTGTACCTTATGCTTAACCTGTGACATCTTAGTGGCTTAAACATTTTTTTCTCTAAGGTAATCATTGAATTAATGAAAGATTATAGTTAGGGGGTAAAATAACTTGCTATAAATTAACTTGAGTGCTATTTTAACCTTTATCTCTCCAGTATCCATAAAAGCATAAAAAACATATTTCCATATTCCTTGCTATAAAGAGGATGTCAGGAATCAGAGAATCATAAACATTCAGGGCTGGAAATACGTCAGGTGAAGTCTCTTAAAAACCGTCCATCAAATATGTAGTCTCTTCTGAAATCAGTGGCCATTTAGCCTTCACTGCTTTTCAAGGTAACAAATTCGAATTTTACAACTAAATTCTTCCTTGTATGTTAGGCTAAAAAAAAGGAAAAAGGATATTTTCTAGTTTTTCTGCTTATTGGTCCAAATTCTGATCAGTGGGGACTTGTAGAACAAATGTCTTTTCTAGAAGAGTCTGCTTCTCTGCCAGCACTCCTCAAATTCTGGCGTTAAGAGGGCTCAAAACTTTGTTCTTTTCTTATTCAATATAATATTTGAAGATAACTTCATCCCGTCTCATATGGAACAGTGTAAGTTCCATATTTCTTAGTAAGATCCTCTTGCAACTGCCAAATATTATCTCCACTGTTTATTCAATATCATCTGGATTCCAAGAAAAAGCACATCTTCTCTTGTTAAACACTAAACTCATCATCTTCTACTCCCTTTCAATATTAACTATGTTAAGAATGTTACTACTGTATTATGTTTTTAATATTTTACAATTCAGTGAAATGCTAGTATCTGGGATTTAAACTGAATTCCGACCTATAGGTTCATTGTTGATAGTTCATGGTAGATATTACTATGTGGTTTTATTTTTAGTTTTTGGAAAGGGAGTTGGATGCCATACTTAACCCCATTTTACATGTTTAAATGCCATACTATAGCAGTCTTTCATAGATTTATAAGTTTTTTTATGTATGTAAATGAATGGGAAATTTTATATACATATATAATCTGTAGAACAAATGGCTACATATACCACTCAGTTACAGCTATATCAAAATAAAATGCAAATTTAGAAAGAGAAATCATTATTTTTCAATCTTATATAAAATAGTCCATTCAGGCAAGCATTATTAATGAATGCTAATAGGTTTGGGGACAACATATGTCAAAGCGCAGAAATATCACCTCACAGATTATTTGCTAATTGCAAAGGGAAAAAATGTAGTATTATAATGGGTAAATCTGGTTGTCACTACTGTAACTTAGCTAACTTGGTATAACCAACGTAGGACGCAATGATGTAATGTAGTAGAGAACATCATTTTTGCAAACAATGTTTAACCTTAACTTAATCAAGATGTTGGCCCTAACTTAAAGTTTACAGAAAAAGGAATATCCTTATCTTTTCAGGAGACATATGTGGAATAATTTAGGAGGCAATGTCACGGAGACTATAACTCATTTTCACATGTTTCAGAAAAAATATAGAACAGAAGTGCTAAAGCAAATATATGATAATATTAACAATTACTGAGTCCATTTTGAAAAACATTGAAAGGAATTTAAGGGATGGTGGGTGAAGACTGAGTGAAGTAAAGCCTTCTTTATAATGTGTAACAGAATTTCATGCAGTGACTTTTCTGATTTGCTGATGATATAGATAAAATAGTTAACATAAATTTTGTAGCAGAAAATTCACATTTATGCTATGTTGAACTTAAACATCTCTAAATTTTTCAACATACTATGTTAGCTAATATCATACTGTAGAAATATAGAGGCCTAAGAGAAAAGTCTGCTGTTCAAAATCAGAGCTCTATTCTTTTTTTATTTTTAATTTTTACATTGGGGTTGTAATTCACATCCAAAAACATGGTTTCCATCTTTACCATTCCTTTCTGCAATATTCAGTTATGTAAATATATGTTAAAAATAAGTTTATTTCTTTGTAAAGAATAACTGTAAAGTATCAAGCTGGTCTCTTTATAGATTTGCATTATCACTGTGCAGAGCTTTGGCATTAATTGACATTTTGAAGATGACCATTAATAAAAGATTAGGGAAAAGCAAATGAATATAAACTACTATCAATATGAGAATTGTGTTCTACAAATTGGATCAATTTTCATTGATTCTTTCCTACTAATCAAGAGGAATGCAGGGAATCATCTTTTAAATGGAGTACTGAGAACATTTAATTAGAAACCTAGGCAATGAATTGCAAAATTAGGTACAGAAACTAAGTATGTGAGACTTTAAATTTGTGTCACAATACTACAGGATTGAATTAAAGTTAAATTCAAACTTCTGCTCTAATCATGTATAATTAAAATAATTGTGGCACATACATTATTTGTCCTATTTCTTTGAACTGGGAATCAGTTCAAACTTTCTCAGGTGAGAAATATGACTGATATTATAAAGATGGAGAGAAAAATATATTGGTAGGTGTTTTGGTAGTACTTACTTAAAAATAGAGAAAAAATCAACTAAAAACAATTCATTTACAATGAAAATTGAGTGACTTGGGGAAATCTATATGTTATAAACCATTAAATATAATATATATCAATTCCAAACACTGCTACAAATGTTGAGTAAAATCATTTTTTTAAAACAGCAATAGGGGCAGGCCACGGTGGCTCAGCAGGTAAGAATGCTTGCCTGCCATGCCCGAGGACCCCAGTTCGATTCCTAGTGCCTGCCCATGTGAAAAAAAAGCTTAAAGCGGTAATAGGATAACAGGAGATAAAGAATTACAAACTTTCCCAATTTTGCTACTATAAGGAAAAGCAAGGCTCCTTTTTATGTTTACCTCACCGAGATTATAATGATCTGTGTGGATGATAACGCTTAGAAAATATATTTAGATTAGAAAACAGAATTCAAATACATATTTAAGCAAAAATTTTAGTGAATGATGTTTTTTTCTGAATTTGAAGACTTTATCATCCAACATGGTTGAGAAGAGGGAAAAAAAAATCAGTGTTTTGCTATTTGGCTAAACTACTTGTTAGAGCAGTTTACTATAACCCACAATCTGAGAGTCCAGGATTGTATTCAATGAGAAAACAAAAATAACAACAGAGACAGATTTCATGCCAGAATCTCCAAATATATGTTGCTGCTTTTGCTCATTTTCTGACTTAGGTGAGGAGATAACTGGATGACATACATATGAAGTAAGAGATGTAAAAATTTGACTCATAATAACCATAACTAATAAATAATATTTTGTTTAATATAAATTATAGCATTTAATATATTTTTCTCATGTAATTCTTACAGTTCTATCATTATCACAGTTGTCACCATCATCATCATCATCATGGACATCCTCATCAATATCCCCAGTTCAGTGATGTTAAAACTGAAGCTCAAAGAAAAATCAGTCATGCAACTAGTAAATAGTGGATGTGACATCTGATTGAAGATGATTTCTGACTCCAAGATGATTTCTGCTTTGTCTGTTTCCTATACCCCATGATCTCAGTTTATTCATCAATCTATTTCTTGGCACTAGATGGAATTTCAATAGCATATAAACAGTGAGACAACAGATTAGTGATTCTTTCCAGTCACTGAAAAATAAGATAGGGTGATTTAAAAAAATCTGTTTTAAGCTCAATTAAATATATCACCAGGACTTCTTCACTATCTCCTTTTAAAGTCTAGAGAAAGTAAGGTAGTTAATGAGGTCATTCGTTGCATTTAAGCAAGAAATAGACAGAAAATATTAAGGGAGAGGTAAAAAAAAAGCATAGGCCTTTATAATATGTGGATTTGAGGACCAAATTACTGACTAAATAAAATCAAGATAAATTCAAATACCTTTTCTTTCAATAATTACCCTTTAAAAGTATTCAAGAAAAGACCAGTCTTTAGCCATCAGCTGAAGGACACTGAAGGTGGGGCCATGTCTTATTTCTCTGTACATGGCTAGCCCCAGCATAATGATAAGCACTGTTGGTAACCAATAAATGTTAGACGACTGGGTAAAAACTGAGTCATAATTTTGTGGGATTCATTTCAAAGTTTAAGATGGAAGTAATTTTCTAAAGAAATGAAAACTAATTGTTCCCTGATTTTTTACTTTGAGTTACATACTTCGCTATCTAAAAATTGTAATCAAGGTAAACGTGATTCAAAACTGCATAATGGTAAACCATTATTTCTGAAAAAGTAACATTTTTTTGATGCCCCATATGAATATGTATTCTAGGAACTAGAAATCTTGTTTAGACATAAATCAGGTGAGGGTCCTATTGATGAGAGTTTTCCTTCTAGCACGTTAAAAGGGAATGATTTAAAAATATTACCTGTTACAAACTGATTGTAAAGGAAAGTGTAATAAACAGCGACAATACACAAAACTGAAAGATGTTGTAATATGTATCAATAAGGGAGATATTCAACTATTTTTAGGTGGGTGAACTGTTTTTTTGATTCTGTGAACTCCGCTAGTTTGAGTGATTGCAGATATGGATACAGATATATTGTGATTTGAACTAATGGAGAGCATTTTTCTGAGCAGGTGCTCTTGAAACTGAAGCAATACTATTTGGGATTAATATTTAGTTTGGCAATGCCACATTTTATTTTTGAATTTGCAATACTATTACAATTCAGAAAAAAATGTCAGAAAAACTACAAGAAAATCCCACATACAATTTTGTCTGAGCTGATTTGGGGTATATCAAGCTAAACCAGGCTAATCAAATCTGTTTATAGATAACACAAATATAAGCAAAATCATCAATAACAAAGAGATGCACTTACAACAATTCTACCAATATAAAATATACATCTGAAATATTAGGAACATAAATACATTAATGGATAAGCCTGTGACTCAGAAAAATACAAAGCCACATAAGAAGCTTTTAACCCACTTAAATTCAGCTTAATCTGACAAAGCAAGATATGGTGCATTCTGTTTGGAAATCATTCTGTTGATGAAGAAAT
This sequence comes from Tamandua tetradactyla, assembly GCF_023851605.1. Lineage (NCBI taxonomy): Eukaryota > Metazoa > Chordata > Mammalia > Pilosa > Myrmecophagidae > Tamandua > Tamandua tetradactyla. The sequence continues at coordinate 68,024,602 of NC_135336.1, read as the reverse complement.
GCTCATAATTTTAAAACCATTTATTCCTGATTTCTTCTAATGGAGTTCTTCTGGTAGAGTGCTTAAAATAAATGGGAAAATTATGCTTCATCACGACAACAGGATTTTTTGTTTGATGTCTGAATGTGTGGTTAAAAAGTCATGGAGGCGTTCATGGAAATAAAAAGTGATTTCAATAATATAATTAGAAACTAAGCCAATTATTCAGCTGAGTTCTGCCTTTATTCAAAATGTTCAAATCTTCAATAACATCTGATGTGACAGATACCTTGGTGGGACAGAATTTAATCTGAGATTTGCTCCCTTGAACTTTGTCCGGGAGAGTTAATTTCCAGTCCATTTTACTAGTATTTCTGACTTTCTCCGTCTGTTGACTTTTTTGTTATTCTCTCCACCCACTTTGCCCTGGTATTCAACAGGCTTTTCTTTTATTGTTCTTAGCATCTGCTACTGTTCCTTTCCCTTTCCAGTCAGTGCATAAGGTAACTTCAACACAGGCTAATTCAATAGAGCTCAAAGTTAGTTAACAGGTGGTGTCGCCAGCTGTTCTAGTTGCATGAACAACCACATCTCATGTTTTTAACACTGAGAAGTGGCACAACAGTAATGCCTGAATTAATAAGGGTTCTCCTTCCGTAACATTAAAATGATTTGGGGGATGTCAGGAATAAATGGGATCATTCTTCAATTGTTGAGAGAAAAATCTAGGTTTGGGGCATGGAGATAAATGGAGATTCTGAGTAAAAACCGAGATCTCTTGATTCTTTAACCAGTGCTATTTTCTACCGGGGAATATATACATTTATTGCCACTCCATCCAATTGTGTCAATAAAGCTTGCTTTCAATCACTGCCGCTAGTTACCAGTTCAGTGGTACTCAAGTAAGATCCACATGATTTGTTGAATAGGTCAAAATATTAAATTATTTATTTGGAATTTTGCAGTCATTTCAACTAAGTATATATATTTTTACTTATTTAGATCATCTGTATAGTGCAATGTTTAGGAGCCACTAATTCTGTGTTCTGGACAGGTAACTTTTTCTTCCCCTCCCCCTAAATGTCTCCATCTATAAAATGTGAAATACTAGTGTCTGTTTAATGTTGTGAGCATTAAATAAGCATTTATAAATGTCTTTCTGTAGTCCTGGACACCCATTCAGCTGCCAGTAAATGTTAACTATTATTATAATCAATCCAGATTTGGATTCAATTATAGAGGCTCATTTAAAAATTTTTGAAGAAAATAATTCTGTGCGTTTGCCCTCTGAAATGAAAAAAAGGCGTTCTGTTTCTGTTTTAACAAGCTGATGTGGAATTTATCTAGAGGGAAAAATTAATATGGTATCAGTTAAAAATAAAGAGAAAAATAGATTTGAAAAATTCATTTTGCCTAGCAGTGTTTTCTCATGTCTTCATCATTGCATTTCTTCAGCATACCCTATTGAATCAATTAGACAGTTTTTACACACAGGGGGCATTTCATCCCGATGGCAAACTGAATTGCAGAATTTATTTGTTAATTTCCCAGTTGTTTTGTGCTGACAAAGATAAAGTCACTAAATTTTATTTCTTGAGGGGAAAAAAAAACACTTGATATTAAAATTACTCTGCAGATTCCTCCTCTCTTAGCGGAAAGGATTTTTTATATGTTATTTTCCAGTGATGTTTCAACTTCTGCCCTGTTTCTTGCACTGTCTTATGTAGAGGGATAGAAATTGTCTGGTGCCTTGGAGGGAGTTAGGGGAAGTCTGTACCATCTGCCTGGTCAGCCTCAGGTCACGTGATAACCACCAGTCTCCACCCCCTTCGCCAAAGAACTCCTGTGCTGTGTTGTGTATGTATGTGTGTGGGGGGGAGGGTGCGTTGTGTCTGTCTGTAGCCATTGCTGGGATCTCTAAGGCTGCATTCACTCAACTGCCAAAGGGACAAATTTCCTTTCCCATCTCTTCATTGTCTGTTCATCTAACCACAGTCACGATTTTGCACTTTTCATTTTAATTGTGCTTTTGATTATGGGGGTCATTTTATGCCTTCAGATTTCCCAAAGGTCACAAGGATTAGCTGTGTCCAATTGAGGCACAGGGAGAGCTGTAGAGGCGAACCCCATATTCATCCACGGCTATTGATTTCCTTCAGTGTGAGAGTGGCAATGGTGGCTGTTATTTCTCTCTCTCTCTCTCTCTCCTTTGCTCTCATGTGATATATTTGTTACACCCTTCCGCCAGCACCCTTAGAGACAGTCTGTCTATGGCAAAGGTGATGGCACAAGGGGATTCACCAAAGCATATCCAAGCAGGGAGCAGGGAAGGTGCTGAAGTAGGGGACTGAGCTTCCACTTGACCCCTCCCCCGTGAAATGTTTCAATTGACTAGGCTCACAACCATTAATAAATTCACAGTCAAATAAATTCTCTAAGAGATTACATGTACATGTATATGTGCGTATGTATATATCTGTATTCATGCATATATACATATATACACATATGTGTGCATGTTTGTGTGTGCATCCTGTGTGTGCATCCATCAGAAGATGGGCTGGCAATTTTGGTTCAAGCAATTAACCCACTTCAAAGTTTAAAATTCAAACTTTTTGTTTGTTTGTTTTCTTTTGTTTTATTTGTTCACTTTGCTGATTCTTAGGCTTACATTTGTTGTTTTATTAAACTTTGCCAGCCTGTATTCTCCAAGTAATTTTATAGTGAGAAGGTATGTTTCACTGATTAATGCTATTCTAAAAGAGGCATTATTATTATGACTTAATGGAAATTCTTGAATCCTAAGACAATTAAAGTAGCTATTTTTAAGGAATGTGTATGTGTGTGTATATATGTGTATGGGGAATCGGAGCTCCCATACATCAAACATCCCAAATAACCCCAAATACCTTAAAAGACATCAGGTTGGCTTATATCATCATTCATATTCAAGTGATAGTGGAGATAGTTTTTATGTAAAAATATTTACATATTTTTACATAAAATATGTAAAAAAAACTGGGCACCAGTTTTGTGACTCATAAAGAAGTTCATTCATTGTCCATGGTCAACAGTTTAAAACACAGTAGGAGGCAGCCCTCAGTAGACTTCCCTTCATGCTAGGAGTCAAATGACTAGTAACTTCTAGTTCTGAGGTTATCTGCTATGCTCAGAAGAAAGAGATGATGAGCTGTGTAGTCCATTAGATAATTTGGCCCCTCAAGTAAAACAGCATTTCAAAACTGCACTGCCCATTCAATTTTAAAGACATTGCATCAATGAATTTCTCTCTTCTTTGGTCTCTGCTTTATAATTCATAAGATATTTATATGCATATGTGGAAATATGCTCATTTGTAGATTCAGTGACTGCTACAATGTTGTCTCATTTCACTTTTGCAAGCATCGTTTTTAAGATTTTCCATAAGTGTTTTCAGTGGAGTCAGCCTAGGTGACTAAGAATTACAAGATTTTTGTTTCCAATGATGTGGCTCTTATGTGGATACTTCTAGTCAGCACATGAACGAGAAATGGATAAAAAGTTCAATAGGGTAGCTGTTTGTGACCTTAAACTCCTTTGAGCTTTTGTGACCACTTTTTACTAGATGCCAAGATTTTTAAAGAAACACATTTTCCATCAAAATGGGGAAGGGAATTGAAGTTATGGATCTAGAACAAAAATCTGCTGATTTCTACATATTGCCATAATCATGGAAATTAAGCATGGATGCTTTGGGAAAATATTAGAGAAATCATAAATAAATACTTTGAGGTCTTGTTCTAGGAGAAAAGGGGGAAAAACTAGAGGAAAATACCTGTAACCTGTAATCTACAATACTTGACGATTGGAAATATTTTAAGGCTTCCACACAAACCTCAAACCATAAGGGAATAGGAAATGGTCCTAAAATTGACAACTTATATTTAACAAATGGGTGATCAGAACTGCATTTGTAGTGAATTCATGTAAATAAATGAAACGTCTCATAAGTGTCTTTATTCATAATTCTCTGCGCTAAACTAATTGTTAATGTTAAGGCTGAAATTTTAACTTTAGCATGTGTATTTGAATACTTAAATATGATCCTAAAAATTACCTGACAGCTTAAGGCCTGACAATTGACCTTACCCCCAAATATTAATTTTTTATATTTTATAAATTTTACATTTTATAAAATTCTACATCTTATATTTTAAATTTTATAGAAATTTCCCATTGTTTGCAAGATTTCTTGTTTATTTACGATTCTATACTTCCAACAAAATATTCTCTCTGATGCCACATTATTCTGGACAACTACAAATAGATATAAAACAGCACAGTGGGGAGAAAGATCAAAGTTGGTGGTGGAATTATACAAAGAAAGTAGGGTTTAACAAATGAGTATGATTGCTGAATCACGATATTGCTATTTCTTTTAGTCTCCAGTTTCTTAGAGCAGCTAGAAGTAAAAACCTAAAATTGTGGAATTGTAACCTACTCCAAACTCTGAAGTCTGTTCAAATACTAACCACTGCAATGTACTTTGAAATTTATTGCTTTTTGTGTATATGTTATTTTTCACAAAAAGAAAAAAAATTGACTGTGATGATAAATGCACACCTATATGATGAAAAAATTAATGTAATCATGCACTGCATTAAGAACAAAGAATTTAAAATCTTAAAAAAAATAGCACAGTGAATGAGAAAATGCCCAAAGTGAAAAATGTGGCAAGTAATTACACAATGCAGGTAACTGACTGATCATTATTAAAATGATAACAGCACAATTTATTTCACAATTAGAGAATAACGATATTATTGTCAAAATTTCCATCAATCACATGTACATAATTTACTTTGCCATTAAGAGTTCTGTTATATATTCCATTTGCAAAGATAATATATTCAGAAGGCTATAAATCATAATAAGAGTCATCCTGAATCCCACTGTAAAAACTTTGCTGGTTGAATCTGAGAATCTTGGAGGCTCTAATGTAATGTTAGAGTTTTTTTAATTAAAGTTTTCATTTTGAGATAATTACAGATTCCCATGATGTTTTAAGAAATAGTGTAGAGGGGAAATAGTGGCGTATACATACAATGGACTACTGAGCTGCTGCAAGAAGGAATGAAGTTGTGGAGCATGCAACTAGGTGAATGAACCTTGAGGACAGCATGTTGAATGCAATGTCAGAAACAAAAAGGCAAATACTATCATGTCTCACTCACATGGACTACCTATAATATACAAAATCAAAGAATTTAAATCGAGAGCATGGGTTATCAGGTTGGGGTCTACTGTAAAGCGTCCTAGATTGTAAGCTTTTATAGCTGTCACATCTAATCTGGAGTTGTAACTGTTATTTCTAAATTCTGAGATACTGAGATATTTGTGCAAAACCAGGTTATTCCCTGAATCTGCAGGTATTTATGTAACATCTGAGAGCTCTGAAGCTATGAAAGTCAGCATTATCTCATACTGCAACTGTCAAAAAAAGTTGAAAAAGTGATCAGACTTCAACTAGAGATATGAATGAAACTGATCCAGACAGGATTAAGGTAAATCAGAATACAGGGTAAAGGATGATATGGTCCATAGTTTAAAATTTCAACTTCTGTCTTAAGCCAAAGGAAGAGATGTTTATTTGGTACAAAATGTATATTTTGGGTAGTGCCATTATCTAATTTAACTTCTATGGTCAGTTTGCTCAAACATCATAATTACATGGAATCTTGAATAGGGCATGAGATCTTGTTGTTTTGTACAGGATGGTGTGATGCCCGGATGAATCCCGGGGTGATCTGGGCAGAGAATCAAAGGGTGTTTGCAGAGTCCCCTTGGGGAACTGGGAAGAAAGGAGGACATGTTAAACTTCCCCATCTGGGGAATTTCTAATATTCTCCCAAGCGGTGGGGACAACCCATTCAAGAGGCTGAACCCTCAATCTTGAGATTCGTGCCTATGGAATTTTCCTGCAAAGAGAAGCTAGGTCTGCTTATGATTGCGCCTAAGAGTTACCCCCAGAGAACTTCTTTTGTTGCTCAGATGTGGCCTTTCTTTCTAAGTCAACTGGGCAGGTGAACTCACTACTATCCCCCTATGTAGGACATGACCCCCAGGGGGTGTGAATCTCCCTGGCAACATGGGATAGAAATCCCAGGATGAACCAGGACCCAGCATCATGGGATTGAGAGAGGCTTCTTGATCAAAAGTGGGAAGAGCAAAGTGAGAGAAAATAAAACTTCAATGGTTGAGAAACTTCAAACAGAGGGAGTGATAAAGGGTATGAGATGTATGAGTTTTTTCCTTTTTATTTCTTTTTCTGGAGTAATACAAGTGTTCTAAAAAATGATCATGGTGATGAAGCCACAACTATGTGATGATATTGTGAGCCATTGAGTACACACTTTGGATGGACTGTATGTGTGTGAAGATATCTCAGTAACAATTTTTTTAAAAAAGAAATAATGCAGAAAGATCTCCTGCATTCTTTACTTAGTTCCCTCTCCCCAATGGCAACATCTGGCAAAACTGTGATACATTATAGTATCATAACCAGCATATTAACACTGATACAGGCAAGATAAACATTTCCATCAGAGAAAAGACCTTCACTTTTACCTTTTGAAGCCACATCCACTCTCCTCCTGCCCACCCCCACTATCCTCTGGCAACCACTAATCTGTTCATCATTTTGAGAATGCTCTGTAATGGAATCATATAGAATTACTTTTGTGATTGGCTTTTTTTCAATTAGGGTAATTCTTTGGAGATCATCCAAGTTTGGTGAAAATCAATAGTTCATTCTTTTTTATTGCTGAGTAGTATTCCATGGTAGCAATGTTCCACAGTTTGAATCGTTCACTTTTTAAAGGTTATCTGGGCTGTTTCTCATTTTTAACTATTGTGAATAAAGCTGCCATAAAGATTTGTGTACAGGTCTTGGTATAAATATAAGTTTTCATTTCTCTGGGGTAAATGCCTAGAAGTACAACTGTGGATCATATGATAGTTTCATCTGTTTAGCTTTTTAAGAAACTGTCAAAGAGTTTTCCAGAGTGGCTACCACATTCTATATTCCTGCCATCCACATACGAATGATTTGATGTGAGACTTAGGTTGAGGTTCATTTAAGTGCCTATAGATAGCCTTGGCAGATATTTAGTCACAACAATAAATAAAAAAATGGCAAAAAGAGAGAAGAGATTTATTTTATCATTATGGCACATTAAAAGATATGCAGAAGAGCAAATGATTACCTCTTGTGGATAATTAGATAAATATAAGAGAATATTTGGGATAATGTAATAAAAAATCAAAATTTCTCCTACTATTATTTTAACTGCTGTTTACAAATTGAAATCCAAATTTGAAGAAAAGAATTTTCTTTACTTTGTTTTTATTATCAAACATAAGTGCCTTGAAAAACTATATTGATTTTAACATTCTTTAGATCTTTACACTTACATTTACTTTCAAATGTATTTCCTCATTCAGTTGTATTCAGAAAGAATCATAATAAATATAAATGTAAAAATACTGCAATTAAATGCTTTCAAATTAATATCACATGGACTTGCAATATTTATTTATGAAATGTAATAGATCTTAAAGATTATCTAGAAAGGGTGCTTGTAAAAATTAACGTTCTAATAAATACAAGGATAAGGAATTTAAAATGTCTCATGTGGTTCTAGAAAGATGAGAAATATTTCATATTTATTAACTATTTCTTAACTTTGCTGGAATAGAGTCTACATCTTCTGACACTTAGCCTCGTGTTCTCTCCATACCGCCATATTTAGTCAAATACTTTTACAGAAAGTTTATTTGGTAAGTAGTTATCAACACACTGTCAGAGAGACAGTACTTCGCCCTTAAGGGACTGACATTTTTAAAGGTAAAAGAACATTCAGCCTTCCGAAGGCATGTATATATTCACATGGAAGAAATATCTGTGATATTAGGATTGAAGTTTAACCTCATAGGGCTCTTTCCTTTCTTCCTCTCCCCTCCCAGCTCCTCTTCTCACTTCTCTTTTACTCTCCTACCTTCTCCTCTGGCTCCTCTTTTCCTCCATCCTCCCTTCCTCCCTCCCTTTTAAAAATCTTTCCTTCCATTCTTCCTTTTTCTCTCCCTCCCTCCTTATCTCTCTTCCTCCATTCCTTCCTTTAACCCTTCCCTCCTTTCTTCATGTGTGAATATGAAATTTTGATAGAGGGGATGCTCTTTGCAAATTTAATTTGAGTATCAAGGAAGAGAAGTAATACTATGGCTTTTTAGGATCTTTAAACGCATGGAAACCTCGTTTTAGTCATTATATAGGTATTAAAAGGAAAAAAATATGTAATTGATATTAAAAACAAAGAAAATGCAGAATAACCTCTTTGATCTCCTTTTCCTGTTGATAGTGACAGGCTAAAAGACAAAAACAAATATCATATAAGTATAAAATAATCAAAAGACAGAATCCTCTCATACTGTCATGATGAATAGCTATTCTATCTTCTCTGAGAAGAAGTAAGTATCTTATAGGTTTTTATGCCGTTCAGAAAAAAAGTACGTTTGAGACCACATAACTCAACCAAAAGGTGTGCATTCTAGACAGTCTATGCAGACAAAGGCCTGAACAAACTGCCTAGATAAACTTATTTTCCACAAGCAAGTTTGTTGTTTTTGTATATCCTACATATTTTCACATATTGTAAATAGAGGTCTTATTAGGACAATATAATAGAAATCATCAAGTGGGGTTGTTTTGTTATTTTGATGCTATAACAACCAGTTGTCGATACTTAAAAATCAATTGTTAAAAGATGCAGGTGAAGTTAAATTGACAAGGAGATTACAAAACCTCAAATAATCCACTATAAAGACAAATATAATAGCATTTAAGTAGTCTTCAAAAATAGGTAAAAATAATTTATGATCTCAAACTTTTAGACTTACGGAATTAATGAAAGTTGAAGGAAATTCCTGATTCCAGAAGTATATGCATACTCATCCCACAAAAAAACTATATTGAATTAGTTCTTTAATATGAAAACTATAAGGAATGTAGATTTACTTATATGAAAGCTGATAATTTCTAATGAATACATCTGCTATATTGAAAAATTATTACAAGATTTTGCTGCACACCTTATATCAATTAATAAATGAATTGTCAAGCAACCACCATAATAGATGATGTAAGAAAAATAAATGTTACCCAACTGACCTGACTGATTTCCATGAAAGAAATTGAAACAATATGGATGGGGGTCAGGGAGTGGATTGTCCTGAATTTAAATCATAACCTTTTACTCGATAAACTTTAACAACTTGGGGGATAAAGTTCCAGTCACATTGCCATTGCTTCCCTTACAGCTGGATAAAATAAAGTTCAGTAAAATAAAATGAAATAAAATAAATAATCACTCTCATAGTCTTTCTCAAACAAATGGATGGTGACTGAGATAGATACATGGATTATTCTGTTAAAGCTGGTATAACTAGAGACCATTTAATTGGTGGAATAAATATTTGGTGTACTGTGCTCAACCTCTAAAACCTTTGAGAATGTTTCAAAAGGACAAGTTCATATTAAAAATAAAAAGGAAATAAAAAGTCTAGTTAAATTTCCTAAGTGGATATTATAGGCTATTTCTTTTCATAAAATGATAAAAATTTATTTCAAATGCCAATAATAGCTTCTGCTTTCTAAGTGGTCTTAAATATACAAAGACAATGGTGTTGCAGAGAATGCAATTGCTCCCATCTCCACTTCTAAGGCCCACCTGTCATCAGTCACCTTTCAAGAGGGGCCTATGAATGGATGTTTAGGGCATTGGGGTAGGCCTCAGGGGAATAAAGATGGAGAAAAATGAACCATTGAAAACTTTTTAGAAAAGGAAATGGCCCATAAAAATAGAGCCCATCAATACTATGAACTATATTGATTTCTTGTCATGTTCGTAAACATAATTGCAGAAAAATATGTTTATTATACATTTTTAGAGCTAAAAATAAGGTGCAAAATATAGAAGTACAGTACATACATATGTGTGTGTGTGTGTGTGTGTACATATCCTGTACGGAGTATGCAGATATCATGACTTTAAGATTAGTTTTTTATTGTTATCTTTTGCACTGCTAGCTGCTATTTAGGGCTATGCAGAATTAAACGCATGCTGCTTCATAGAACTCAGTCAAAATGGAAACAAAGAAAATAATGTGGAAAGTACTGGAAGAAACAGAGCGCCAAAAATGCCTAGTTTCAAATATCTAAAAAAGTTAACACTATGCCTCAGTGGATTCTGAATTTCTAAGGGAAGAAATGGGAATAAAGAGGTCACTTTCCTTGAATTTAGGGAGAAGGCACATTGCTCCTAGCAGAGGGAAATGGTGAAAATATGTTTTCAAGAATTGCTTTAGTTACATATTGACATAGTGTAATGGATATTTCTAAAATATAGGAAGAAATGTAGGAATTCATTTTGGAAAGAAATACAGAAAATGTTTACACATCCTTGAAAAGCAACATAAAAGTATCACTGATTCAAACTACACAGTAGTATAGTGGAAATTTTCTGAATTTCCTCTCCAATTGGCAAGTAAAGATAGCACCGAAAATTTGGGTTTATATTCTTATTGCTTTGTTTTAGAGGGGGTAAATCTATACAAAATGTCTGGTAGCAACTTAAAATGAATGCAGTCAACAGATAATAATTGGTTCAGCTATGGTAAAAAGGCTGCTTTTACTCTATTATGCATTCTCGGTTATGTCTGACTGAGAAATATACTTTCTGTTTAGCAAAAACCAAAATGTGTTTGCCAGTGAGACTGGCCATTTCCCAGTCAAATTAAAATAAACTGAGCAGGTGAGTTTCCTTTTTTTGGTTAATCAATCATTTTGTGGAGATCAAAGACTCGGAAGATAAGACACTGCATATTTAGGTGATGTTTATGAGGCAACTATATGCTTTCCACAGCTATAGTCCTAGGCTGCAATTAGTTGCTTAGAGCTTGAGTTAAATAATATCATAGTCTGAATGATTTTAGGAAATGTGAGTTGTTAAGGAGACAAGCCAGCACCATTCAATTAAGCGGTCCTTGAACAGAAGAATGCTTTCCTTTGAATGCAAAAGAAAAAAATTTGATCACATTTAAGCTAATCTATCATTTATCATACCCAGTGGGTGAGATAGTTAATGACTCTATTGATTCTTTTTGATGCTGAGTTTTATATATAGCATTTAGCCAACATGAAACTAAATATGGAATTGGTTTTCCATTTGTTATTGATGTACCTAAGTTATCTTTATTTATCCCTGAAGGCACTGATTTCAAATGGAAATCTCAAAAGGGCTTTAGGTAGCATCAGTTATGAAAACTGCATTTTAATTATCAATTTTTCTTTTCCTTTTTTTTTTTTTTAAACCTTAGGTATTTCCTTGCCTACATTTAGCTCCAGAGCTCACTTTATATCTTTACTAGAAGGCTTTGCCAATAATGCTGGTAACAGGCATTTCAGAAATAGCCTTTTTTTTTCCTTTTTTCTTTCTCTCTCCTTATCTGCCCCTGTCATACCCACATTGTTCATTTATGTAGGTTGCTGCAATTATTTTTTGAGATCTACCTCTTCGTTGAAGGTCACAGGGGCCATTTCTAGGAAGCTATGCTTCTTTACAAAAAGACAAAGAAAGCAATGGAAGCACAATAGACATGCAGAACCTGCAAATATCATTAAAATGTATCAAGAAAGTAAAAAAGATTAATGGTAAGAATGGGAGGGAAGGCTGTAAGACCACTTATAGAATGAAAAATATTGTAATGAACATCTATTTAAAAATTAAAAGACAATACTACTAGCAATCAGATAAAAGCCTGGGAACAGGAACAAGGCCCCAAAATAGAATGGCACGGGAAAGACAGAGCAAAACGAAACGGCTTCGGCATCATATGAGAAACAGACAAAGCTAGTGTTTTGAGTTGAGCGCAAATGGTCCACTTTAGCTAATATATCTATAGTCTATTTGGAAGAATTAATGTATATGTCTAACAAATTAGTAAACATAAATACATTAGTTAGGCCGTGAAAGCGTTTGAAACTACCATTAACGAAAGTAAGTTAAGAACCCAAATGAGTCCAGAAAGCTCAGTTCTTTTTTTTTTTTTTTTTTTTTTTTAAAGAGAGAAGGAAGGAAGGAAGGAAGAAAGGGAAACATCTTTAAACATTTTCTTGTTTTATTGTATTCTGTTTCTCCGTAATTGTTACATGGGCTGGGGCCGGGAATCGAACCGAGGTCCTCCGGCATAGCAGGCAAGCACTTTGCCCGCTGAGCCACCGCGGCCCGCCCGAAAGCTCAGTTCTTAATGATAGCCAGTCCTAAGAAGCGGTAACAGAAAAGCTGAATTCCTAATTGTCTAACAAGAAGTGTGCAAGTAATGGATAATGTTGATATCATCCATAATTACAATTTAAACGTGGCATGAACATTTATACAAAAGGTGCTGAGAAAAGCAAAATCAAAGATGTGCAGTGGTGTGCTGGATCTCTTACACAACTCAAGGAAGTCAATTGTGTATATCTCTTCCTAATTTCGTATTTCTATTAGTACCTTGAAATCTCCCAAGGTGGGAGTATTCCCACTTACACCACGAAAATCGATAAACACTACAATGCAGGGCCAGGTGCTCAGGATGCTGGTTGTTAACCCTTTATCAGCACGCCATCGTCTTCAGATAATTCTATCTTCTGTTTATTAGAAAACTCTAGATTCAGCTCAGTGACGATCTAAGCACACTCGTTATAAATGTCCCTAATTCTCCAACATGCTAGTAGAAAACAGCAGCCCAGGATGCATTTTATTATTTAAAACATGTATGATAGCCTTTTTCTCAGTGTGATATACAAAGTTATTCTGAAGCAACACTTGGTCTCAATGTGTGTTTTGAATTTTGCAGCCAACCTTATTTTGTTAGGGTGTTTTTCTGCTACATGTAACAAATGCCATGAGCAGTATTTCAGAGACAATATTCAAAAGTTATTGGCACTTAATATGCAACAAATAATGATGCTGTTATTAAAAATTTTATATTTAGTTACCAAGGATATTCTTGGAGCAGTTAGACAATTCAGAGGTATGAATAGTCTAATTATACTTAAACATTAGAAATCTGATGTAAAAAGAACTGTTACATAACATAAAAGTAAAACTATAAACACTTGCATTATATTTCCAAAAGAACTACAGATTCACATAAAAATATTTTCTGTGTGCACTTTGATACCTACCCAGTCTCTCAATTTTACCATGTCTGTGGTAGTTAGATTCAGTTGTCAACTTGGCCAGGTGAAGGCACCTAGTTCTATTGCAGTGGACATGAGCCAATGGTGTGTGGACTTCATCTGTTGCTAATTACATCTGCAGTCGGCTAGGAGTCATGCTTGCTGCAATGAATGATACTTGCTTAATTAGCTGGTGCTTAAATGAGAAAGCACAACGTAGCACAGCCCAAGCACTCAGCATGCCTCATCTCAGCACTTGCAGCTCAGCCCAGGCCTTTGGCGGTACAGAAAGGAAGCACCTGAGGGAAAGCTGCTGGAACCCAGAGGCCTGGAGAGAAGACCAGCAAAGACCATCCTGTGCCTTTCCACTTGAAGAAAGAACCTCAGTTGAAAGTTAGCTGTCTTTCCTCTGAAGAACTTATGAAATAAATCCCCTTTTATTAAAAGCCAATCCACTTCTGTTGTGCTGCATTCAGGCAGCTAGCAAACTAGAACAATGTCCAAGAAAGAAATCTTGATTTCCCCTTCCTCATCACCAACAAACATGTGTGCAATCCTCATTAAAGAGTACCAGTCTCTACTTCGTCTTGCAAACACCAACACTTAGTAGTCATTCTTGACCACCCTACCTTCTGTGAGATTTCTGTATCCCATACATCTAATCAATCACCAAGTCTTATCAGTTCAATCTACAAAATATACCTCTAATCTCTCTATTTCTCTTCACTGCCACCATCTTCCTCCAAGCAGCCCCCACCTGTGACCCTGACCAGTGCAGTATCCTTCTAACTGGTCTCCTTATTTTTATACTGGTCTTTTCAGTAATCTACTCTTCAGAGGGCAATGAGTGTGACTGGTTAAAAATAAAGTTCTCTGCTTATAATTTAAAATGGCATTCCATAATATTTAGAATAAAGTGAAAATCCCTTATCATGGCTTGCAACATCCTTTACATCTTTTTCTTCAACCCATTTGTTCACTACACTCAAGAAAACTGGCCTTTCTCTATGTATATTCAAAGACATATTAATGGCTGACTAGCAAGTTGATTTTTCACCAACTAATAATCCAAAAGTTGTAAAAAGAGAGGGAGAAAAGGAGAGAGAAAGAAGGGTTTTACATCTTAGATTGGCAAGTAAATAAATAAATGTAACAGTGCCAAATATGCAATAAGTATTATATAAATGAGGCTTTCTTTTATTATTTTCTATAGTTACTGGTATGGAATGATGGTCCTTTAATTTTGTTAGGGGAAAAAACTATATGTGTTGCATGCTCTCACTTCTATGAGTTTATTTTGACTGAAAAGATTTCTGGAGGTATATGCACTAATGGTGGCATGTTTTCAGGTGATTTTTAAAAAATGATCTAATTTGTCTAAGTTTTCTACAATGACCATTTAGTACCTGTGAAATGAGTAAGCAAAAAATAGCACAAACAAATAAATATTGAAATGGAAATAGTATAGGTGTTTATGTTTAGGGTGGCATTTTCATAGAATAAAGCTTTCATGTTCCAGAGGATATAGGAGTGAGTTAATGAAAGAACTCTAAAGGGAAGATTTGAAGGAAAAAACCTAGTGGTTTTAGGGGTATATACATGTTTAATTCCTGGGACTGTTGGCTTATAAAAAAATAAATCACATTCTAAGGACAAGTTTGAGTTATTTGAGAGTGATAGGAAAATAAAAGAAGAAATTGATTTCTATTTTTTTCAATATGATTATCGTCAGTGTTCAAACCAACAATTGAACACGTACAAAAATAAGACTCTTTATTAAATTTAAAAATAAGTTTTCCTTTTCATCAATACTTTCTGTTCTCTAGTTCAGTATAGTAGAGTCAGTAAAAGAAACCTGGAATCGTTTCTGCCACATTACAATTGTTTCTGCCACAGACGGAATCAGTCTGCCACATTACAATTTTAATTCTGCCACTTAATAGTGTGTGACTTTGGACAAATTACTTTACCTCTCTGTGCCCCAGATTCCTCAGCTGTATTATGGGGATAACAATACTTCACAGAAACCAGGTGCAGATTAAATGCATGTGCATACTTCTTAGCAAATAATAAGGGTCATATTGGTTCTAGTTTTTGCTTAGTTCATTGTTCACATCTCTTCCTGTATGATCCTCGACATTTCATTGACATCTCTTGACATATATTCATAAAGAATCTCTCTAAGATTTAGTGAGCAGGGAGTAAAAAAGAAGAAAGATCAACAACTCTGGTGGATGCAATAGAGGCGGCTGTGTTTCAACTAACTTTCCATGGTATCCACAGGTCACATCACTTAGGCAAACGGTTAGATAAATTATGATTTATGTATCTTTCTCTAAGTGATGACTGTGAGCCTACTAGCCAAGGGTCACTTTTAATAGGTAAAAGTGAATGAAAAGATTACCAGTTTTCCTATGTAACAATTTTGGATTATTAACGTATGAAATTGCCAGAATCCTAACATGGCGAAGAAGCCTCTAGGATGGTGGTCCTACTAATCAGGTAGTGGCTTAAATGGAGCCAGCATCATCACACCAAACACTGCAGCTTCATGGCCAAACTTGGCCTCAGAAGCAGACACCAGGAGTTGCTGGAGGTTGCACGGCTGTCCTCCTGTCTCTGAGAAGGTACTTTGCTCCAGAGTACCATAAAGATGAGGCTGATAAAGAATATATTTTGAAAAGGAAGAGTGCAGCTCAAACTGAGAAAAACTGCAAATCCCTTCCTTTAAAAACAGGGCAAGGAGTCCTTCAATCTTCCCATAATTATTTTAAAAAGGAGGAGAAAGAAACATCTTTATGAATGTAGACAGTTTGAAGAATAGATTTGTGGGGTAAATCATAATGCATTTTTAGATTTCTACTCTTCTTTCTAATATCTCCCACCTTCACTTTTTTTTTTTTACATGTCCCTTTTTGTTTACCATTCAAATATGGAACTGATGTAACTTAGTCCGTCATGGAGGATCACTATTGATTAACGTTCTTAATCTGGAATATAGATTCTTAAAAAAATTTTATTTCAACACACTCTTTGGTCTAGTGTGTTTCTCTTTTGATGCAAATGTCTAGAGTGGTTTATTTTCGTTAATAGTCTTGGTGACTTCTAATTCAAATTGAATTTTAGTATATTTTAGATATTGTGCTAAGCAATGTATTAAATGCAAAGTTGAACAAAATGGAGTCCCAAATATTCAGGAACTCACCATCTCAAGATATCTTTGCAAGTCTTGAAGAATCCATCATAAGGCCTAAACACAATAGAAATACTATCAGAGCTCTGAATTGCAGTAAATAAATAATACACATAAGCTTTGTTTCCATCATATAGGAAATGGGGTAGAGGAGAAAGAAAAGCAATGTGAAAAGGAAGGACAAGTATATCTAGGGAGAGGGTGGAGGGAGAGAAAAGGACTGACAGGATGGTGTGTTGATTCTCCACTGTTTCTACTTTAAGACAAAAGAAGAGCATCCTCAGGGTGCAGGGGTAGCTCAGTGATTAGAATGCTTGCCCCCCATGCTCCATGTGGGAGACCCAGGTTCGATTCCCGAACCATGCACCCCCCCCAAAAGAAGAGCATCATCAATTTTAACTGAATTTTCAAGAGAAAAAATTACACTATTTTGAGTATCTATTTTCCAAACACAAGGACAAGCATATTTATTATAGCTTCATTGTGCATTAGCTACTCATTGATCCATTCACGCAACAAATATTTACTGGGCTCCTACTTTAGGCTAATTCCTCAGAGTACAATCACACACACACAAATAATGTGGTCCTTGGCCCAATGAAACTTGCAGTCAGATGGGTGGTGGTCGTGATGTTTTGTAGTGTGCATCTTACAGATTTGGAAGCAAGGTTCAGGAAAAAATATAATTCAGAATCAAATTTCTCTCATAGTAGAACCTCATTGCATGAAGTAGCTAATGCACAGAGTCACTATCCTTTCTTTATCCGGGAGCAGATGCAAGAGCCTCTACCAATAAAAACTTCAACAGTAGCCACAATATCAATAGCAATTAACCTTACTTAGTGCTAATTCTGAATTAGAGCAATGTAAATGCAAGTTCTCTTCCTAAGCTCCTTACAAATTGGAATTAGAGGAATTCTCCAACAACTGCTGCACAGAGAGGTCAACTTACCCAAAGAAGTACAGACAATAATTGGCAAAGCTTTGATTTCAACCACTGTTTTCTGAAACCAGAGCTCACATTCTTAGCCAAAGTTAGAGAAGAGAGACCAGTACGTGAGATGTAATGTGTTGGTCCAAAGACTTTATAGAAAATGGCAAAAGCAATAATATCCTTTAGAAATATGCTTATCTTGAGAGTTGTGTTTATTTCTATAACTATATAGTCATTATACTGAACTAAGTTTTGATCTATACAAGAAATTTATCCTTAGAAATATTCTGCGGTACACAGGGAAATTGCTTCTATGTCCATTTTGTCCCTTAGGAAACAGTCTCATTGAGGTAAATGATGGATCCAAGCACATAATCAAATATCTGCTCCATACAGTGGCTGACCCTAAACACTTACTCTAAAGTAGCACTCACCAGTCATTCCTTATTTTACTGTCTGCACATTTATCACCATCTGAAGTCATCTTATCTTTAAAAGATGAGTATTTGGCACATAGTGGGTGCAGAGTAAACATTTATTGAATGGATACAGCTTTAAAAAATATAGTACTGCTAAAAATGGCAAACCCAGGAGTAGAATTGCAATCTTTGGAATGTGTTTAATGTGCATTCTATTACACAACACCGTGTCTTCATTTCAGATCATGAAGGGTCACCTATAAATGAAATGGAATTTTGCATTTCAAAAGCAATTTCAGGTAGATAAATTTTCATTTCAAATTGACCACAGTTACACATCTTTGCAACAGAAGTCTCCCCGCTGTTTTTGGTTGCATTTTACACGAGGGAGATGAGATCAGTCAACACAGCCACTTGAGACTGTTCAAAGCATAAAATATTTCATAAAACAACTCACATTTAACATTTACAAATGAATAAATACAGGGAAATTCATGAATTCTTAAAATATCGTCTCTTGGTGCAGATATCAACCTCTTTCTGGTTTTAGGAATAATTCACATGGGCATCCCTTCCATAGGCAGTTCTGTTTTTCTTAAGCAACTGGTACTTCTATTGAATTTCGCAAAAGAAAAATAGGCACTTTTAAATAATACATTCCTTGTTAATCCTGTAACTAGTCTGAGTACCATTTAGGAAATACATTTCATTTTAGTTTTTCAAAAATAGGCTGGTGAAAAGAAATCCTCTAAACATTTATGCCAGGTTGACATTTCCTTCAACTATAAATAGATATTTGCAATCACTGTATTTAGCACTAAAGCATGTAAGAAGAATAAAATAATAAGCTCCTCATTTTTCATTTGTTCCCCATTTTCTGATGTTGAATTCTGTGACAGTTTTTCCAAAGGCAATGAAGCAAACGGTGTGAAGTACAGCCCAGCATAGGTGTATACATGCGTGCTTCTCAAAGGACACAGTGACTCCCAATGCTAATGATGCCTGTGAATCACAAAGGCAAGATGTCACAGATGTCAGTGGTACTGGGTCACTGTGCACAATGAGTAAGGCAGATTTTTTAAAAGCTCATTTCTTGGCCTGCTTTATTGCTTGGTATGCCATATTCTCTAAAGGAAAGAAAAGAGGACACCTTTTGTAGAAGGAGGAATCAGTAATGTGTATAAAAGTTGATGCAGGTGTTCTGGCTTGCAAGCTGCTGGAATGCAACATAACAGAGAATAAATGGCTTTTAAGAGGGGGGATTTATTAAGTTGCAAGTTTACAGTTCTAAGGCCATGGAAATGTCCCAATTAAAGCAAGTCTATAAAAATGTACAAATTAAGGCACCAACAAGTGGTTACCTTCACTCAAGAAAGACCGATGAAATTCAGGGTTTCTCTCTGAACATGGTGATGGCTGCTACCTCTCTCTGCAGGCTTCTTGTTTCATAGAAGTTCCCCAGGGTGGTGTGGGAGGGGGTGTTTTCCTTCTTTATCTCCAAAGGTCTATGGCTGCATGGGCTCTCTTGTGGTTCTCTCTAATCTTCTAGAGGATTCCAGTAAAGTAAACAAGACCCACATGGAATGGGTGCAGGCACATCTCCCTCTAACCAAACGTTAATACCCACAATTGGGTGTGTTACATATTATCAAGATTCCAACCCACAGTACTGATTAGGGATTAAAAGAAAAGGCTGCTTCCACAAGATGGATCAGGATTTAAACATGGCTTTTCTAGGGTACATAATCCTCCAAGGTACATAATTCCTTGGAAATGAAGGAATTGTTCTCAAATTGAATGGCATTTACTTCTTTGAATTAAAACAAACAAAACCCACTAGAAGTCAAGTACATTAATATCTATCTACAAAAGGAAATTTTTCCAAGGATATGAGCATCTTTGTTTGCCTAAAAGTATTAATGAATCAATTATTTTCTTCACATACCTACCTGGGAAAGGCATTCTTTCCCAATAAATAGCACTGCCAGGGGAGGCCAACCTCTCCTCTCTCTACAGCGAAGTACATGGCACCATGTGCCAGGACTGTGGCTGGCATTTTTCAGGCATTATCTCATTTAATCCTAACAATAACACAAAAAGACAGGTCCAGAGGTTATTCTCATTTCACAAGTGAAGAAAAAGAAACCCAGGGAGATCAGAAAGCCATCCAGGCTACACAGCCAGCAAGTTGCAAAACCAGAATTTGAACCAGAGTTTCAACTCGTAATCACATTGCCTGACAGAAATGTTCATGCGTTGAGTCTTCATCATTTCCAACCTTAACTCCGGCTCTTCTACCACAATCTCTCAATCACTCTGCCTTTAGAATGAACAGGTGTACAGCCCAAATTCGCTTTCCAGTTTACAATCCTCTATATGTACAAAATTAACTCGCAGTTTCTCAGCAAGGTATGAAAGGCTCTCGATCGTCTGGCCACAGAAAACCTTTCTAGACTGTCTCTGGCCGTTAAGCACCCTGAGTACTTGCCATCACTACTTACCATTCTTCCGCGCAAACCTTTGTTCTTTTGCCTACATGATTCATTTTCCACTTAAAATGCCTTTCAACTTCTCTGCCTGACAAAATCCCGCCCATGCTGCCTATCTCTCTTAACTGGGACTTTTCCTTTCTAACTCTCCACATGGAATTGATTATTCATCTTACAGTCAATCCAAAACTTGTTGTGCCACAGTTACTGTAAAAATGACACATTGGATCTTAAGTTTGTTTTTTTTTGGTAATGTAAATATCTACTGGCTATAAGTTAATTTTGGTATCCTTCTTTATCTTATACCCCTTTCAGTTTGCACATTGTCTGGCACTTGCTAGAGGACAAATGAATATTTATTGAATGTTGAAAACAAAAATGGCATTCTATTTAAAATATGTAATTATAAATATAATTATTTTATGGGCATTTTCTTTCAGTTAGTAGAATTTAACATTCTTTGTAATAATACAATTTGGTTATGGGATAGACAATTCACCTATCAGAGGAGAAAAAAAGTTCTAGTTCACTTTTGAGCAATGCTTTAAGTGGGAATTGCCTGGTAAAAAGACAGTTGCAAAGTTTGAAAAACATTAGGAAAATGTCTGAGTAGAGATGAAGCGTTATAATTTGTTTCTATTTTCAAGTAGTAAAATATAACCAAGTTCATAGTTATATGTGACTTTCTCTGTTAAGCAAGGTTTCTTTACTATTGTAGTTGGTAAAAGCATATTGATTAGGCCATCTGTAGAATTCTTTACCTTCTAAGCTTTCTGCAATTTATGAAGCTTTAGTAACACAACATTTATATATTTAGAGACAAACAGCATCATCTGGCTATAGATTCCTTCAAAGGGAAGGCTTTAAACTTTTGTTCATGCTGTTCATTCTCATATGGTAGGGAGATGTGGTAAAAAAACCAAAATATGCATTTTCATTATCACCATTTAAAACTGTGTATATTTTTATGTTCACATGTGGGCCTTCGAATTTGTTTTTTCTTATTTGTCTTGGCTTTTAAGTTAGGAATAGTCCTCTGGGGAATTTTTTTCTTTCTTTTTTTTGGGGGGGGTTTGTTTTTGAGTTTTATCCTTGGACTTTCCCTGTGATGATTTGGTGAACAAATATAATTTTTTATCGTCCACCATCATTGACAGGTTGGCCCCAAGGCACAGTTTTGTGTGCATCACATCATGGTTTATGGATGGGCAGTGCGGACTGAAATAGAGTGGTGGAAGCTGGCACACCAGTTACAGATTCTTGTTTAGAAACCAACTGGGCATTCAGTAATGAGACCATGTGGTCTTGTTTGCAGGACTCAGCTCAGGCCAGAGATCTGTCTAAGGATATGTCAGAAGGAAAATGAAACAACCATGTAGTTAAAGTAGTTTGTGCCATCTGTAGTTTAAAACTAGTATCATTTCCTTACCACGTTGTTAGAATAATTGAAAGGAAAGTTTAAGATAGAACCAAGAGTGCACTCATTTTATGGACAGAAGTTTTACATGTCTGATTAAAGGAACATCAGTCCAGTTTTTCTAAAATAATTTGTTTCAAAAACGTAGTACTACTTGGTTGAAAAGGTAATACATGTATTAGAGAAAAAGAGAAATCAAACGTTTTGAATGAATAATCTGTATAAGACATTTCTAACAATTGTTGCCAATTGCTTGCAACATCTTTCAGAAATACTCTATGTTCACTTTATTTTTAATGCCAGAAAGTGCATATAAGCAAATTTTCTAAATTTCATTTTTTTTCCTCCTTATAAAAATACATTGTGGATGATGCTCCATATCAGCCTAAATAAATTTACTTCACTTATTTTTACACTGGTCCATAATTGGGATGATACCACAATTTGTTGAACTGATCCTTGTTTCCACTTAATAGACAATGCCAGAATCATGCATTTATAAAATATAGGTCTGTAAATATTTGAGAAATATTTACAATATTTTTTGAGAAAATTTATCTTAACCTGATACTTTGTACCACATCCATTCTTCCTGCTGTAGTGATTCTCATACTCCTGAGTCCAGGGCTGGATGAGTGATTCAGGTCTGGTCACCAGCTTTCTATTTCCTGACCACAGTGTGTGGTTCCCAGATGGGTATGTGACCAAGCAAAACCAACAAGGCAATCTGAGGATTTTACTGAGTTTTTTGGAAAAGAGACTGTTTCCTGCTTGACTTGAATTGAATGGATGTATGGGTTAGATCTACCAGGAACTCTACAGGATCTGAGACAAAAAATAACACAGGAAGAATGTCCAGAGATAGGGAGTGCTCTGTTTCTGATGGCATTGTTGAGCCCAGAATCCAACCATATCTGATGCCAAAATATTCCCTTTGTAGCCGAAGCCAATTAAGGTCATTTTTATTTACATACTCCTATGAAAAATTTAAGGTTACCTAGCAGTTGTGCACTATGCCAAGGTAATTAGTTACTCAAGTACTCATGGTCACAATATTATTATTCTCTACATTGACTTTTCTTTTTTTTTTTTTAACATGGGCAGGCACTGGGAATTGAACTCGGGTCTCCTGCATGGCAGGTGAGAACTCTGCCACTGAGCCACTATCGCGCCACCCTACATTGATTTTTGAAATTTGGGGAAAATGTGTACATAGATTGCTGCATGAATATCAAGCAGGAAATATACTTTTGTTTGTCCAAAACTCTTTTAAATGAGATACAATTGATCAATGCCAATTTTAATGAATTAAGTGAGGCTTTAAACTTCTTTCATTTAAATAAAGGATTTCCATTCCTTTCAAAGTTTTTCTTGGGGAGCCAATGATTATTAGTGCACAAATTTCTTCTTAGTATATGCCAGTGTGTTCATGTAGAACTTTTTAGAAGCTGGGTGTTAACTGACGGTATTTTACAGATTTTTGTGAAGGTTTCAGAAACTGTCAGGAATAATGTATATAACAGAACTGCTGACTAACTCTAATAGTCAATGTAGTGCATTATAAACTTGTAAAGACATAAAGTTGATAGCCTAGAATCTTGGTAATTATAGCCTAGAATCTTGGTAATTTTCATATGATTGACTAGTCTAACAGGTTGCAAAAACAGTTGTCCAGGCTATTACTGTTACTTTCCAAAATCTCAAGTGATCACACTGTGAAACAGCGCTAATTGACAAAATGATCACTGAGAAACAGTAAAAGAATGATCCATATAACACATACTTAAAAAAATGAAAATTAAGAGCCTATGATTGGACTGAACTTTCTAAGCAGCATCACACTTTTAATTCAAATCTGTTCACTGAGCTTATTAAGTATAACAGGCACATGTGCACACACACACACACACACACACATCATCAGTAGGTAAGATCTAAATGTTTCTCTAGGCCATTTTTACTGTGTGTATCAAAAGAATTAATGAAAATATTCTTTAAATAATTTTTTTCCATGCGATCATTCTCCAAGTTCAATAATTATGTATCATTCTGATAGATACGCTTTCCTCTTAACCTCCTCATTAGAATGACAAAAGTCAAAGGACATTTTGTTAATCAAACAGGGGAAGTGGGCATGAAACCATAATAAGGAAAAGCCAGCTGAGGAGCCTGCTACAAAACAATGCCATGTATAATTGGTCCTTTATCATTCAGAACTGACAAAGAACAGAAAGACAGGTCGCGTTCCTTGAGCACGGCTGCGTGCCAAGTCAACAAGCTGGCATATATGTAGGATGAAAGCCTCTATGATTCTGGACTGCTGGGTTTTCCCTTTACCTAGCCAAAATACTTTTATGTAAGGAATAAATTTGTTATTTGACAAAACAAGTAATATATATATATATTTAGTATGGTTGAATATCCCCAATAACAGCATTAGAAAAGTTTTCTTAAGTACATCATTGAATTTTTTAACTAAAGATTTAAGGATACCTGGAAAATCCTTAATAATACTTTGCCTATTTTTTTATATGCGGGTAAGTTTACTGTGTAGTCCTTTGTGAAAATAATCTCCACACAGAGGGAAAGCTTTTGAAAGAGAAAGAAAACTATTGAAAATATAAAATGAGTTGTCATAATATAATCATTAAAGACAAGTTATACAGAAAGAGCTTTGGAGTAGCCTCGTCATTTGGAGTTAGATCATTATTGCTTGTGTTCCATTTTATACTATAATTTTTCACACATCTTAAAATACAATTTGTGGACAAATAAACACTTTAAAATTCATTTATTAATGTGCTCACACTAGGGCCAGCTTTAACCAGAACTAGTCTCTGGTAATGTTGCTTTCCTTCTTGGCCTCTGAGAACACAGGCCTGGAAATCCCCATTGGTCCTGAGCCATCTACTCTTATATAGGCACCCAACAGCATCTGCTGCTCTCCTGAGATATCGGAAAATCTGCACAGATTCTGTGAGTCCCACAACATCATAAGGTCCTTAGTGGACCACATTTAGGTATATGTTTCAATACATCCGAATTGGAGATGACTTTAACGGTGGAAAAGGAAGTTTCTTAGTATAACATGTTTATTTTCTTCTCTCAAATTCATTATCTTACTACCTGTTTGAATGACATGACATGCCTTAGCATATTGCCAATGAAATGTACTTCTCAGTGTATCCTAATTGGTAAGAGACACTGCAGTGATTTCTTCTTTCCTGGAAAGTAAAATTGGAAAGGAGTTTCTTGACCATTTGCCAGAACTTGGGCACCACACAGGGTCCTGATAAAAATGCATTTCACTAGGTCATGAAAACTTCTTGAGCAACTTAGAAGAAATGACATACTTAAAGTTGCCAAGTTTTAAAGGATAAGAGAAAGGAAGAACATGGGAAAGGAATATGGAGCAGCAAGATGATTTGGAAATGACTGAAAGTCAAATTAAGGTGTAATCTGTAGTAGGAAATGTATGTTGGAGGATGTACTTTACTGATATTTTTATATTAATCTTTAGAAGTTCATGTAATATTTCCTACTTGAAATAATCTCACAAGTGACATGGATGAAAAAACATATATGCCTTTCTTTTTGGAGTGGTGCTATTATGTATCAAACATCAATCATCTATCTGATCTATCAATCTTAAATCCCAGGGTTCACAGTAATTACATGTTAGTGCTTTATATATTTATTTTGACTTTATTCATTAACAATGGGATTACCCCAGAATAGTTTCAGGATCAGTGATATATTGCCCTACTGAAAAGCCAATTCATATTTGGCTTAGTTTAGCATAGTCAGGTGTATATTCTTAGCAGAAAGCATGACATTCTGAAAAATATTTTAAAAAATAGAAAGCCTGGTACTACAAATCATGTACATTATGAATCACTGGTAAGAAATTGAATATGATTGAATTGAATAGGATTGAAGTCAATTCCTGGAATAAATACAAAAATCATACATTTCAATGAATGACTCCAAGCCATTTTAAAGCATTTTTGTATTAGCTTGCGTTCTTGGGCTCATATTTTGAGAGGACTTCACTTAGTCTCAAAACAAAGTGATCCTATTCAGAAAAGTACTGTGCTCGCTTGCCTTGCTGAGTTCAGACACATGAAAGAATGTCATTATAAATCTAAATCATCTTCCTTCCTCTGGCTCTAAAATTTACAGGAATATTGAAGGTATAATTTTCACTGATTCACATTTTACAAATGACATTAATCTGGTAATGATATTGCTGAATTCATTGTAGAAATGTACCAGGAAGACCAAGTCTTGCAAAAAAAAAAAAATTATTGGAAGACTTTGAGGGATTAGTTTTTAAGGGCAGTCATGATGAAACCTTGGCATGCTGCCACTTGATTTTACCAAATTTGATATTTAACGTGGTTCAACAGAGGGAAAAATAAAACAAACAGCTGGCAAGTCTTCAACACTACGTAGTATAGATGATTAAAGAGAGGCTTCTTGTATAAATGTGGTCCAAATCCTCCAACAAATTAAATGAAAGAAACTCTGCATGGTTTCTAATACTGAAGACCATATTAGGCAGGAAGAACACTCACAGTACTACCCTTAGTGTCACATATATGCACCATAGTCTCTTTAGACAGTAATCATAATGAAGAAGTATATTTAAAAGTTATTTACAAGAGAAGTTAATGTTATCTGACATCAAATGACCAACTTCACAATCACGTGATGATAACAGAAAATCATACTTCTTTCCTCTCCACAAAATAATCAGAGTCCAACCTCATTCTCCATTGCCACCACCATCACTATCACACTGCTCCAACCCACCGTCATCTCTTGCCTGAATTCCTGCAAGAGCTTTGAACTGCCTTTCGCATTTATGCTTTTGCCCTTGGACAGTCTTTCAAAATATGTACTCACTGATTCCATTAAAATATGCCAGATGATGCTGTTCTTCTCAGAATTTACCCAGTGCTTCTCTCCTTATCTTAAAATGAAAGGCATAGTTCTTACAATGTCTTACAAGGACCTTCCCAGTCTTGCCCCCATTACCTCTGATCTCGTTCCTTACCTCTCTCCACTTGCCTTTTCTACCTTAACTTAGCGTTTCTTCTTGTTGTTTCTCAAACGCATTGCAGGTTCCTGCTGAGGGAACACTCTTTCCCAGGTAGACTCTTCCCTTACTTTCTTGAATTACTCAAGTCTTTGCTCTTGTATTACCTTTGAAAACCCGAGCATCTCATTTGAAACTGAGAACATGCCCTGTCATACCCTGCACTGACACTCCCAACCCCCTCATCATGATCAATTTTTGTTTCCTTGACATTTATCACAGTCTAGATTACTTTAAAATGTAATTGGTATGCATATAGTTTATTTTCTTTCACTCCTCCATCCACCATTAGAATGTAAGTTCCATAAGAACAGACATTTTTGACTTTTTGTTTACTAATGCCCAGGGCCTAAAATAGTGCCTGTAACATAAGATGCTGAATAAATATTTTTTTTTTTGATGGGACGAACCATCATTCACAAGCCAGAGAAGCCCATCAATTTTATTACATTTAGCATATTTTGATCAGAAGACCATATTCTGCTGTAAGGTTTGTTGCAGAAATGCTTTCTGT
The DNA here is from genome assembly GCF_023851605.1 of Tamandua tetradactyla. Lineage (NCBI taxonomy): Eukaryota > Metazoa > Chordata > Mammalia > Pilosa > Myrmecophagidae > Tamandua > Tamandua tetradactyla. Next base: position 67,997,298 of record NC_135336.1, on the reverse strand, counting down.
ACATGTAGCCGTCAGCTCTAGTTATAGCATTATCAGAATTAGTAAGGCCTCTAAGTACTATTTTCCTTTCAGACACTTTACCAAAGTTATTGCCTTCTCTACACACTCTTCAATATTAAATATGGTTGGAAATATTATGAGTAAACTCTGTGTATCATCGCAGAACATTTTCCTTTCCTCATCATTAGGACATGGTCCACAGAGCCTTTTGGAAAGGAATTGATTCAGATGAATAGCAATCAGTGTCAAAACTTCCATTCTATTTTCCAATGATAGGAAGTTATATACCCAAGGAGCCTTCCATATACCCCAAACTGAAAAAGTTTCATTCCTCCCTGGATCCACGAATTGCAAAAAATTCAACATTTGCCTCAAGAAATTGTCTACAGAATTTGGGTATTTATAATCAACAGTGTGCACCAAGCCAGTCACATATCTCATATAAGCTACTGTGAAGGTTAGTTTTGAATATCAACTTGGCTAAGGTATGGTCCCAGTTATTCAATCAAACAGTAATGTACGAGTTGCTGTGAAGGTATTTCGTTGATGTAATTCAAATCAATAATCAGTTGACTTTAAGTAAGGGTAGATTATCCTAGATCATTCAATTAATTGAAAGGCCATGAAAGTAGATCTGAGGCTTCCCTGAGGGAAGAAGAAATACTGCCAGTGGACAGCAGCTTGAGCTCATGCTCATGAGTTACAGTCTACTCTTCCTGATGGCCTGCCCTGCAGATTTCAGACTTGCCTAGGCAGCCTGCACAATTATGTAAGCCAATTCCTTGGAATAGATCTCTTAAAGCATATCTCTTACTGGTTCTGCTTCTTTGCTTGAACCCTAAATGATACAGCCACTCATGCCTCAAAGTAATGCAAGACTCAGTGGAGATCATAAAGGCACAATAAATTAGGCACTTAATCTAGTGCCTGCAGCCAAGTTACTTCTATACAAGTGAGATGAAGTTGGGAGAATTTTTACAAACTTGCCCTTGAGTAAATTTTGGACAGCTGATTATATATGATGGTATTGTAGAACCTGAATATTCATTACTCCTCCAGCTGCCTTCATTTGGAATTTTTATTTCTATAGAAGTATTTCCTGCATTTAAGGAAATCTTTGCTGTGATTTTAGTCACAGTAAATTATATAAATATATATGAAAACCCTTCCTTACCTTGAGGAATTCACATTTTGGTGGATGAAAGTTTTTGATCTCATGATATATAATATCCAAATCATGAAATCAAAAACCTTCATGGAGTTTTCCATTAGAATGGAAATTTCTCAGGAGAAGGTACGTTCCTCCGCCCACCAATTTGTAACTAATATATCTTAAGTGCCTACAACAGTAGATGCTCAATAATATGTGTTGAATAAATGAGCCACTTGTGCATCTAAGGAAAAAAGAATCTTCCAGCAATGTTTCTTAGGCTTCTGAGTTAATGTGATGGATTTTCACTCTGTCTGAGATGATCTGCACATAACCATGAGTTTCCAGCTTAAAGAACAAAGATAGGCAAAATTCTGGGCTACTCAATTTCTAATTATGTTCTAATCATGTCTCTAAGAGAGGCAACCAATGCAGAATGACTTCATTTCCTGCTGGGCAAGCATTTGCTGATTATATTGATTATTACATTGAATAAGATGTTTTTGGTACTAAAATCAATAGTACAAAAGCACTTACTAATCCATCCAGAGCATCTAAACTCATACTGGTCATTTTCTTGAAGTTAAATTTTGTTGTGCTTGTATATTCTTAACCATTTTGGTTTGTTGTGCAATAAGATTCCAGTAACTACAGAAGCAGCAATTTCTTCCTTAGCAAGACCAACATATAGAATTTAGCCTAATACTTACTCTATTAAAACTTTTGTATCTGTTTACACTTCTCGTCTTTGTCAACACTTTGCTCCCCTCCCCTTAACTCCTGCAAGTTTAATCTTCATGACATCTCTCATGAATGCCATGATTTTGGGGGAAAACTCTTTTCATCAGTTATGAAACTATATAGTAGTCTCCTGCAAGGTGCCTTGCTTCTCTCCTGTCCAGACTATGAAATTCTTACCCTATCACTGTTATATCATTTCTTTCCTTTTTTTAAAAAGAGAGGTTTTTATAATCTCACAGCTCTGTTCAAAATATTACAGTGGTTACTAATTTCCTACCAATGTGATCTTAAAATTCTAATCTGGCATCCAAGACTTTTAAGAATGTGGGCTCAAAAGTCAGAATGCTCATGTTTGAATTTTGATTTTGCCATTTACTAACTGTATGACCCAGGCAAGTTACATAAATATATTGTTCTTCATTTTTCTCACCTGTAAATGAAAATGGTATCCATCTCAGGGGATTGTTATGAGGATTTAATGTGCTAATGTATGGAAAGCATTTAGAATGGTGCCCATCAGATAGTAACAGCTAATGTATTTTAGCTATCACCATCATCCTCATCCCAATCAGTAGTGTAATTATTTATAAATTGTACTGCATGTTCATCAAATAGAACTTGTTATTTTGGGAAATATGTATTTTGCACAGCTGGGAACTTAGAGATGCTGGAGTCAGCAGTCTACCTCCTTAGCTCTGCTGGCCCAACCATACTGTGGGAATTGGTTAACAGAGTTTAAAGAAAAAAGCCAAAGAAGGCATTTTACCCTATCACAGGAAGCATTCAGCTTTTATTATCACACTATTGAAAGTAATACTCTGAGGTTGAATTATGCCCTTCTATTTTGTTTAATAAATACTGTTTCTTCTGGGGTGATTGCTTAAGGAGACTAAAAAAAAAAAAAAAACAGATGGGAATATCATAAATTCAAAACTAAATTTTGCATGAACTCTTTTGTTTTCTGTAAATAGCCTGCATCCTCAATCAGTAAAGTACATATCCATTTTATTTCTACTTCATTGTGCCTCAATATCCCTGCTCTGCCACTTAATCTTACTGTCTCGAAAAACTCCTAGGCTAAAATCTGCCTCTGCTAGTTTATGTTGCTCTCCTTTTGTAGAAGTCTGTACTCTCTAATTCTTGGCAATCAGGTTCCAGTTCTGTGTGTCCAATAACTCTAGACAGTGTCAACCTCTCCATTCATAACCATTCATTCACTCACCCACTCATTTACTTAACCAACATTGATTCAGTGCACCATATGCTTCAGGCCCATGTGAGGCGCTGAGGATTCAGGACTGGACTAAATACAAAGAGCACTGGTCCACAAGGGAGCTTACATTCTAGTTAGGAAAACATTAAACTGCTACTTATACAAATAATTAAAGGTATTATGAAAATACTCAATGACAGCATTTAATAAAAGACTGCTGTTAGGAAAAGCATTGATGGGTACATGGCATTTAATTTGAGGCTGAAGAATAAAGACAAATTAGTGAGGCAAAGCCTTAGGAGTACAGGTTGGCAGCACGAGGAAGAGTAACAAAGATTAGAAAACCACAGATGAGAAGGAGAAAGGAGCTATTGCACAGTTGAAAGAAGCCAGTGTATGTGGAGTCTAGATAACCGGGAGGGTAACCGTGTTATAGATATTAGTCTATTAACAATTTGGACCCTCTTAAGAGGACTTATTAGTGCCAACCATTTGCATTGAAGACTGTGATATAGAATAGTGATGCATATTCATTTCTTATTAAAGAATAAAGATACATGTTCATTTCTTATTAAGTCTTATTAAATGCTATCATTGAATATTTTCATAATACCTTTAATTATTTGTATAAGTAGCAGTTTAATATTTTCCTAATATATTCATAATATTACTTTATTATGATATATTAGTTTATAGTTCTCCAATTATCCTGTTCCAGTCCATATAAAGATTCCAGACATGATTCCAAGATAGATGCATAGGGATCTGTCATTCATCCCTTTTGCTTGCCCCAAGGCACCTTGCAGACAATCAATAAGTACTTGTTGAGACTACTCTATAGGATTCCATTTTAATCTTATTCAGCTTTACTTGTTCGTAGACATGGACACACATATAGGTAGACACCAGGAGATTTTTAGTATTATGTGGCTAGAAGGGGCTTCAGATAAAATATAGATACCAGAATAGTTACTTGGACTACTTGATTTCAATCAACACTAAAGATAACCCTTTTCCATGACTAAATATTTTCAATGATTGAAAGTTGGGATAAAATCCTCATTTAATCTGATTTTATAATCAGATCACTTAGGGTTGGTAAAAATGTTTAAGTACTTAACAACGCAGTAAAAACACATAAAAAATAAAACAGAGCAGCACTAGATTTGCCATTTTAGGATCAGGCAGAATGCTAGAAAGGCTGGTGAGAAATAGACAACTTGAGTGTATATTGTTATTTCAAATAAAAATTCCACAAATATTAGAAGCCTTAATGTGTAAAGAGTTATAAGCAAAGAGAATGTTTTGTATATTGCATAAATGTATATGTATTATGCAATATACAAAATATGTATTATGCAATATACAAAAATAAGTATAGGAACTACTAAACCATGAATTTATAATTTAGGAGAAAAATCATATAAAGATTTGAACATCTGATATCATTCATGGCTTAACTTTAAAAATGTAAAAAAAAAATAACTCTAAAATAAAACGTTTAGTCAGAGAGAGAGAGAGAAGTCTTTAATAAGAAAGGAAACAGTAAGTGCAAGGACTCAGTCTTTGTTATCTGCATATCCTAGAGTGTAACTCTTTCATAAAATATTCTCAGTAGATTAGAGTTCCGGGCTACTGTGCCAATCAAATGTTGGGGTGGCAAATAGAACCTTGAAGATTTCATTCCACTCCAGTGCCTAATTTACCTACTAATTGCTGATGAAATCATTATAGGCCTCCATCAGTTAACACACCACTCATTTCTGTTAACACATGACTGCTGTCAGAGGTCATGGTGTGCTATTTAGGTAGCTATTTATCAGAAAATTTAAATGCGCTTCCAGTTCGGTTAACAATTAAAGGTCACTTTTCTCCTTTTAAAATAATCCAAGTAAACACACCAGTATTAATCCATATAATGCATCCGTTTCCCCCATGACCTAGGTATCTAAGAATTGTATTTGCAAATATTTTGCATTTTAACTAAGAAAAAGATATGAAATGTTCAGTTAGCTTAGGCCTTAAATTGAGAATTTGTATCCTTTTGATATGATAACCTAAAGTCAATGCCTTTTCTATGTTTATTCTATTTAATATGATGCATTTTTTTGGTAGATTTGCTGCAAATCTATTTTAGAGAAAAAAATGCTGCTTCACACTTAATTTTGGATACAGATATTTTTACATCTTAGTGAATTTTACAATTTTTTTCTCTCTCTCAGGAATTTAAATAGATATTAAACAAAACTGCCAGTAAATGGTCAAAGAAGGCTAAGGGGTAAATAGGTTAAAAGGTAAATAATGTTGACTCTTCATTAGTTAGATTTTCATGCTGGGTACTTGCATAAGCCTGAAATAATTTATTTCTCATACTGGCATTCATTTCCTTTTTTTTTTTTTTGTTCATTTCCTTTTAAAAGAATAATTTACTTTGTACGTACCCTTCCTTTCTTTAGAAGAGATTTCATGTCATTTACATCATATGGTGGTGTGTTGAATCTAGTTGTACTATTTCACCATGCCAACTGATAAATTTTCAGGCTTTTTTGTAAATCATCTGCTAAGCAAATCTATTATTTAAAATTAAATTATATAAACTTATAATTAAATAAGTAATATAACAATAGAGCCAGTAAATACTAAAAACTCATAATTTCCCAATTGTTTTTTGAAATTTTACCGTTGTCTGTGCTTTTCATGTTATTTATATATATTTTATCTATACGGTAAAAACGCTATGTTATAATAAGCTATCGACCATTTCTTCCCAACTCTACATTCAGTGATGCTACATTAGTACTTGAAACTTTTTTTCTTTTTTTTTTTTAGTTGGAGGGGATATAGTTGGGGAATAAATCCTTTCACATCTAATAACACTACTGGAAGTATTTAACATACTATCAAGACACATGATTGTGGTAGGCTGAATTATTTACCCCAGGAAACAAAAGTATGTTCTTAATCTGAATCTATTCCTGTGTGTATGAACCCATCATGATGGGGCCTTTAGAAGATGTCATTTTTAGTTAAGACGTGGCCAAATTGAAGAAGGTTGAGCTTTAAACCTATTAATGGAGGCTTTATGAAAATGAGGTCATGTGGGGAGTGGAAGCCAGAAGTCAACTGAAACTCAGAAGAGAAAGAAGAGGGCATAGCCGTGTGTTGGGAAAGCCAAAGAACACCAAAGATTACCAGTCCGCCAGAACACTGCTGACCCCAGGAAGAAACAAAACTTCCAACCTCTGAAACTGTAGGACAGTGAGTTACAATTGGTTAAGCCAATCCATTTTGTGGTATTTGTCACAGCAGTTGGGAAACTAAGACAATGATGGTTGTGGAATATGTTTATAGCCTTTAAAATGATAATTAGGAAGATTACACAGGAGCAAAATATTAAATAGATGGTTGAGAAAGTATGAGAACTCTAAGTAGTAGGTAAATTATAATCAGTTACAATTGTAAAAGCAGTGTAAATAAAGATGATAACATGAGAAAATGAAAATAGTTTTGTATAAGTATTTTCAAGTCAAGGGTCCATCAACAGATAAATGGATAAACAAAATGTGGTGTATATAGACAATGGAAATTATTAAGCCATGAAAAGGCCACAACGTGGAGGAATCATGAAAACATCATGCTGAGTGAAATTCATGTGAGTATTTAAACATGGAAATTAGCAAACACTACAAATCAAGGCTTGACTTACTGCTTTGTTGATTGTCTGAACTTATCTTTCCATTATTAAAAGAAAGTCATGGAGAAAATGTCAATGATGTAGAGTAAACTTAAAAATGTGTCATGCCAGCAGCCATTACATTGTGAATAGCAAAAAAAAAAACAACAGAGAGATGTTCTTCTAATATTCAAAAACTATTAAATGCTTCAGTAAAAACCCTCACATTATTGAAGAACAAATGAACTACTGACATGCATCTTCGTTCTTACACTGTTATCTTACTCATTAATGTAAATTAAAATATAAAGCAACATTCATGTCAGCAGTAAAATACTACTATAGGTTGACTTTGGATACAAGAGTTTGGGCAAAAATCAGCACAAACATCTTATGAGAACTTATTATCTACCTGCCATTTACAATATAAAGTAAGGTAAGTTTTATTGTCCCGTAAATTATATGCAACACATCTGTGTACCTGTACTGTACTAAACACACACACACGTGTAAATACATACAAACACATGTTCACCCTGGAGAGCCGATTGTTGAAACACCACCATGTCTCTGCTTATATGGACATATAAAACATAATAAGACAATATATAAATTAAAAGAGCTTGATAAAGGAAAACAACAAAAGAGGCATAACGTGAAATGAGACGTAACAAAAATAACAACAGCAATAACAAAAAATCATTAAAGCGTACTAAATTTGTATGTGTAGCCTAAATTTGCTTTAAGCTTTCTAGTAACCCCTGTTTGTGCAAAAAAGGACCCAGTGGATTATTAAATCACAATGTTCATTAGATTAAAGCACATCAGTTACTTAGGAGCAATTATTTGTGATCCTGCATTTGTAGAGATTTGGATAAAATTCTGATTATTGCAGATTATTATAAATAATTATAAAATACCCAAACACATAAATAAACAAAAAGAAATAATCACTTTCTATCTCTAGAAAGAAACCATATTTGGTCTATTGATTAAATGTCTGAAAAATTCTGCTACAATTTTCTGTACTTAATGTTCCCTTCATGAAACAGCACCCCTTAAAACATGGTATTAAAGCACTGTTCCCAATTATGAATGTACAGCACATTATTTTCATTTTTTAAATACTGAACTTTGACCTTTCCAGCTACACCTCCCACTATATCTACCCTATGAATTTGGTTACTGATTTTATTGAAATGCTCACCGTTTCTTGGATATGCCATATGTTTAATGCATTTTCTTTTGCATATGATATTTATTCTTTCCAACTGAAATGCTTTCCTATCCTTATCTCTGACCAAGAAATGTCTATTTACCCTAAATGCTAACTCTTGATACCCCAGACAGATCTAACAGCTCTTTCTTCTTTACTCCTAAGGAATATTATGAATAGTATGCATCTACTTTTTTTTGTTTTGTTTTTTGCACGCACAGGCACCAGGAAATGAATCCAGGTCTGCAGCATGGCAGGCGAGAACTCTGCCCCTGAGCCACTGTTGCCCACCCTACTTTTAAGTATTTTATTTAGGCCAATATTTCGGTTGTTTTCATATCGGCTTCTGTCAAACTAGATACTCCCTGAAGTGACACCTGTGTCCTTGTATCCAACACTAAGAGTAAGAGTAGAAGTACTTTGCATGGACTCGGTACTCACATATGAGTGAAAACTCATCTTTATTTTATTTCATAGCAGAGTCAACCCTAATGGCCTAGACAAATAGCAACAATGGGGTTCATTTTCCTCAGAATGATAACAGGTATAAACACAAATGCCAATAATTCCCAGTTGCATACAAACCTGATTTTTACATAAAATTTATTAACTTCTCATTTTTTAAAAGTATATAGCCTGAGGTATAGGCTGGATTATAAGGATCAGATGATTAAAAACCAAGTAGGAAAGGGGAGAAAATCAGGACAAAACTGAGTGCTATTTACATTTTTTTTTTTACTTGACCATAATAGTGTTTATCATTAATTAGTAATGCTATTTTTTTTAATTTTAAAGGGGAAATGTAGTATTAATTCATTATTATCTGGATGTTTTATTTCAGAGTTTTCTTTCATTTCCAATAGAAACACCAAGAGGTTCAAGCATCCTTATTTTTAAAATACATAATAAAGACAGTGTAGCATTTGTTAATGATTTTTAAACCCACTTTCATGTCATTTTTTACACCCTAATTGATCATATACCTAGTTCTAGTAATTCTGAATCAATTATTAAATAACATAACTCATTTTATTTGGCTGCTTTGGATCAAATTATCACACTTTCTTCTATTACTGTTCTTTCCTTCCAAATAACAGAAAATTTCCCTCAAGTTTATCTGGACCACATTGCCCATAAATAAAAGCCAATGTTGACTGACTGTTATAGTTTTTGTTAGGATACTCAGAAAAAGTATTCTAACAGGAAATACGGTAGGAATTGTGTTCATGATTTTCCTCTAGGTGGCTGCAGATATTCTTCTAAGACAATATTTTTATATTTTATATAAGACAATAAGACCATGTGACAACATCCATTTTCAGTCACAATGAGTGATGAAGTCAATCACTAATGTTATGGACATTATTGGCCTATGATTCTTATCCCTTCACTTGCATTTGCCCTTCAAAACCAGAGATGAAATGTTACAATGTTAAATACATGGTAGATGAATCGCATCATTCCATTTTCGAAAAATGGAAATTATAATTTTACGAAATAACAAATAAAGGGAAGTCTGACAATGTTCTGGTTATCTTCTTCTTTCCCTTCTTTTACTTTCAAACTCAACCTCTTCAAGGCTGGGTTAATCCACTGGCTACCCTGGGGTTGGTGCCATTCTGGTTTACATCTAAAGAATAATGAAAAAAAAAAAAAATGAACTAAGCCAGATTGCTAGGCCCAAGGGGCTCCCAGCTGCCTGAAGTCTTCCAGACGATGGATTGCCAAGGAAGTTCCTAAAGCTTGAGTGTGTGTTCAGTTGACACACTTTTGCCTTAATGTGCTCTAACACATATTTATATTGCCTCTTATATTCAAAGATGAAGCTATAGACATGACCAAAGAGAAGTTATTTTGCTAAAATTCCTCAATAATATTAAGAAAAAGCTCTAATGTGGGAGGCTTTGACGTTAAAACAATCTAAACTAGTGATTCCCTCTAGTTATGCACTGAAAATTATTTACAGACTTAGACATCTTTGCAGAATATTATTTTAACCACTACTCTCTTCCTCCTTATTCAAATTGCTGCAATATCTGTTTTAGGGATACACTTTAAAAATATTTTATTTTACAAGAATAATTTACAATTTTGCCATTAGTAAATGGGAAACTAATATTATGTGAAACATATCAGTTTATAGTGCCACATATTACTTTTCCAGTTAGTTAATACATATTTAAGTGTCCCTGAACTTTGCAAAATTAGGATAAGATGTTTGAGAAAATATAGGAGAGAATAAATTAGCTTAATAAAACATTTTATAGGGTTCTAAATATGTTTTTAAAAAATATCCAGTTCTACAAAAATTTTGGCTTATCTAAAAAACAAATGCCATTTTCCAGTTGTCATCTTACCACTCCCAAGATCCCTTGGCAGAGCACTGCACTGGATGAGAAGCTTAGATTTTCCCTTCAAACTACTGGAATGGTAAACTCAGGTCTCAATGACAATCAAAATACAGGGTTGTGTTCACTGAATTTTATGGTTACCATAAAACATTTGAACTCTCCTTGAAAAGTTTTAGACCTGGTCAAGTATTGATCCTTATTAGCTGTACACACTGTGGAACCAGAATTCTCAGTACTTTGCTGACAAGTGTATTGCTTTAGAAGGAACAATCTTCCAGCACAGACCAATCCCCTCACTAATAACTTTCTCCTCCCCACAAGGTCAAGAGGTTAGGGGCATATGGGATGGGCGGACACTCCTACTTCAACCTTTCCCCTGCCACCCTCCACCCTGTCAGTCAATGGTCCCCATTCTACCCCTCCTCCACCATAGAAGGCTGTAGAGAATGATTTTATTGCATGGAATAAAAGACAATATTACAGAACTATCTTATCTTACATAAGAAATCAGAGAGATTTCAGGAAGAAAGGTGTTGATTCCTGAAGCTATTTCTTTTGCATAAATTGAACATAACTTCATGACAGCACTCCTGGACTTGCCCAGGGAGTATGTCCTCACCTTTGTCCTTCCTGATTTTCTATAAAAGAAAGGACATAAAGCTTCTGCTCCCTGGGTTTCTCTGTGGATTATTATTATTTTTTCGATCTTTACAATGTGAAGATGTAATGCTACTTTTTAAGGTTACATATAAACATGGCAGCCATGCATCATTTTGGATCTGCTCACTTGTAATTGAAGAAACAAATATATCTGTTTTTCTGTTCAGAATTAAGTATTTTTTTTTTTAATTGTGGAGTAAAATACATTTGTCTATTGTCTACTATCATGTTACCATGAGAAGTCCTCATTTACCTGCAAGGGTAAGAGACATTTTAGAGTAGATGAATGCATCAGTATTATAAAAGGGAATGGAAAGATCAGTTCTTATCTCAATATTTAGCAGTTTGACTTTATCTATGTATCTGTACATCTATATATCTAAAGACAAACACTGGCTGGTAAAAGATGCTTACTCAATAAAACCACACATTCAAGTCATTCCTCTTTCCAGAGTTACAATTTTTCTATTTAGAATGTGACAATCTAATGGATGACATGAGTTATAAAAGAGTTAAAGATGCTCTAAGGGTAATTTATTTTAGATGCATGCTTGAAAAATAGCAATAATGAAGAAATTATTGGTAATTTAAGAATTTATTCTGCAGAAGCACTGTCAAGAAATTAATTGTATATGTTTGTGCACATTCCCGCAATGTACACAAACACCCACATAATGAAATAAAAATTAGTACCCTAGGCTCTTTTTCCCCATTTGACTAACGTGCCCATTTTATAAAATCCACTAGTGAAAGATATGGCTTTTGAATGGAAAAAAGGGAGGAAAAAAACCCCATGTGTCACAGATGGCTGTCAGAATAAAATGAAGCATGGGTCTGTTCAGGGAATCAGACATTAGTGTGAAATCCGAACAGAAAGGCACAAAGCAGAAGGCAACATTTCAAAAGGCATTTGGCACCAAGTGGCATTGTGAGGGTTAATTTACTGCCAGGAGCTGCTGGGCCTTTCATTCTCAGCAGACACACAATAGACAGATCCCCGAAGTGCCCATCATAATCACAGATGCTATGGGATTAATGCTAAGATGAAAGCTTCATGAATATTAAAATTACCAAAACTGCTAATGATGTAGCAGAGTTTGAAATAACATTCAATCTCAAAATCTAAGAGTACAGCACGCCAGCAAACTGAGACACTGTCTTTTAAAAACTGATTAAAACCTACTCAATTTGTAACAGAAAGAGGCTTATGTATATTAGGACCTGAATTGGCTGCCAAACTTTACAAATTGCACAGACTAATTACCATAATTAAGCCCTGGATTGAAGAAAAAAATTCCATTTATCTCAGGCTGACTCAGTGGAACTTCAACAAAGAAAGCACTGACATCAGATGGGCTTTTCCCTCAAATGATGTTTCAAAGCCCACTAAAAATAAACAAACAAATAAAAGAGGCCTCAACCTCAGAGGCCATTCAGTTTAAAATGGGGTTGAAGGGAAGAATTGTTCAATTTTATAAAAGCTAGGTTGTGTACATTTACAGTCTACTATGCATGAGAAGTTCCCATTTTTTTAGATGAGGAATTCTTCAGTTTTAAAATCTGAATTGCAAAATACTCATATAATAGAATTGATAAAAAATTTGAGTGGATTCTAACTTATTTCATTAGCTTATCTGATGGTTGGTGATATAAGCATAATTTAGAATTCAGCTTCTTATAAGGATATAGATAAAATAAATTGCTAAGTATTTTATCTGTCCACTATTAAGCCATGTTAGCAGGCCTAATGGTTATTTCCGTGCATTACCATGCTTAAATTCAATCAATTAATTGATCAGTGAATTAGATGACTTCTTTGGGGAAAAAAAAATATGGTCAAGAAAGTTGACATTACATTTGTGGATAATAATTAAAGTTGCCACATTTGGTAATATTTTCCAAAGCCCATTTCTTATACTGTCTACCACAGAACGAAGGATTCAAAACAGTATCATCTGACTGTGGGAAGCACTATGAACAAACTGATTTTTAATCAGTCTTGGCCATTTGGCTTATATCTGGGGATGGATTGATCATTAATTGAAGTAAAGTATTTGCACTTTCAGTTTACAGTAGTAACTTTTAGAGCCTACAAAACTGGCCATATGTTGATTTTATTGGTTGACAGGTGGAAAATATTTTTTGGTCTTCTTTAATCTATGCTTCAATGACTTAAATTTTTATTCTGGTAAGCCACATTTATGCCCTCTTTCTTTTATCAAAGTGGTGTCCTCTTGGTTCCTTTGATCTACTGCCTCCAGTCTTGTCTCCCACTAACTTGTTCTTCAGAGTGATTTAGAACACAAATAAGATCATGCTATATTCCTTCCCTGCCTCAATATTTGGTCTTCAGGACAAAGCTAAGTGCTCTGCAGTCAGAAGGAACTTCCCTGACAAAACCCTGAGGAGTCCAACAGCCCAGGGTGTCTTGTGGCCTGAAAGAAGGCTGGGGAGGCCATAGCATAGGGAGCTGCTTGATAACTGAGGCTGCCATTCTAATTTATGGTTGTGGAAGTACTGTATTTTCTAATATTGCTAAAATCCCCTAGATTCTTCCATCCTCAGGCCTTCTGCTTGTCACAACCTTCTCCAAAGTTTATTCATTTTACAGAACATAAAATAGATAATGTCTCCTTCAGGAAGGCTTTTCCGGGACCCCTCCCCCCCTTCAGCCCAGTGCCCCAGGCGGGTTCTTTTAATGTGCAAACCCTTAGAGCATTTGTTTCTCTGTATTCTATTCTACTCCTACACAACTGGACTAGGAGTTACGTGCTCACAGGGCTGAACCTTGCCCATTTTTTGATTGATACTGACCTGGCACAGAGAGAAGTGTCTGGTGTATAACATGTGCTTTGTAAAGGTTTGCCAAATGAGTAAATCAGTTAAAATGTGTCCCCTCAGAGAATATCCTAAACTTAAGACATCTAAGGAAATAGAGATTAAATGCTCACGAGTTCAGATGGATGCATCAAAATTACCTATCCTGTGAAATCAAGGATTTCTCTGGTATATAGTGTTGATGCTCATTATAAACTCTTTAACTAATGCTTTTATTTTAGATACAAGATAGATTTGAAGTTCCCATTATGGATTTTTAAATGAGGGGTGAACCTTAGCTTGTCCTCTGCAGGAGTAAGTTTCATAAGGGCAAGACCGAGGATCGAGGGCCTGGCCCATCACATGGCAGTCCCCAGTGCTTGCAAGGATATCAGGTCTTCTCCAGGTAGGGAAGTTCAATATTTCCACCTTTTTCCCCAGTCCCTCAAAAATACTTTGCAAATACTTTTAAATCTTCTGCTCAGATTACTTAGGGATGTACCAGGGCAATTCCACCAACCTGTACAAACCTACAAGAAATCACTCCCTATTCAAGTTTCCGTGTAATTATAGTGTGCAAATAAACTGACTATACAAGTTAGGTTAGACAGTGTGCTACCAAAAATATAAATTTTGCACCAAATAAACACGTCTTCCTTTGGTCTCATGCAGAAGTTCACGTTTTAAAATACAGTCAATATCATCCTTTAGCCTTTAGTCTGATTTATCTTAGTCCTACCCGGATCAGCTTCATTCATATCTTTAATTGAAGTTTGATCACTTCAAAAGCATGATTTTAAGTTCAATCTATGAAGGAAGATGCATTTCTATTTTATGATTTTTATTTCCTCCTATTAAAGAAGAACCCCAAATTGTATAAGGTATTTTTTTCAACAAAACTTGGATCCACCACTCGGTACATATAAGTAGGGTGAAATAGAATACATCGAACTTAGCAAGGTCCAGTTCTTCCTCTGAAAAACACATGAAGTATGGAACTTTGGCAGTAAATAGAGGTCCATGGGGAACCTTCCAAACAAGGGCAGTATCATTTGCAGAGAGCAAGACTATCAGCAATGGCCCAGTGGGGACTCGAGAAACTGTCCAGGTTTGAAATAGCCTCTGGAGGAATGGCAAATATAGCTGATTAGAAACTTGTAGCAGGATTTAAAAATTCCATTAAGAGACCTTTTGGGTTGAGAAATCAGAAATGGGGGTGCTTCGTTCAGAAGTGATTTTCTCCAGTTCCAGTGGGCAGCAGTGGAAGAGGGAAACATATGATCATTGGAGATTGTTGGGGTGAGATGTGGTGGAAATAGAAGTGATTTGCTTAAGATAATGAAGCTGGTTAGTGGTGGAGCCAGAGCTGGGGTCCAAGGCCACTCCCAGGGCAGTCCCTTATCGAAGGGAAACACCTGGCTAAATTGATAGTAGGGATTACCTGTAGACATGAGATGATTCCAGTTAATAGAATTAAAGCATTAGTCTGGTTCCTAAATTTAAGTTACCTGTGAAGGACACAAAAACCTGAGTGATTTACCTTAAGTAATGACTTAATTACAATAAGGAAGGGGGAGTTTAGTTTAATTTCCTTCTCCAATTTCTGGTTTTAAGTTTGGTTTAAACTTTCTAACCATGGCGATGATTCTATTCTTTCCTTATGATCCCAGATCAGTAAGAATGTTTTCTTTCCTAAAAAAAAAAGTATGTTGGAAAAATCTCTAAATACTGATGTTAAATAATAAATAGGTATGTAACTTGGCCAATAATTAAGAAGATGGAATTTAGTAAACTCATAAACCTTTCTTAATATTGAGGGTTGTTGGATACTAAATACAATTACATTAATTCAACCATGCAAAATTCATATTTATTTTCCATTGATAAAGGGCTTGAGAGCATACATGACATTTGGATGTTTGCTAAAGACTTTCGAAAAATTTTATTAGTCTTAGGTGCTGACAATTTCAATGTTTCACCATACTTCTTAAAAATTTCAAGAGATGTTATTGTCTAAAAAAAAATCACTGATTTTTTTGTTAATTGGCAAAATCCCAATTACGGATAATTCCATTCTGCCATGATATTAACACATACAAACACATATACTCATGTACACAGAGAGGGAATGAGAGTGAGAGAGCTAATCATTTGTGTGTGTGTGTGTGTGTAGAAGGGAAAAATATTGAGAATTTATTTTTTAAAAATTGGCAGAAAGAAGCAGAGAACGTAGTGACTTTTAGTTTCCCTTTTATATGCACAAATAAGTAAATAAACAAATCCTGAGCCTCAAAAGAGAACAAAGACCATGTCTTCAATTACTTGATAGCAACATTAGAAAGAAAAGACAGGAACTGATTTAAGGGATTTTTGTATCACAAAATCTATTGCATGAATATTTGAGAATATCTGTAGCTGAGAAAAATGGAACAGAGATAACCACAGATAGTGTCATCAGAGGAGAAACTCCAACACATTCGTACTTCCTGTATCACTGAAAGTGGAGGTGGTCTGGATTTTGTGGGTAGTTTTTACAAATCTTTTAAAATGAGATTTAATGAAACACTAGTACAATGACTGAAAGCCTCTTTGGAGCAGAGATGAATATTATCTGTGATCTAAAATGTACACTGTGGTTATAAAAGAAAATCATTACATACTAAAAACATGTGCATACTATAGAAAGGAATTTGGCCTCGATTTGCAGCAAAATAGCTAAGGTTTACTCTGGTTGGTGGGCCTACAGGCAGCTTAGGATTTCTGTCTATGGTACATGTGTATTGTTTGCAAAATACTTTAAGATGCTTTTAAAAAATGTAAATATTTTAATCACATAAACATGATATTAATGGCAACAAACTCACTAATAATTCAGTCTTGGAAGAAAGATGGTATGTCCATTTAATAATCAATTTTTCCATAATAAACAGCATTTTTTTTTTTTTTTTTGCTTTGCTTTTGGCTTTTAATGCATCATATGGTGACCCATTTTTAAAAACATCAGAACCCAAGGTAGTTCCTAGAGCAGCTGAATTGATGGGATATGAAAACATCTGTTGTCAATACATATATGTCTTTTGGTATTACAACCAATGCAAATTTGCTGCTCACTTATCACTGACATGACAATTAAGGCTTTACTAAACTTCAAGTTAAATAAAATGTATTATTTCCATTGTGTTGACTTTTTTTCCTGTCTCCAGAGTTTGCCTGTTTTAGCATTTGCTGGTCTTACCCATTTCCTAGCGATATCAAGGGAGAAAAAATATTGGCAGGATGCATGGAAAAGAGTAAACATATGAGTTTTAAATGCCCAATTGAGAAAGGATTAAGTTGAACATCATTGAATGGATATTCTATAGATCATTAATTTTCTGCTGTTTGCTCACATTAGCTCCCTCAATCAGGCCTCTTTTCTAAAGGCAATAATCCTATCAACAGAATCTTGAAATGTAGGTCTTCCTGGACTTTGGGGAGAGAGCTCTGCTTTCACTTGAAAGGATGTGTAGATTTTGGGGGTGGTAGACACCATCTTGAACTGTTACATTTTTGTGAATTTAATGGGTACAGTAAAACAACCTAACAATGCCTGTACTTTAGAGATGCAAAAAGGTAGTGCTCCAAAAGAAATTACGTCTCGGTGAGAGGGCACCTATTTCACCTAGATCCTAGAGTGAGAGCAGGGCCAGGATTTCGGGTAGGTGAGTCAGCTTGGGTTTTTCCTCCAAAATTACCAAGACTGGGGTTGGGGTTGAATTAATGGAAAAAGGATTATTTGCTAAAGCTGTTGCTTTAAGGAAAAGCCTCTTCCTGGTCTTATAAAAGTTTCTAGCCAAATTCAGAACTCTAGAAAACCCTCTGAAAGGTGAAGTGAATTGTTAGAGTCCTTCCTAGCCTTTACATTTTCCTTCTAAGTTTTCCTTTTATAATCTCCAGAGCTAAGGGTTTGGAGGACCATGAACCAGGTTGATTATCAATACAATCCACAGCATCCCCCTATTTACCTAGAGACAAAGCAAAGTTCTCTTCTCCCTCTTTCTTAGAAGAGTGGCCAGAGCATAGCTTTGAGTGTCTGGCAGACTCCCCTTTCACCAAATTCTAGTTGTATAAATTTGGAGCAGCTGCTCAACCTCAATGAAACCCAATTTCTTTAATGATGACTTCTATTTTATAGTGTTATTGTGAGAATCACAGTATCTATCAAAGGAAGCAATCAAAAAACAGTGTTAATTAGACAATTCAAGTTGTAAAAGTAACTCCTAAAAATATAATTTGACCTAAGCTCCACCCTGAGAAGGGAAATAGCATTGAGGGCTCGGCTTTTTCTCTTTGCTGTAACTTTTCAGATGCCTTGGAGCTAAAAGCTGATGATGATAATTTATTTTTTCTAGGAAAAGTTACCTTTATAAGGAAATGATTGTAGAGGCTATAAACTAAGCCTAAGGAATCATTTTAATGGTGGGATTTCAGGCAGTAGTTTGTGGTGAGGCTTAGGACAAAAAGTTTTATTTCTACACTTTACTCACAAGTGCCTCTCTATTGCAGTAGTACATAGAAGTGACATTTAAGATGTTAGATGCTTTAGTGACACTTTTCAATTGTCAACCTCCTAATCAGAAACTTTCCTCATCATATTCTGAATTTTTCTTATCAATATGTCCTGCATAATGACTGAGAAAAATAGTTAAGGAGGTTAAAAATAGGCACATGGAAATTTTTATCTCCAGGGCACTTGTTTAAATCCAGTTAGATAAGTGATGGCAGGAAGTCAATATAAACTCATGTAGCTTGATTGGGAAATTTGAAATTAATATGTTGCTGTGGTTCAGTATCGAGTTCCATTTAAAATTACCTGACATATGGATCTTTTCACAACTTTAAGGTTATAACATTTATAATAAGACTATTGATTACGTGTGTGTATAGGTGTATGTATACTATTTGAATTCTGTCACCAGATTTGCTAAATACATCTCACCAGAGCCCGAAATTTCACTAAACATTACTTAGAATAAGGAATATGTTTAAGATACAGAACTGAAAAGTTAGCGCTAGAAAGGAATATCAAAATTAAACTGCTCCAAGCAGTTTAAAGACGAGAAACACAAAGAGATTGAGTGACCTATGCTAAAGACAACACAGATATTTAATGAGCATTTTTGTATTATTATTGCCTATCCAAGCCCTATATTCTGACCTAAGGCAAATCTTGGCTGGAGGATGAACCCAAGATAATTTCACCTGCGCTCTATTTTTTATTACACGTGTCTTACATTTAACAGTTCTTTTTTCTTGAATGAATATGGTTCTTCCCTTCTGATTTATCCTGTTCCTTCAGTTTTTGTTTTTGATTTTTTTTTTCCCTTTCAGCAAAGCCTCCTCACCACATCCTTCCTCAACATCCATCTTTTCTATTGTAGAAACCTGATGTTTTGGTCACAAATCTCTTACCCTAGCCTCTGCCACCTCATCCTTATGCCCACCGTGGTAATCATTGGTGTTGCTTACCACATATTCTGCTGGTTGCTTTTTGGACACATGATGGGATTATACTGTCCCACCCTTCTTGCTTTCAATTAGGCACGATTTATATATAATATATATATATATACATATATATATGTATTTTTGGTGCATGGTCGGGACTCGAAACCAGGTCTCTTGCATGGAAGATGAGCATTCTACCACTGAACACCTGTGCACTCAGAGAAGTGGTTTAATAGCTAGTGCACAATTTACCACCTCCTTTTTCCATTGTTGAGATGAGGTCTCCCTCATCTTAGGTTTCTGGGTGGCAACAAAGAGTTCAGTTCCCTTCTAATTTATACTAGAGTATAGTGAATAAGGTGAGAGTAAAATATACAAATGAGGGGCTCTCTTATTAGGACATATCATTACATGCCAGTAAAAATGGCAGACAATAATATGTAGAGAGATTCCCCACGACTGCCCATTTGTATGCACTAGAGAGTAAGAGAGAACTATAGTTTTTCTGGGAAAGTGCCACTGCGGAAGTGAATTATGAACCAGACTCTGATGTAAGTGTAAAATGGGAAAAGTGCAAAGCAAAGGGCATTCTGATATGATTAGGAAGATGGAAATGCTTGTCAGCATTCCACAACCTTGAGAACAATGACTGCCCTTAGAGGAATTCCAAACGTTTACAGTCGATCTTTACATCTCTGTTTTAACCCTTATCAAATTCCAACACTCACTGGACAGGCTTTAATGTTGTGCTCTAGAAAAGTTAGTAGAAGTTGTAATATAAGGAGAACTTTCTGACCATTGGAACTGTCCCCAGGTGGAATTGGCTTTCTTTGTGTGTGTGTGTGAAAAGCCTTTAGATCACCTAGAAGGGAGGCTAAGGAGGAGTTTCTAGATGGTCTCTAAATTTTCTTCAAATGCCAAAATTCTGCTATCTTCTCTATTTACCTTGCATTACTCTAAGCTCTCTCTAGAGCTGTGCAGATCACAGTCAAAAGGCCATTTCGTTGTGAGAACAATCCTCGAAAGCATGATCATCTCTAACCGAATATTTTCCTCAATC
Source organism: Tamandua tetradactyla (assembly GCF_023851605.1). Taxonomy (NCBI): domain Eukaryota; kingdom Metazoa; phylum Chordata; class Mammalia; order Pilosa; family Myrmecophagidae; genus Tamandua; species Tamandua tetradactyla. The sequence goes on along the minus strand of NC_135336.1, from coordinate 67,976,930 downwards.
AATTACTGCAAAATATTAAACAAAGTGATGAAAATAATCTCTGTCCAACACTGAAAAATTCAGTCTCTCAAAGAAGAGCCATTGAAATGCAAAGTGTTGGCAGATCTCACATGAACAAAACGATACAGAAAACAGATGGCTCCGGGATCAGCTTGCTTTGCCAGGATTTCTGGAGCACATTCTAATCTGGGTAGTTTATAATCTGATCTGTAAAGGAAAGGTCATGTTTCAGACCAAGCTATAGGCAAACTCCGTAAAAATAACTGAACCTCATTCTGGTATGCTCACAGAAACAAACCTGCAATTATATTTACCTATTCTTATGCACGATATTCAACTCAGTTTAGTTTATGTTTCTTAAGTGGGATAGTAAAATGAAAACTGGCTGAGAGGGCAGGAAACTCAGTTTAAACCATGGCTCTGTTACTAATTCCTTACGTGATCTCAGGCAAGTCACCTTTTTTGGGCAATGAGATCCATTCAGCAATGTTCTATGAGTGCACCTTTGTTTTGATCAAAGCAAAAATCTCTCTTTTTCCTACTCTAATATTGAGTGCAGAATGATTACAGATTGCAATGGAAACCAGCCAGTCTTAAATTGCTGTCGCTCTGTAACAGGTGTGATGAATAAAGGGTAATAGAATGCCTACACAAACAAGTGTTAAGAAGTTGTTTAGCCACTTACAGACATTTTTTGCTGTTTACATAACTTTCTTTTTTACAGTACTGTCACATGTAAATATATTTAAGTATATGTGTGAATTCTTAAAGTAGAGAAAGAAGGTTGTTGTTTCCTTGATTTATTGCATAAACACAAAAATTAGCATCAAGTTAAATTAAATTTTTTTGGCACATGATGCTTTTTTTTCCCAATGTATTCACCAAAACCAACACAGTGACTGGCCCATAGTAGTTTATGTATTAAATGTTTGCTGAATGTTTTGTTAGTCAATTTTTTTAATTAATAAAAAAAAGTTAGCTGAATGAACAGATGAAAGTCAGAAATTGAACACTGCAGTTATGAATTTACATGTTTGTTAAAATTAGGAATAAAGCTATATGGAGATGATTTAATTCCACTTACATATATCAATTTTTTTTTATTAAGGGTCATGTACATGTATTAACTAGATAAAATAGTCATAAATTGAGACATCCCTACGTGACCTTACAAGATGGGAACTGTTCGTACATTTTAAAAAATGCAAATACGAAAAAGTGTGAATATAACTAAGATACATAATATAACTAGTAATATAAATAATATAACTAAGAATGAGAAAATTGCACTGATACCATATCACTTAAACTTATATTATTACTCTTAAGAAAAAGTAATAATTTGTGTGTGTGTGTATTTATGTGCATATTTCTGCATAGCCATATATTAAAACAGTAGACCTGAGTCTTCAGTTTAAAGAATAGCTATCCATATTTTCAAAGGAAATGCCACTATGTTAGGCTAATGAATCTGTATTTTCATGATAAAAATATTACGACATGAAATGTTGTAAAATAAATGACAGTTTGATGCATTAAGCAGCTCACCATATTGCTTCAGAGGAATGATAAGAAAAGTAATACTGTGCATCTATCACCTGCTTGACCATGAAATCTGAGTTTTAAGTTCACTTTGAGATTAGTTGAAGATGAATCAGTTTAGAAAAAAATTGAAATACAGCTACTTTTTATTTCAAACTAAAAAAATATGATATAGAGATTGCTGAACTGAACAGAAATATTATAATGTTAACAGGAAATAATGTCGGGGAATACACCAAAAGAATTTAGAGTATCCCTTCACAAGTTAATGGCAATAAAGCAAAAATTAAAACCATATATTTCTTGATCAGGCCTCCTCTATTTAAAAAATGAGTTATGTTATGGAATTGTGTGGAATCTTTCATTGTTTTACTTGGAATGCATTTCCCATAAAGGAATGTTTTAAATACTAGTTTCATTCCTAAAGGAGCCAGAACAATTTCTAATGTACCCTAAGTAAACACTACTAATACGCTACATTGTTACTAAAATTAATCCCCCCTTTATACATTGCTCAAGGGAATGCATTTTGCATTCCACCTGGAATTCTAGAAATGCATAACTTCAGGCAATAGAAGTAAGGATGCTCTAATTCAGAGCTGCCCAGTAGAATTATCTGTGATGACAGAAATATTCTATCAGATCTATATTATTGGTCATCCAGAAAAACAAGGAACTGAATTAGTGTTATATAACTTAAAATTGTGTAGCTAGCAGCTAACTTATTGGATATTATATTTCTAATTCATGGTTCAAAGGCTTTGTTACATAAAGTATATCGGAGAGTAAGGCAGAAAGTTGAATACGCTCACTTATTCATTGGAATGGCGGGGTACAGCAGTATGGCTTTAAGCATCATACAATCTCATTATCTTCAATCAATTCAGCATCACCACACTGTTTTCTCTTTCTGCCCTGTATTCTCTCCTCCCTGCTCCTGGAAAAGACCTGCTCTGATTCAATTTGAATGTTTCCTCTGTAACATCACACTTGACTCAATTACTCTGCAGTTTGTAGACATAGAACTAACATATACCTCACAGAATGGCTCACATCTGTAAATTAAAAAAAAATAATGTTTGTCTCACCAACTTATGCAGCTTTTATACTTACAGACTTTCCCCTATTCTCCCTATGATGTCTCGATGTCTCTTCATAGATACTTTTTAGAACATACTCCTAAAGTCTTAAGGTGAATTATAATATTCAACCCTGGAAAGAACAAATGCACAACCTCCTATTTGTTGAGAATAAGTTATGTAGAAAATATGAATTATTGGCTAAATCTTTTTTATTTTTATTTTAGCAGGATACTTTCTCTAAGCAACTTAGTTAATTTTGTCCAGTTGGACTACTGAAGAATTACCTTTGTTTTTCTCAAAAAATTGTTTGCCTTGCCATGACTTTCATTCTTTTCCATGTGCTCATGTTAATTGTACTAAAATTTAATATGCCATTGCATCGATCCTCAATCTGAGACCATGACATTGATCCTCATATAGAATATGGTCTCAGATTTAGTAGACTGTAAACTACATGGGAAGTGAGAAAGCTATTATGAGTAGCTTACCATTTAAATATCAAATATGCTATGACATCAAGGTTAGAAAATACACAAGAATAGGTTCTTAAGGGGGAAATATGATCACCTGTTACACGATAGTTTACAAGCCTCTAACATTCTTGCATTATTTAGATTATATTTCGCTTGTGAGATCAGTTTTGTATTAGGTAATTAAATATGTGAAACCCACATTAAGGACTTAGGCAATGAAATATTAATATAAAATATAAATTATTAATATACTACACATATTGTGTGAGTGAATTTTGATCATAAGGGTATGTATTTACTAATTTCCCTTGGAAGCTAATGTGCAAAAGAACAACCTTCTCTAACCTTGTTTCACATCAGCCCATCTCCTGGGATGAATTTGATTAATGGGAGCTGTGATGAAAAGCATTATGCTCTGATTAATGTACTTAAATTTTTCTTAAAAAAAAATCAAAGAGGTTCTTTTTTTGCACATTCCACAGTAAAATGATTATGTTCTCTAAAATACCTTGTTCTTTTAGTTTTTCAATCTCTTGATAAAATAGTTTCTGGAAATATAATTTGGGGGAAGAATTTAGAGTAAAGCTTCACGAATTGATAACTGCTTTATTTTAAAGAAGGTTTCAGTGATATATTTCATTTTCAGAAAGACTCCTCCTTGAAAAAAATCAAAGAACATTTTCACTAGCTATACCAGAAGATCATGTGATTATTTAGCATTTTCCCTCTTTCTCTATTTTTCTATCAACAGATAGGCAATACACTTTAGAGTTGATTTCAGTCTTGACTTACTATTTGTCCAAAAGTTAAATTTAGGAATATGTCCCATTGTTGAAGTGTCTTAGATTGCCAAGGCTGCTCTAAGTACGACAGACTAGTTGGCTTAAACAACAGAAATTTGATTGTCTCATGGTTCTATAGGCTAGAAGCCAAAAACCAAGTTTAAAAAAACAAACAAACTACTAGGCCATGTTTCCTTTGAAAAGGGACAATTTGTTCCATGCCCCTCCCCCCAGCTTCTAATCATATTGGATTATGGTCCATTCTAATACTTTTTTGGCCTCATCTTAACTAATGACATCTTCAAAGATCTTATCTACAAATTAGCTCACATTCACAGGTTATTAGCACTGAATGTGTTGTTGGGGAGACACAATTCTATCCACAACAATTGGCTAAAGTTAGTTTTATCTAACAATTCCATCAGTAACCCTGTCATACAGCTTTGGATCACACTTTTCATTCTAATCAATGAATTTTTTTAAAGTTGCATGTCTGTGTTGTGTATATGGTGGTTCCTGCTCTCATTGGTATTCTATCCTAGAGGAAGCAACCAATATTAAACAAATCAATAAGGAGATGATATGTAACTATAAATTCTAATAAATGATAGATGGAAAAGAAAAATGTGATGTAATTAAAAATTGAGGGATTTATTAGGGAAGGTTGCTCCAAGGAAATGATGTATGAGCTGAGATAGAAAATTAGTAGGAGTCAATCACTGAAGTATCTGTGAAGGGTAACAATGGTGTGTATTAGTTAGTGTGTATGAAAGAATAGCACAGGGAACAGTAAGTTTAAAGTCCTATAGGTATGACAAATCTTCTGTTAGAGGAACTCTCAGAGGTCAGCACTTAGAATCTAATGAATGAATCAAGATTAGGTGGGAAAAGTAGAGATGTTAGAACATTCAAAATCATGGAGGCCAGGGAAAGAATATGCTCTTTGACTCAAGATCAATAGACTGCCGCCTAAGAATTTTTTTTAAACTTAATTGACCATATTTTTAAAAAAGTGAGTATTTTGACAATTGAGTGAAAGTTGGACTGTAGATGGTCAACAATTCATAATATTTCCTTAGTATAGATGAGAGTTGATGGTGCCTTTAGCTAGGCAGGGGCAGTAGAAATGGGAAAAACAGGGGGGATTCAAAACACACACAGCTGCAGAGGGGCTGAGGAGAAGGAAGTTTCAAGAATGATCGTCAGTATTTTGGCTTGCACACATTGGTGGCTGGAGGAGACATTTATAGAAAGGAAGAGTCTAAGGGGTTGCAGGTTTGGGTTAGATGGTCAGAGCTGACTCATTAAAGCAAAAGTTTGAGGCATGTTAAGTTTGAAGTGTCTGTGAGACATAAAAGTAAGTCCCTCAAGTAGACAGAAGTTTGGAGCTCAGTATAGAGCTCTGGATTGGATGTGTAAATTTAAGTCTTTGCTTATGGACGGTGGCGGTGATGAAGAAGATGATGATGATGGTGATAGCTAACACAGAGCATACCTTTTGCCAATCACCACTGGAATCTACTTACATACGTTATTTCACTTCATGATAAAAAATGACCCTATGCAATTGTCACTATTATCTTCATTTTAAAGCGGAAAAAAACTGAGGCTCAGAAAGATTAAAACATTGCTGGGATCAGCTCCCTGGCATTCTGGATCCAGAGTCCATGCTCTGATCTATCACACTGTACTGTCTTTCAAATAAAACTAGAGATAGGTTTTATACCAAGTATGTTTCTTTGATTTTCTGTTAGAGAAACATGAGAAAATGTGCAATACATGAGAAAAAGCAGAAAGAGTTCTCCTCCTTATTCTGATTTTAAAACATGATTTTAAACTCAACAACCAGCCTCGCGTGCCTTGGTGGTCAATGCGGAATTGTTACCAACTTCTGTGTGAGGAGAGGAGACACCAGAAGTGAGCTCTGGTGAACCCCAAGCTACCGTCTGCAAGAGAAGAAGCCAACCATGAAATTAAAACGTTAGCTGAAGATGTAACAAGAAACCAAGAGAATGTGGAATCATGGAAGCCAAAGGAAAAGAGAACTTCTAAAGAGAAGGAGTTAAATAGATCTCCTGCTGCCAAGACACCTAGTTAGGTCTTTTATAAAATACAAGTTCCTCATAAAATGATACTACATTTGAAGGAAAGACTATTGGAAAAGCCTAGGACAGTAGAGATTGAGTTCTAATCCCGGCTCTGACATTTCCTACATTCGTAACAGGAGAAATATGTCCCAATCTCTCTAGATTTCAGATACCTCATCTGTAAAATGAATATACACAAAAATAAAAAGACATATAGCCAAGAGTATCTTCATGTGTCCTCTCTTGTCCAGAATGTGTTTTATTAATTATGGATTATCATTGTTTTATAATAGTAGGTACATTTTGTTTGTTTATTTTTTTTCAATTAAAAGCCTACCTCTCTCAATGCAAACATGGCATCGTTGCTCATATTCACAGTATGTCCAATGTGACTGTAGTGGACAGACCCTCCCAGTGTGGGAAGCCAGCTTACACACAGATGTCATGCACAAAGTCTCTTTTTATTGGTGGTGGAAGTTACATGGAGATTAGATCACAATAGGATAGATTCAAATTTCTGGAACAAGACCTTCTTTTTTATCCTAAAGTATAGTTTCCACTATCAACACAAAAAATATTTATGCACAAGGGACTAAGAAGGTTCTTGAGTGTCTGGTTCTCACTCTTCAAAAGTCATTCTATTTGGCAAGACCTTCCTGCATTTGTGTGTTTAACTTGGCATGTGTGTAGACATGTAAATGTATGCATTTACTGAACAATGTGCTTTTATCTGCAATTCTAAACGGCATTCTCATTTAATTATGTCCTTCTGTCTTCATGATACTGTACTTAGACTTTTATTCCTTTATTGGAGTGCAGAAAACAGAAGAAGACCATCTTATTTTTTATAGGTTATGTGCGAAGTTGGTTGACATCAGAATAAATGAGTACAAATTACATGATTTGATAAAAATGGAAAGATACCAACTTTTTTTCTGAAGGGATAATACTTTTGTCTCAGTTGTAAGTGGGTATAATATCCTGAGTTATGAACAGAGAATGGGTTTGATATTCTTGTTATTAATATTCTGGCTTAGAGGGAAAGGCAGTGATAGATGATTCACTGGAGACAAAGAAAAAGGTAGCTGTGGGAGCCCCTGTTGGTTCACCAAGATAGCTTTGTTAATTTTATCTGCAAATGAAGAATACATAGAGAGTAGTGATTATGAGTCAGATGGGTTTAGGTTTAACTTCCTGGATCTGTCACATGTATTCATGTGCTCTCTGGCAGGCCATTTGACTTCTCAAAGAATCAATTCTGTCATCATTAGAGTGAGAATAATAATAATAATACCTACCTCATAGGTCTGTTGAAAGAATTAAACAAGATAATGAGCATAAAACTCTACATATAGTACTGTAAAACAATTAAGGTACTCGCAACTTTTCCCATTATCATGGGTTTTTCTTTTTTGCTTTTGCTTTTGCATGGGCAGGCAATGGGACTGGCATGGCAGGTGGGAATTTTGCTGCTGAGCCACCACGCTGCCTTACAATGTTTACTAATACTATTGTTAAGAGTTAGCCACAAAATTGGAGAATAATGTTATGAGGAATGAGCAACTAGAATCTGTGAGTGACAAAAATCAAATATATACTAAATATGATAATATATACTCTATAATGATATAGATTGATGTCAACAGCAAAAAAAATATTTAGTAAATCCACTGATTGACAGCTTGCCACACTTTTTATATTCTGTATGAGTTTTTACCTTTTAAAGGTTATCATATGAAGAAGATATTTGATGCATTTTTTTCTCTATTAATGAAAAAAGGGCTTATAAATAAAAACTGTTCTCAACAGATAATTTCTTGAATCAAAGACAATTTTGAAGTATCTGTTAGACATTGGTGACAAAATGTGAATAGAAATTCAGCTCATAAAATTGTTCTTCCTGTATTCAATCAACTGTCGTTGAGTGATTAATTCTATGGCATTTAGAATGTATCTTTTTGTCATTCCAAAATTCCAAAACCCGACTCAGAAAAGTTATATAACAAATTAATACTAATATTTCCTTTATAATAAATTGAGACCATCTCCCATTATAGTTTATTAATTTATGTTTTTCTTATTTATTGTGCACTTCAAATGTCAGGGAGAGGAATATTCTTAAATTTTTAAAAATCTCTAGATTTTAAGCATGTCAAATAATTAATTAACTAATTAATTCATCCATTAATTTACTAAATAATTAATAAATTAAATTGATTCTTTAATTTTTCATTAAAGACTTACTGAGTACCCACCTTATGTCAAGCTTTGAATAAAGCACAGAGTAGAGAAAGATAAAAGTCATGGTTTATACCTAGAATTGCAGTCTAGTGTTTGTATTTGCAAATTCCAGATTCCAGGTGAGGCAAGAATACTTCATGGAAAAGGTGACTAAACTATTCAAAGGGAACTGATGCAGTTTTTTTCTGAAAAGATGGCATCTAGCTATCTCTAGTAGGATCAGGAGCATTTTGTTCAGTGGAGAAAAAGGAAAGAAAAATGGAAAAGATGGACTAAGGGGAAAGGATATTCCTGGAAAATCAATCTTCCACGCGTGCACGCACACACACACACACACACACACACACACACACATACACACACTAAAGTGACAGGTTGGAAATAAAATTTTTTCACAAGTCTATTTGCTACAGATAACTGCATGTAGGTAACAAAGAGTTATTTCCTAGACTCATAGTGAGTTAATCTGCAGTGATCATAACAGTTATGTAAATTTTAGTCATACAGATTGTCAAGAACAAATGGTGTGGGGAAGTCTCCTATGAAGCACAATACAAATATATGAAGTTGAATCAAAGAGTATGGGATATTCAGCTACTAGTAATCAACTTGTTTTGTAACTTGTCTCCCTATAGCTGTAACAATAGGACCCATGGAATCTTCCACTGGAAGCAACCATGTTAATTTATTAGTTTCTCCACATAACAATTTATGTTTTTGAAATATTGATTGTGTAAATTTGTGGTATCAAGAACAAGGAAATATTTTAATCTATTTCTGACATTTCAATGCTTCAGAAAGGGCTTTTCTCCCTGTGTTTGAATTAATTATGTTATACCATGCCTTTAAACATCCTTATTTTGATGTCTCGTTTTTACAGTTATGTGACTGCCTATATGGTTTACTTAAATAATTCTATTTTCCCGCATTTCCCATGTGTTAAACTAGTAAATATAAGCTTAACTTTCTCATAAAGATATTGTGACAATCAAGGCGAATGTGAGAAATCTATATACAAATTCAATTTCTTATATATTACTTTCACTGATAAGAATTTAATAGTTTTTTAAAATTAATCTGTTTACTGAACAGAAGAGTCAAGAGAGTTCTACGGACATAAAAGATTGAATTATGCATTTACAATCAAGTGTAATTTTTAATCAACGTGTCTGCTGTGCTGTGGGAAAATTGATTCACTTATAAATAATGCTGAATAAAGTGTAGTTTTGCAAGTTGTTTCTCATACAGATAAACGTATTACTCCATCATCTTGAACATGTTAGCTATGATTTATCCCAGTTTGAGTGGTTCCGTCTTTGAAGTGCTGTTTGCATCAAGGACTGCCTACTTTTAAATCCCAACTACCATCTATTGTTTATATCTCTTCTTACCAGATGTAAAAGTAATTAATAACATCTCCATGAGATACATAATTTTTTTTTGAGATACATAATTTTAGGATATGAAACATTTTCTACTTGGCTTGTAAACCTATTTGTAGTGTTTTATTGTCACACTGCATAAAAGTTTAGTTAATATTCAGCAACTCCTTTTGCTTAAATAAACTTTTTGCACAAAGGGAAAGGAGAATTTATGTTCAATCCAACAAGTAAGGGTGAACTTTCTATATTTCTTTCAAATCTAAGAACTTTGAATTAAATTTGAATGTTTTTCTGATTACAAGTATTGGTCAAAATAGAAGAATGGAGTGAAACACATTTCTAAGAAGAAATAGAAAAAAGGAGAACAGTCAATGTTAAATCTGTAGAAAGACAAAAAGCAGAGGCATTTATATGAAACAAAGCAGAGAAATAATTGTGTATAGGTTCAAAGTGGGTGAAATAAGAGTGCAAGATACTGTAATGATAGGAAGCAGGAAAGGATTAGTCATTTAAGTTCAATGTGGTCTCATTGTCAGTGATTCTTTGTGTGTGAAGGAATATGAGGAAAGATCAGTTAAACTAATATGACATCATTCTGCATTTTAGGACAGCCTAAAACAATTTGACATGTTTTAGAATGTAAAACTACATTTATGGAAAAGAAGCATTTTTAATTTTTTTAACTATTGATAAAACAAACTAACAAACAAACAAAAGAACTGCAGTCCCAAACAACGACATTAGGGAACTCCATTTAAGAATTCAAACGAAATAGGTAAATACTACTTGATAGTCAAATTTTGTTGACTCTTATAACATTGGCCTATCTGCTCTAGATGCAGTTGGGAATAATAACAACTCTCTTTAAGAAATGGAAATGTTAATACAAGTATGAGATAGAATTAGAGATTTTACTTATTTATTTTTGTTATATCATTCACTTGAAGTTCAGCTAGACTAAATATTATATTTATGATCTAAAGTAACATGCAAAACTTTGCAGAATATTTTCAATAAGCTTTACTTGTATTTCAAATGTGTCATGTTTATGATATCTCATACCCGTGTGTTCCAGTTTGCTGGCTCTTGAAATACAATGTACTAGAAATGAAACAGCCTTTAAAAAGGGGAATTTATTAAGTTGCAAGTTCTTCTAGAGAAAAAACAATATGAGCAAGAGTACAGAGCTGTGGGTGTGCAATGCTTGGCCACAGAATGGCAAATAATCTAATGTGGCATGAAAAGTCCACTTGGTGACATAATTAAAAAAAAAACATGTTCATCACATTCTTGAAAGCATAAAATAAAGAAGAAAATACATTTGAGAAAGAGTTATTTAAAAAATGGTTAAATAAAAGTCCTTTGTTATCTAAAGAGTAAACCCTTGGCTCTCAGGCAAATGATGATATTCCTATGTTTTATTTTATAAAACACTTACATACTTTCTTTGTGTTTAATTATCCCTTTGATATATATAAAATAGTTTTATGTAGGATGGGCCATGGTGGCTCAGCAGGCAGAGTTCTCACCTGCCATGGCGGAGTCCCAGGTTTGATTCCCGGTGCCTGCCCATGAAGAAAAAAAAAAAAAAAAAGTTTATATGCTCAAGTTTCTTGCTAGATTTCTTGTAAATTGAAGCAGCATACTCTGGATTCTATAGAGAAGAATTTGCGTTGAGCATTAGTCTGAGCCCTATGTCATTGGTATGATCGCAGAGGATGTACATAAAATAGACCCATTTAACATCAGGAAACGACTTTGGCAGAACTGCATTGTCTCACCAATATCCGTATTATGTGCAGTCTATGATAGCTAAACAGAATTTAAGTGGGAGAAACTGAACGTCATAGTTTTGTCTGGAGGAATAATTTGCAAGTTCACAGAAAGAACACGATAAAAAATTTAAAGGAATGTTTATTAAAAGAAAAAACATCCTGTTTTAATAAAATGTTCAACATTTTTAAGTGTATTAATAATATGCTAATATAATCATTTATTTTTGTAACATTATGTTAATGTTAATATTATAATGGTGTTATGTTAATATTAATATATTAATAAAACAATCTAATATTAAAGAATGATTATTACTTTATGTAAAAGGTTTGGCATTCAACTTAAATATGAAGATCCCTGGGGAAAGCCTACTTATAATATTGCCCTTCAATGAAAGAATATAGATATTAGAGCAATATATTGATTAATAAAAGGTATCTTTTTCCCCTAAATTTTAAAATATTAATGAGGAGAAGATTGCACTATGCTAAAGGCATATTATCTATTACTTAATTACAATGGCCAGCATACAGTATAAAAAAAGCAATGTCTTTGTTGTAACTCTTACAGGGCAGGGACTAGGTCATAGCTGAGGAATTCGTTTGCATTTCTTCTTTTGCCATCGTGTTCACAATTAAACAAACATGCATCCCATGTAACCCATCATTATTAATTCTCTTAAGCACTAAAACAACTTAAGTGTTTTGCCTGCCTTATGTATCACCAGGAAGATGGGGCATCAAATGTTGAGATATTCTGAAACAGGAATGAGCTTGGAGTTTGGTGGCCTGAGAGATGGAAGAAATCTGAGACTGAATGCAGGAATTAATGGATGAATGATAGAATGATCATATTCTCCTGCATTGGCATATAGTTTTGAAACTCAAGGAAAACAGAAAAACCAAGATATTCATTTCCAACTGAACTTAATAAAAATCAAATAATATTGGAGGAATCTGCAATCAAACTCCACCTTTACGACTATACTTTGATTAAACTCCAAGTGTTACCATTTACCCAGCAGGATGCACAATCTAGTAGATGCTTTAAAGACCCTTAGAGGAGCTGATTTCATGGAAGCTGCTGATCCTTCATTCCTTTTTGAACAGGTCTCATTTTATGAGACCTAAAACTACTATGACTGGCTTTCTCCTTTCCTCCCTGGTCACAGTTTAGAAATTCCTCTTCTCTGCTCTTTTAAGTTTTGCTGCCCCTCAATATTTTGCCCAGCAAAATACCTCAGCTTTCCTCTCTCCATGGAGCTTAAAACTCATCCAATCCCAGGGTTTTCATTAGTGTTAATGAGTTGCCTTGCAGATTAAAGTTGGATCATGCTCCTCAAATCCAAGTGTATTTATTCAATTGCTTAAAGGGCAGCATTACTTCAATAAATAGAAGGCACCTCAAATTTAACATCTCCCAAACTGAGCACACTTCTAGCCTCTCAATCAAAAACTGGTCATACCTGTCAGATGTTATCAGTGATTCCTTTATTTCCAGCATTGCCCAAATCTAACCAATTATACATTCTTATCTTTACCTACCAAATCTATCCTCAAATTTTTTTGTCCTCTCTATCCCCATTGTTACTATCTCAGCTTAGGACATTATTATTATTATAGTCCTGGATTCCTGCAAAAAGCACCTAACTGCTCTCTGTATACAGTCTGAATGATTTTTAAAAACACACAACTGATTTCCACCTTCACTGTTTACACCTCAGTGGGTTCCCATTTTCCCCTTGACTAATTGCAAATTCTTAAAATGGCTTATAGGATCCTGGCAATATAGGATCAACCTTACTGCTTGCCACTGTTACTTTTGTATTTTATAGTTCTGCCAGTAGAAGCAATACAGTTGTAAGGTATAATACAAGTAATAAAATAATAGCAAACATTTTTACAGTTCTTGTGAAAATTTTCATAAGCATTTTACACATATTAGCTCATTTCAATCTCAAAACAATCCTGTGTGAGGGTTGCTATTACAAATGCTCTTTACTAATGGAAAAACTAAGGCAGATAAAGTCTAAGAAATATGTCTACGGTCACACAGTAAGTAATGGGTAGATTAATTCAGGCAGTTGTCTCCACAATTGGTGCTCAGAACCACCTCTGGGTTTTGAAGTCAGCCAGAACAGCTTTCAAGTGCCAAAATTACCCCTTGATTGGGAACTGTTGAGCAATTTATTAATAACTCTAGTTCTCATTTTCCTCATCTGCAAAATTAATGTAATAACCTTTTTCAGAGGGTGTTATGAAGAGACTTTGAGATAATGTTTTTTAAACACAAATCCTGGAACTTAGCACCTAATAAATATTCATAAATGTTAGGTATTGTTATTGTTTTTATGATAATAATTACCATTATTTCTTGTAGTTCCCTGGTTGGGTGTGTTATGTATTATTTATAGATCTTTGCCAGCACTGTTCCCCTTTCCAGCAATATTCCATCCCTCAATTTCCCTCATTTTGCCAGATAACTCTTAGATGCCCTTCAGGTCTCAGTTTTGATATCACTTCTTCCATGGAGCCATCCATGACCCATCAAGTCTTGTACAGTAGCCTTCTGAAGTCACTAAAATCCTGTATTATTCATATTTACTCTTTTTTATTGTAACTACCTATTTTCATGCCTGACTTCCCCAGTATGCTATACAGATTTCAACAAGACTGCCTCTTGTTAAAATGTGTAAATATGTGTGGAATAAATGAATGAACTATAAGGTACCTTAGAGATTACCTTTTTACATCACTGCATCTTACACATAAGGTCTAAAAATATTCTAATGTAATAGACTTGGATGATTGGAAAACAGATCTGAATAAATGTAAATTCACAGGGTAGATGTAAATGAATACAAAAAATCACCTTTGACTTCTATATTATCACTTCCATAAGCCATCAGAGAGCTTGGACAACCTATTCTTGAACGATTGGGAAAATTCTATTAATCTATATGAGAAAGTGAAAAATGGAATTGAGAACAAGAAATCAAAAAGTATTCTTGAAGAAGAAAAATAAAAGAGAAGTAAAAAGTGACTCTCTTCCATAAAATGAGAAAGACTTTCAAAGAAACTGTTTTATAACCAAACCACAGGTGATACAATGGCCTACATATCTTCAAGCTTTTAATTCAGTATCTTTGCTGTTTTATTCTAGTCTCATTGATTAGGTTCAATAAATTTGAAAGTGCAGTAGACGACTTAACAAGCACATTTTAAATGTCAGAATTTAATTTTCAGCATTAATAAATTTTGGTTTTCAAAATCTTGTTCTTCATTCACAAGCTATAAAATTTCCTTTAAGACTCATTTAATGGTAGTGTCATTTAATAGGACGGTGGCTCTCCTGAATGCAAAGGACTTCCTTCCATTCTCTGATCCAGCTGCCCGGCTTTACGTACTTCTCATTCCACTCTCTATTGCCTCAATTCCTCAGGGGAAAAATATCTGCCTACCTCCTGGAGGTGTTGCAAGGATTAATAAATTGCGAAGCACACTGAAAATTTTGGATAAGATATCCTCTGATAGACAAAAGTATTACCATGACCACAAGTATCATTTCCAGATGCTGCAGTTTCAAGGACAGGAGAGCAGGTCTGGGAATCGCATTTAAGCCTCCCACATGGAGGATTATTGCTAGGCCAAAGAGTTACATTTTGATATTTAAATACTGATGGTTTTATATCAAAGCCATCTTGCTGAGAGAGTGTTTTGTCTGGACACATAAAGTGCCTGAGTTGGCACAACAAAAGGCAACAGTCCTGAATCATTAAGTCTTTGTAACCACAAGCGAAACTACTCCTGAGAAAGAGTTTATCTCTATTAGAAATCAAAGAAAACCTCCCTTTCCGATTAAACTCAAAATTATAAGTGGCCAGCTTCATTAGACTGTTTCTTTAGGTAGCCAAGTGGGTCACAAATCCCTTGAAATTGGAGACGTCTCACTGAGAGGAATATTGAAGCTTGGTTAGTGCTTCCAACTGAATCTTCAGATTTTTGTCTAGAAATTCCAATTTTAGATGTGAGCATTCTTATTATTTCAAGGCATTCAATTTAACTCAAATATAAAAATGAATATGGTAAGCAATTGGACTTTCGGTGAAACTGGTAGATCCCCAAGCTATGTGCTTCTCTCATATGTACATGCATATGTAAATAGCTCATAATTTTTGTTGTTTTGGTTTGCCTTTGGACCAGAGGGCAGAGGGTTGAGTCAATCATACTTCGTTTTTATTTCATGGGTATAAAGTGGAGCACTATTGTTCTAACTAAAATGCCTCTAATTCCTAATGTGATAAATAAATTTGCATGTTTGTTAGCCTTTTGGGTTTCCTATACTGCAAATTTGTTTTTAAAATAATGTTGCCCATATTTTTTTCCTATAGCTCCTGTCTTTTTACCCCTGGTTTAAGAGATGTTGCTTTTATATTTGGATATAAATCTCTTGTGGGTTTCAGACATGTGTTATTTCCCAATCTTTCATCTGTCTCTTAGCTTTTCCCATGGTCTCCGTCTTTGAACAGAATCTTTAATCTATAATAGTTACTTTCAAATACTAAATATAAGCATTGCCTAAGAGAATACAGGGATTGGTATATGAAGATGAGTCTTCTCCAGGACATACATGAAAGACTGAATATCATTTAAAGAGTTAAAAGGAAGCATTACAGATTAATTAACCTGAAGATGACTGTGCATATATTGGGAAAACATAAAATATAAAAATATTTTATTATTTTGGGTAATAAAAATAACAATGATAAGAAATTATGTTGTTACTAATAGGCTAGTATATTTTATGAAAATGCAAAATAGCTTAGTTACATATATTTACAGCACACATTCAAAATTAGAGAATTTACATACATTCAGGATAAATTAAATACTTTCAGTAATGAACTACTGAAAGCTGAATTAATTTTGGAAATATTTTCAGCATAAATTCCACTCTTTACATATCCAAAATTAAGTAAAGTAGTTAAACACATGCCATACACAATCAGGATGACAGTAGATAAGAGATGTCATTTTGAAATTTTGCATTTAGAGTAATTTTGAAAGTTAATGATGAGAGTAATTTTTCTGTAGAAAAAATATTATTCTGTTTTTCACACTTAGTAAGTTTTGCTGTAACCTAAAGATCATGATTTCTTCAACAACAACCCACAGATTCAGCCCGTGAACATGCTATTAAACTATGGGCCAGGGAGGAGGCGGGGGGTGGTGGTTGATGCTACTTGTTGAAAGAACTTCCAATTAAATGCATTTATTTAAGGAGTGGTTCAATTGGTCTCTTCATGGTATATGATTACAGAAGAGTCTGGATCACGTAAAAGTGGCCACTTCCTTCGCCCAAAACTTCTGGGCTGTTACAGACTACACATCATCTTATCGGGAGCCAACATTTTGTAAATATTTCCATAAACAAGACCCCAGTAAAACTACCTTCAATCCACTTCCTATTTATACTGTCCCTCAAAGCCCTGCCTACTTCCTAGTCTATACATCACTGTCTGTGACAATATCTGAGACTATTGGGTCTGAAGAAGATAGCTGGTAAATAAATATTGGCTATCACTGTTAAAGAAGTACATCCTTAGATGCTTGTACTAGATCATTTCTTGTGTGTGTGTGCCTGTTAGGGCCCTAAATTTGTTTGAACAACCACCTCTCTTGCATATGCATTTAGCAGGGCATTATCTGTTCAGGACCGGAGTTTATGAATTAGACCTAGGAGAAATCAGCATCCATCTGTGCTTATTGATGGATTCAGAGTTGAAATGAACATATGACCCTAGTTAGACCCAACATAGACTACAAGACAAAGTTCCAGGTCAGTGGTTAGTACTCTCAAAGAAGTGGATATGAGAATGGAACATAGCTGCTATCTCATGAGGTGAGATCTTGTGAATAGAGCCTGCACAAATAAACGGTGTCCTTCAGTGGAGAGAAAGAAATTGTGTCCTTGCATAAAGAGTGGGTCTTTGTGACAAAACTTCAACCTGAAGCTAGCTCAACTGCTGTTTTCCTAGTAACTGAGGTATATTCAGTTTTGGGTTTTCATAAATTGGATTGTGTTTGCTGTTACTTGTGACTGAAATACGCCAAAATAAATCAATATCAAACTCAGAAAAAAATGATAAACATTTAACTTCCATTAGGAAATATTCAAAATAACTTTGATTCTCTCAGGAATAATTGACAGTGAAGACAAATTACTAGCATTCTTATGAGAAAAACAGTTGTTTTTCTGAATAAATAAATTACTTTTGAGGAAATCATTCAATTTAGCTATGCTATAAAATTTCTTTAGAGATAATTCCATTAGCTGCTTATTAAAGTAACTTGATTCATAAAATATGTTACAATCTTGAGCCATAGGAACTTAAATGGTTATATTGCTCACATGACACCCCTACATGTAATAATATGTAAATGGTTAAAATACATCCATGTAAATTGCATTCGCATGGCTATATACAATATATACATATATACAATATATACAATAAGATTGTTTATGCCATACTCAAAAGAGAAGGGGCTATCACTAAAAGATTTCAACCAGAGAAGTTGTACAGGTCAGTTTTTTCTGCGGGTATGTTGAGGAGAAATGGGGTCCAAATTGCTACAATGTTTTACCGGTTGTTATTATTAAGATGTCCAAGTCTTTCTTGGCAATGTAGTTGAAGAATTACACTGTTCTCACAAATAATCTTACTGAAGCAATCATTTTTACAGATGAGAAACGGAAGATACAGTGTTAAATTTCATGTAGTAGATAATCTACCGAGAGAGCATCAGGGCTAAGAGTGAAAGCACAAACTTCTGATCCTAGTAAAGATCTAATAAGCTTTTTTTTTTTCTTTTCAAAGCCTGGTACATGAAAAAAAGAGTTTAAATAATTTTTAAAATATCCTAAAATTCTACATTATATGTTTTAAGCAATATTGTTGAAAAGGAAACATGTAGTGTATTTAACCCATTGGTCTGTTAGGGTGGTTTGAAGCTATATACCCCAGAAAAACATATTCTTAATTTTTCTGTGGGTATGAACCCATTGTAAATAGTATCTTCTGAGGAGGGTCCTTCAGTTAAGGTGTAGTCCAAGTGAATTAGGATGGGCCTTAATCTTATTACTGGAAGCCTTATATAGAAGTTCACAGAAAAAGTGATGGGGTGCAGCAGAAGCTGGAAGTCAAGGGAAACTAGAAGAGAAAGGAGGAGATACCACCATGTGCATTGTCATGTGACTGAAAAGCCAAGGAACCTCAAAGACTGCTGGCTAGCTAGAAAAGTACATACCCTCAAGGAAGCAAGCATTCTAGCCTCTGAAACCATGAGCCAATAAATTCCTGTTGGTATGTCAATCCACTGGGTGGTATATGCTTTAGCAGCTGGGAAACTAAGACATGTGTAAATGTATATTTTATAAGAACATATAGACAGCAATTTTTAATTAAACATCTTAATTCTTTTTCTATTCCTGGTCACAGTGACTTCATTAAACATACTTCTAGCACACTATCTCTAGCATTAAATTTTGCTTTCTTATCTATAAAATAAGTATACCATATTAATACATAAGAACAATATATGAAACTATTTACTTGGAGAATCTTTATAAGAAAAAAATGGTTGAATATAGTGATTAATAATAGGAAATATAGGAGAAAGTCATTCTGTTAGGGAAGGGGCAATGAATCATGAAAGTTAATAGAACATTTTTTATTGCTTTGTTTTACAAACTTGTGAATTTTCTGAATTTGAGAAAGTCAATTGACTTATAAATCAAGTGTTATGAGCTATTCATGTCAATATCTTTTGTGGCTTTTATTTTTCAAAATTCTAGAATCAATTTTCAGACCTGAGTATACTGGTGACTGATGTGCTCTATCAGGTAGAATATAACTATATTCTTCATAGGTTAATGAAATTAATTTTTTTTAAAACTACTTTAAAAGAGTATGTTCTATATTGGCAAGCACTAATCAAAACTTTTAATTTTTTTTTCTTCTCAGAATAGTGAGAGATAGGCTCTGTATATTACCAGGTCTCACTTCCAGTGTACACCAAGGTATGGCTGTAGCAGGAGGGGTGGAGTGGGTAACTTGAGCCATTTTTTTCATAGATTCTACTAAGAAGGAGAACATTGTATCCTTTGTAGACACAATCTGGGCATCAGCAGATTTCCAAAGAAAGAATGCCTGTGGGGTGGAGGAGGAAGGTGAGGAAATGAGATGGGAAGACACTTTTCAAAAATCACTTTACCCAAGGCACTTTAAATTGCTTCAGAAAGCTGCAGACCTATTCTGTTAGGTCCTAGATCCATATCATTTGCTCCCATTTCTTGCTTGATCGATCAAGAGCATAAACTATATAGCTCCCAACTACACCCCCTTCATATTTTTCGCTTACGCAGAAGGACAATTCTATGTATACATATAAACAAAATTAGGACAATATAGGCTGTAATTATTTTGGATATTTGGAAAATGTTTCTCTTAAAATCTAGAATCAAACTGAATTCATTTGTGAATAAATTTTGACGAACAATTTTAACTTTTGACTCTACAAGGTATTCTAAAATTTGGCAAAGATAAAGGGTGGTTGCAAGTGTAGGAGGTTTTTAGTAATCATTTGTGTATATTAGAATATGCAGAAAAGTAAAATTATTGCAAAATTGTCTATGACTAGAAGTAGCAAATTGAAAAAGCAGCACGCGTGCTACCAAATATTACAAAAGAGATTAAAATGGTTTCTAGCTAAATTTGAATTATGTAGAAATAGTACTTTGGCATATTCTGCATCTTTTAAAAATTCATTATTGAAGAATTTGAATTGTCCAGTAGGTGTCCAAAGATTTCTACATAGGAATCATAGTGATAGATATCTCTTTTTATGTACAGTGATATATATATATATATGCATGCTTCCTCATGAAGCATAGGGAAAAGTTTATTTTTGCTTAAGAATAATATGCTACATTTTACTGGGTATGATTTAACCTGCATTTCTGGTCCTCATATTTGGGTTTCTTCACATCCTCCAGTCTTTAAGCACCCTAACTCTATTGAAGGGCTCTTGTTCATTTTGTTTTTAATGTTTCTGTCATATCTGAGCTTTTTAATTATAATTCACTTCAAATTCTCTTGGAAAGTAGGTAGGAGATAAAAATTAATATTTCTATACAAACAGAAATTTTGCAATATGTTTCATAGCATATCAAAGCCTATGCCTCATATATGAGTCAGCACTCCCATGCCTTTAAAATACTGTGTGTGTGTGAGAGAGAAAGAAAACTCTGCATACAAAAAAAGCAGGCTGGGAAAGTGCAATTATCAACCTGTCTCACTGAAGGAAAACTAAAACTGTGTAGGCACAGTGTGGTGGTTTGAAGTGATATGTGTCTCAAAGAAAACATGTTCTTAAATTTAATCCATTCCTCTGGATGTAAACCCATTGTAAGCAGGACCTTTTGATGTGATTACTTCAGTTAAGGTGTGACCTACCTCAGTCAGGATGGATCTTAGTCTTATTTCTAGAGTCCGTTAAGAGAGAATGAGATGCAGGCAAAGAGAAGAGAAGGCCACAGAGGCAAGAAGCTGAAATAAATAAAACCCAGAAGAGAAGAACGATCCAGCACAAGCTGCCGTGTACCTGACCATATGGCACAGAAGCCAAGGATTGCCAGCAGCCAAACTTTGGGAAGGACGCATTGCTGAGATTTAGAATATTTCTTGGCTTCCAACTGTCAGTTAATACATTCCAATTGTTTAAGCCAGCCCATTACAGGGTATTTGCTTTAAGGAGCCTAAGAAACTGAAACACATAGTTCTGAGTCCAAACCTATCTCAGATTTGAAACACATAGTTCTGAGTCCAAACCTATCTCAGATTTGAAAAACAGCCTATTATAATGTGCCAAGTGAAGATCTACAAATTTGAACTCATTTTTGTTTTACAAAATAAAGTTTTGAATTTGCAACAAAAGAAACACAAATGTAGTCTATATCTCCTCTATCACTGAACCATAGCTAATTAGTTTACCATAAACCTGCTTTCAAGGGTATTATTGATGTATTTTATTGCATATATGTGTGTCTATCTACTTTTCTATCTTGTTAATCTAATGTAATTACATAGTATATTTAATTGATTCAACAAGTTTCTTTTGGGTTCTCAGGGATTTCCCCCCCTCAACTTCCCTTCCTTACTACTACTAAGGGCTACCACTTATTAAGCACTTGTTCTGTGCTAGACACTGCGCCGAACATGCTACGTACTTTTTCACATCAAACTTCCAACCACACTCAAACATTGTGAGGTTGATCATCTTATTATATTCACTTTATGAAAGAGCAACCCGGAGTTTGGAAAGGTTTCATAGTTTTGCCACCTCAGACAAGTATTCTGTGTGAGAACATGAAACCAAACCCAGGTTTTGCTAACCAGTCCATTAGGGATCAAGGTGTGTGTACAGGACTTTAGGCAACCTCTTTTCTTGCTGGGGGTCTAGCTACCAATGTAATGTCCCAGGCTTGTTCTTCCTAAGGGAAGATTCTTTAAAAATGTGTATTAAAGCTAAAATCCAGAATCAATTCAAGTTATATCATGGAAGATCAGTGAAAAAATTTTAAATTGTTTTATTTGAACTTACAATTGTATCTCAGTTATACATCATTCTACTTTTAGGCTAACATTCCAATACATAGAACATCAAATTCAAGATCTAATTGTCATATTAGGTAGTTTCCTCTTTTGTTGTTTTATCCTTATGACACTTTGAGGTTTTTTGCTTATGTTGATTTTGTAGTCTGTCTCCAACAAATTTAAAGGTAGAAAGTATATAAATAAACCCTAAAAAAATCCAATAATATTAAATCAGGTTCATCAGTTTGCTTGGGAGATCTAACATGACATCAAAAAAAGCTTTACAATTTCCTGATGTCTCTACAAACATTGGCTTTAATTTAACTTTGAGAACTTGGGCTTCTCTCTTACTCTGTTTTTTTGATCTTTCTAGATGGTAGTTTCTGTTACAACCACTGTCTCAACGTCATGAGGTTTCCCTCACCCTGACAGTTCCTCTTCCTGGGTGTGAAGTATTTGCCCAATTTTTTTTTTTTTTTTTTCCCAGTAAGAGTCTATTTGAGAAAGAAAAAAATAGCAACCTTCCACTTCTCACAGGGTGGCATGGGTCAATTTTCTGGGTTTGCTACAGGTGAATCCATGGCCAAAGGTCATTGCTGTTGAATAATATTCTTTGTTCAAATTTCATTTTTCTTTTCAATTCACTTGCATGTGTACCATAACTAAGAAAAACATAAATAAAAAGCAAATTTAAAAATAAAGAATTCCTAATTTGGGAAGATCTTTTTTTTTCACTTCTCTATAGTCAATATTAAACATTATAATATAATGTGAACTCATTTGGCTATGGTTCATCCTCCTCACTGTGTGACTTTGATCAAATTATTTACCTCTATGTTCATCTGTACAATAGGCAAAATCTTATTGCTGGCCCTTTAAAACCGTGGGGAAATTTCAATGTGTTAATACATATAAACTATTTAGCATAATGGCTGGCATACATGAAGTGCCCAACAAATGCTAACTTCAGGGGAATAAAGGAAACAGCTTAAGAAGTTGCTTTGGGTACAATTGGGTCCCTCAAAACGATATGTTGAATTACAAATCCCAGGTACCTCAGATATGATTTTATTTGGAAATAGGGTCATTACAGATGCAATGAGGTAAGTTAAAATGAGACCATATCGGAGTAAGGCGGGCCTTATAAGAACTGGTGTCCTTATAAAAAGGGGAGAATTGGACACAGAGAGGTACAGAGAGAACTTGGTCATGTGACAGAGACAGAAATTGATTTATGCCGCTATAAACCAAGGAAAGCTGAGGACTGCCGGCTGCCACTAGAGTGAGGAGAGAGGCATGGCACAGATTCTTCCCTGCAGACTTCAGAGGGAGCATGACGCTGCCGACACCTTGAAATCAGACTTCCACCCTTCAGATTGTGAGACAATACATTTCTGTTCTTTAAAGCCATTAGGTAGTGGTACTGTGTTTCAGCATTACTGGGAAACTTAAGGGAAATAGTTCACATATGCGTGTATGCCTACATAGGAAACACCAATCCTAGTGCTTTTATTGCTCGAGTTCTGTTAGAAATTGTTACATAATTATTTTGCAGTTTTGTAACACAGTAGTTACTTTGAGGATAATTGCCTTTTCCGTGGTAAACCGCACCCCCTCCACCCCCTCACCCCCCGTCACCCTCTCTCCAACAAAAGGCTTTTAGCTTGCTAAGGCTGGGCAAGTTTGCTTTTCTCCCACCATAATGATCTTTGAACTGCTATGCATAAATTCCCACACGTTAGAAAATGAAGCTTTGTTAAATATACACTCCTTCTCCTAAAATGCATGCACATCTTCCTGCATGTTGGCATGGGCAGGTGATAATCTGCAGGAGGGTCACTGAATACAAATGAATCAGAGCGAAACATAGTGTCAAGCAACCCAGGAGTCCTGCTTTGCAGAGGGATGTCTTAGCTCTCCCGTGCATGTGCATTTACGCCAAAATAGCAATGTCTTCATAGTAAATAACTTCTCCCATTATTGTGAGTAAAAATAGATCACAGCAAATTGTTTCTCTTTTGCTGATACTCATTTCCAGCATATGGAAGGGCACAGCTCATGCTCTATCTCTTACAACCGCTTTCCCCCTACACTACTCATTGGCTGAGGACACAGAGGACACACCCCGAATGAAAGCAGACATCATAAGACAATTGGGTGGAGCGCTTTGTAATCTTTCTCCCCACTCAGCCTCTCCCCCCCACCAAATAATTTATATGTAAATAAACATAGCTAAGGCAGACACTAACTTGCCTAAATTAAATGACAGTGAGTATCCAGAAACCAACAAACGTTCTCCAGGACACCAAGGCTTATGGTCTTTCTCCTCAACTGCCTGACAGGACAAAGGACTGTTTGGATAATAGACCTATGGTCTCAGTCAGTCCATTTACATATATAAAACTTACAGCCTGATGGGTGAGCATGTGTGTGTGATTTACTATAGGTACAGAAGACTTTCATTCTTCTTCCTGTTTTGTCCATACTTATTAAAATAGTTCTTTCAATTTGCATTAGTTTCATTATCTAAATGTTATAAATTAATGATTCTTAATTTATGATATAATGATTCTTATATCTTTATATGCCATATATATGCATACATGTACATGCACACATAAACACAATACTACATAAAATAAATAAAACCTTCCTGTATGTGCCTTTTGGATGCTCAGGGGAAAATAAAACATGTACTTACTTAGGTATGTATCACTAGAAATTTAGAGGAAAAACATTTTGTGCCAGTACACATTTCTGGAAGATAAACGGTAATTTTAATTTTTGCCAACTTTTGCTTTCCTATACCTCATCAGGCAAAAGGCATCAAAATCCTCTTTTGGGTGTTTGCTAATTTTATGGTTCTTTACTAATGAAATAAACATCGATTTGACATGATATAGGAACTGTTTTTTAGATTTTCATCAAATAGACTTTTTAAAGGAAACATATTTTAAAGCCTTTGGGCAACTTATTCTAGAAAGCTAATTAGAAAGCTAATTACCAGAATGGAAATGATTCATATCTGTCTGGGGGGCAATTTAGGTCAAAGATATGTGGCATGGCTGGAAGAGGGGCATGCTCTCTCGTGTTTCTTTGTATTTGAGTGTACGCTTAATACTCATATTCAGTAATATGAATTATGCTTAGATGATTTTTTTTTTGGAATGCCATAAAAATTTAAATGTCTTTTTACATGTTTTTTTTTTAAGATTTGATGTTGACACTCTAAAGTAAAATTAACCGTGTTGCCTCACTGAAGGACCGTTGACCTCTAAGTTGATTCTAATGGTGGAAAGTGTTTTACAGAATTTTTCAAACTTATTCGACCAAGAAATCCTCCCCTGTTCTCCAAAGACCCAAATTTTATAGAATTTGTTAATATATACATGCTATAGCCTGGAATGTGCATTCATTCTGAGTGTTAATATTCTGCTACTTTTATAAGGTCTTGCTAAGTCTCTCTTCTCAAGAAAGTACCTGTCTTCAGAAGAATATTCCCCACCTTGTGTTAAGAATTAGAAAGAAGAAAATAAGGATTTAAAAGCAATTCCCCATTCTATTCAGCTGAAGTAAAGTGAACAATATGGGGGCATTTTAGCAACCCCATCTCTCTTTCTGAATGAAGCCCGATGATAGAAATACACTCTGGAGATAAAAAAAAAAATTACTCTAAAAATAATTCCGAAGGGAGCAGTGTGGAATGCATTCACTTTGTATCTTTTTTTAAAAAAAATCATTAAAATAAGTCAATGCTAACCACATTAACAAGTAATAATCACAAATTTTAGCTAATAAATTATTTATGTAACATAGACCATTTGTCAGCAGAAAACTATCCAATCTTCTCATTCTCTTCATTACCACTCTGAGAATAGTCTGATTAACTGTCAGTTACATACATAATTCTTGTTACAGTTTGTTTATTGCTTTTCAGCAACCCAGTAATCCTAGTGGATGAAAATATTTTTCATTTGTCACAGTGACACGTGCTATGAAGTAAAAATATGAACAGCTGCATGATCCCCTAAGCTGATATAAAATAACATATATTTTTTTAACATACCACCCCATTTTTAAAACTTACTATTTAACTAAAATTAACCACAGGATTAGACTTTGGTTTCAGATAAGTCCTTATTGTAAGAGGATGACAATTTCAGAAAAAAAAATTAGCAAAGACTTTGTCCATCACAGCTCCAACTTGACATTCTCAAAGACTGCATCTAAGGAATGTATCATCCAACACATTCTTAGATCATCCTTGCCTAATTCATGGTTCTTAAAGGGTTCTTAATTATTCTCTGTTTAGCTTAGCACAGACATCATTTTTATTAATTTTCTCTGGTCTGGCATACTGATGGTAGATTATATCGCTTTACCCTTAGAATATTTCTGCTGTTACAACATTCTTGCTTGATCCATGGATTATCACTATCAAAGTAGCCATCTATATAAGACATAAGCATAAAAAATTTATTTAAGAAGAAGAGTTATTTTTTGGAATCTTATTTTCATGTATCCTGAGAAATTCAGAGTTTAAAATAGACATTGTCTCTGCTATTTCATGTTTTGTTGCTATCTAAGTAAAAATTATTTCACATGCATACTTTATCAAACCATCATATTTGATCAAATTTCAAATAAAATCAAGTCTAAATAATGGTAAATGACTTAGGTTTCTATTAGTAGCAAGGTATGCCCTGGAAGGAAGAAAAAAATGCACTTAAAATCCAATCTAGGGCGGGCCACGGTGACTCAGCAGGCAGAGTTCTTACCTGCCATGCCTGAGACCTGGGTTTGATTTCTGGTGCCTGCCCATACAAAAAAAAAAAAAAAAAAATCCAATCCAGAAACAGTTTTATTTCATGTGAGATGGAGTTTAAAAACTAGATAGTGTGAACATAAAAAAATCTCATTAGATACTAGAATTTGCTTATATAGGAAATTTAAGTTTATTCTGTGAAATTCTCTCAAGTGGATACAAACTGACATCTCGGTTTTGGAAATGGTCATCAAACATTTTCAGTTGTCATACATGCTGAGTAGTTAATATGATCTACCACTTACAAATTTGGAAATTTTAAATGGAAATCCTATTTATTATTGTTGAAAAAATCTGAAATTCTGTCAACAGTGGGCTGGATTCCCATATGGGAAGAATTGGTTTTAAGGAACACATGCACTTAAAAGCATCCCCACAACTTCCCATCTTGTAATTTCCAGCCTGTTTCATGCATGAACGGTACCTGCCTGGATCCTGTAAGCACTGGTGTTCAAACTTCTACTAACCACAGCATACAAAGTCTTTGGATGGAGACCAAGATGTATCTTCCTTATACAGAATCCTATTTAACTGCCAAGAGGGATATGATGAATTTATAGTACATGTTTAAATAGCCATGTTTCCACATGATTGGAAATAAATTATTGCACAGAAAGTTCCAAAATACAAGAATAAAACTGGCTGTACCATATTATATTTTAAGCGTTTTAGGTGATATTTTTTCTGAATAATAAAGAATCTTATGTATTTAAAATACAAGAGACAAGAGGACTCCTTTCACTGCCCAGGTGGTATTGTCTTAAGTTTGCTAAATAAAACAATTATAGGCCAAGGCAAAAGTACACAGATACTTCTGTTTATCTTTGTCTATGCAAACGCCCAAATCCATTTCATCTGATCCTGTAGAAATAAGGAAAATATACATAAAGGAAAACTATTCATTTATAGATCAAGAATTGTATAAATTACTGTTAGATATTTTGATGGAATAATTTCCAAGATTTACAAATAAAGATTATCCCAGTTATAATCCATAAACTATAATTATGCAGCAGGTTTTCTGAGAATAGCTTTTGAAGAAAGGCAAAGTTGTTTGCTTCTCCTCAGGCCATTTTGTTTCCTTAGTTCAGTCATCCGTTATTCCACCCGCATTTTTTTCAGCTGGCTTATTGGTAATTTTAATGATTTGTGCAGATAAGCAGGTAGTCTTGGACATTGATTAGAAATGATTAGCAAATACCTCCTACCAGGGCATATCTGTGGTTCAATGCAAAATGCTCCGGGGAGACCTTCCCACCTCTACCACCGAACAGCTGTGTAATCTTGTACAAGTTGCTTAACCTCTCTGGACCTCTGTTCCCTAACTTGAAAAAAACAACACATTGCTCTATTAGGTGCTCTTATAAGGCATCTTTTTATCTTCACCTTTTGGAGCATTAGCTCAGTTTTGAAATACAATTTGCTTAAGGATATGAGTGTTCTATATTATACAATAATAACTGACAGAAAATCTTCAGTTTTTGCTTATCACAGTTTTATTAACATTTAAGAAGTAAATATCCTGCTTCCAAATAATAAAAAAGATGCAAAATATATTATTGAGAAACAGTATTCAATTAAATTATTGAATAGCAGCCACTAATCTAAATTTCTTTAAACTTCTATGTTTTTCTCAAAGCAGTTTTAAAAAATTTTCAATATTGGCCTAAATATACTCTATTTTAAATATACTGTGTTTAAATTTGGATGTGAACATTAAGGGACAAATCAGTGTCAACTCTTATTTTATTTTATTTTTTTGAATGGGCAGGCACCAGAAATCGAACCCCGGTCTCTGACATGGCAAGCGAGAACTCTGCCTGCTGAGTCACCGTGGCCCACCCAATTCTTATTTTTTTAATCGCTAGTTTTGGAGAGAGAAAAGGCACTAAGTGTTATCTGTGTGAAGGGTATACAAAATTACATAAAGATCAAATGAAGTTGATCCTATCATAAACACTCTGAGAAATATATGCCAAGCAAAGTTTAAAATAATTACTGTATTCCATACCAGAAAAATAATAAAGGCACGCAAGGGCTCTTTAATGGCCATGTTAACTTGTACCATGTAAATGTGACTCTTTAGCTATCTCTCACTCCGTTGTGCATGTTAACAGGATTAGTTCGTATTATTCCCCCATCCACAAGAAGTGTGATATGCAGTGTGACCTATAAATCTCTCCTGGGATTCAAAAGGGCTAAATTGAACCATGCATGATTTCAAAGCAATTCTCAGCACAATTATCTGCTTGACCTGCGAGATGAACAAGCATATCATTTAATTAATTGCCAAGCTCTTGTGAACAGTGTTGTTCATTTTTCTAATAATCACACGATGATATGTCCCTGCTGATTCTTATGGGAATTATCAAAATCGTACATTAACTGGTTTGATGGCCACTTTCTGCTCTGTAATCAAACACTACTTTCAATCTTAACATGAATGATTCTTTCATAAGAGTCCATAAAGCATCAGAAAACTGTCAGTAGCTATTTCTTATAATAACGATAAATATTTTTGATCACCTTAAGTCATAAAACAAAAGCATTTCCTTCCTCACTTATTTGTGAGATACAAATGTAAGCCATATCTTCAAACCATATAAATATTTAGCACTTTAAAACTAACCATGGTGTGGTGATGGTTTATCCAGAAAGAACTGAATTGATGAAACAAATATATTCATTTATTCATCTTGAATAAGGGTGAAAGATTTCAATTTCATATAGGTGTGTGGTGAGGGTGGGAAGGAAATACATACTTTTCTCTTAGAGAATAGAATATACATCTTGCATTGAAATTATTCTGATGCAAAAATGCTATTCTATAATTATAAGAATTCATTCTGCATGCTCAACTGGGAATTTGTTTTATGAACAAAGGAGTAATAACCCAGGCAGAGCAAGAGAAAAACTATGCCCCCAAATTTGTCTCCCCAAATAGTCTTTTGGGTGTTCAGGCTCTCTCTCTCATTTTCTTTACACTTACGTGTTTGTTTGCCAGCTGGAATTTCTGTTGTGCTTTCAACAATAACAACAGAATCTAAAGTGTAATGAATTATCCCCCAAAATCAATGTAACAGTTGAAATATCCATTTCAATTCCAGTTCAATGTGGTAGTTGATTATTTATCACCTTAGTTCCTTAACCCACAACATAAAGAGATAAGGTCAATGAAGCAGTGTGCGGAAGCAGTCTTTAAGGCTATGGACACATGATATATTCCTAATTTTAATGGAGTATGTGTTTGTGTTTTTGTGCACACATGCGACACTCATATTAGTGTGTGTGTGTGTGTGTCTATTCTCCCTGAGAAATTGACTGGTGAGGGCTTAGTTTTGTGTCATAGGGCACGATTAGGCAAGAATATAGCTTTACAGGAAAAAGAGAACGAATGCTTTATGAAATAATTTGTAATTAAAAGCAGATTTTTCTTTGCCTCCTTCTGTGAAATTTTTTTTCACAGAGTTTTCTTTGCTTCCTTCTGTGAAAGTAGGTAATTGACACAATCTCCTCAGAGCACTATTAGCACTACCGGCATCCTTTGCTGATAATTCTTTGTTTGGGGAGGCATGGTCTGTGCATCGTAGGATATTTTTTTTGCAACATCCCTCTACCCACTAGATGCTAGTAGCACCACCTCCCACCCCCAAGAATTGAGACACCCAGAAATGCTTCCAGAAATTGCCATATGTCCCCTGGGGGGCAAAATTAAACTTAGTTGAGAACCGTAACTTCAGATTAATGCTTTGAGATGAGCTCTTTGCCTCCCTCCCATCACCGACAGGCAGAAAGAATCTTTTCTCTTCCAGGAGAGCAAATAGTAATCTTTGTTCCAGACAAGGAGGACATAATCAGTTAAAGAGAAAAAAGCAATACACGTCCCCAAGTACATTATACACATTATCATTTTAAATCCTTCCCAGAATTCAGAGACTCCAGGGATAAGGGAAAAAAGGGGAACCTGGGTCAGTAATTGAGGAAAATACACTTTTGTAGAAATTTATATGATATTTTTGACACTGATGAGAAGCAGACCTCAGTTCTACTTTCAAGGTTTAACTCAAACTGAGCCCATTCATAGGGGACATACTGTCACAATCAATGCATCTGTTTAACATACTCACATAGCTTCCCTAACTATTCTAAATTAGTGGATTATTTTTCTTAAATTATCATAGATTTTTGGATTCTAGTTCAAAGCTTAGTGTCAGGGTGGATTCGTCTAATTTTAAAAAGGTATAAGCAAACTCAAGAATGACTTTTTCAATGTTAAATAATAAACTATTTGCCACCATACCTTCTTACATCTAAAGCAATAGACAAAATCTAATTGAAGGGAAGTGAAGATAAATGCTTGCGCTTTAATAATAATTTTTAAGAAACGTTTTCCAAGATGGAGTGAAAAAACTGTAAGAAACCATATTAAAACTCAATAAACATTGCCAAACTACTTTTCTAATTTTGTTAATTTATGGATTTTTGTGAAAGTAATATATCTGTCTGGATTAAGACATTGAGTAGAAAATGTCCTTATGTAAGCATAGTAATATTCCTCAAATATACAGAATATCATTTGATAATTTCAGTTCTGTTATGTTAAAAACGTCTCAACTATAAGAG
The DNA here is from genome assembly GCF_023851605.1 of Tamandua tetradactyla. Classification (NCBI taxonomy): domain Eukaryota; kingdom Metazoa; phylum Chordata; class Mammalia; order Pilosa; family Myrmecophagidae; genus Tamandua; species Tamandua tetradactyla. Next base: position 67,945,460 of record NC_135336.1, on the reverse strand, counting down.
AAACTGATAGAAAATTCCGGGGCACTCATCAGTGTAGGACAGGGCTCTTAAATTGAGTGAATGTCCACTAAGCATCCCATAATTTTCTTCCTCCCTCAAAGATTCTTCTTTTCTTCACTATACTCATTCTCTTTCTGTGCTATCACTTTTTCTTCCTCTCTCATTTTCTCTCATCATAAAGTTTATCTTATTTTCCAGTTGTTAATTGGGTTTTTTTGGTCTCTATTTTCCTAAGCAAAACCAAAAAGAAATACCTTATGTGAGACAAAAATGGAAAGAACATAGATTCCATTATGACACATCTGAATATGACCAATGAATTAACCTTGTGAAGTCTCAGCTTTTCTTTCTGCATAAAGCTGTTATAAATGAAATTATTGTAAAAATATGAAACAGATTAAATGCAAAAACTTTTAGTATATATTTTTAATCTTACAGTATATTCTCCATTAAGAGTATTCTTTTCTTCATTAGACTAAAAATTCTGGAATATTTTTCCCTTTTGGGAACGGATATTATGATGGTACATATAAAATAAAATATTAAGGAAATCTAATATAACAGAGATTACCTTTCATTATAAATTTGGGATCAGGTATAATTTATTATAGAACTTTGCTTTATCCTATCTTTTTTTGCCCCTTAAAATTATTACATCTGTGGATTATAAAAGAGCTTTAAAAAAGAAAACCAGAAGGATACTTTCCCATTTGCTTATTATAAGCATAATCCCTAGAATTTTTTTAATTTGTTGAGCATTGAGATTTATGTTTCTAAACACTATACAACTGCAATTCATATCTGAATGGAATTGCCACTATAATATGCATCATAAAATTACTTGGATAAGTCTGGTGAATATTTTTTTAAACATTCAAACTAAACTACTTATTTCGTCAAAAGAAAATGAGAAGAGCTTTTTGTTATCAGCTATGTCTTGGAAGCTGATGCTGTTAGCAACATTTTCCTTCTGGTACTCAATATGTCACCACTGTTACCTATCAACAAACTACTATAGCGGTTTGTGACTAAACCACTCAGAGACATTTTATACAAACGGCTAACTTAGCAGAAGTTCTCCTGTGGGTACTGAATGGAAGAACGACAAAGAGCTTGGAAGCAAAATAATCTATTTATAACTGCCTCCTGCTCAACTGTGCTCAAAAACCAAGTTTCTTTATACTGTAAACTCAATTCCCTTAGATGGCACATGCTTAGAAACCAGGCAGCAAGGGGCACAAAAGAACAATGAACAACAGAGACCAGAGAGCATTTTCCAAACCATATATATATATATTTCTAAAGCATCTGAATTGTATCTCAGAAATCTAAGATTCCCTCCTCTTCATCACCATCATCTTGTTTTTTAACCCATAACCCTGCATTCCTTGTTGATAAAGAGCAATATCTATCTTTAAAAGCAAGAAGGAGATTGTTTAGCTGCTTTACCATACTTTCCATATGCCTATATAAAGAATCTGATCCATCACTGATACTTGAGGTCCAAAGGCTGCAACGAAATTATTCTGGAACCAATTCCCTATCCTGAATGATTTGCAATGGGTACGAATATGCATTAACATCAGCAGGCCAAATGACTGATGGCATGGGGCTCATCCATATTTATCTTCCTGGGATTGGACAGGCATCCTATTGATTTGTACAGGTCATTACACAACATGTTAACAATCCAGTACCATCAGTTCAAAAGGAAATTTGAAATTAGTGATGAATCTCCTTGCAGGTCTGTGCCTAGGGCACAAGATGGGTAGTCAAGCATTACTCTATTTTGACATCACTACTCTCTTCCTTTAATGTCATTCAGTCTGAATGGGAAATACAGGGATTGTGTAGTTAAAGGGACATTTCAGAGACTGTAAGCCTTTCATATAACCAATATATTCTTTTTATATAACCTTCACACACAAATACATGCACACACACATAACGTAATATCAATGTATTTACTATTTAGATGAGAGGTGTCTAATAAAAAAAATTTCCAAAAATAACCTTGTTTTCTATTCTAGGACAAATACATATATATATATATATATATATGTATCTTACATATACATTATAAAAGAGACTTTTACTAAGGTCATTTAAAAAGAAAATGAAAGAAACATTAAAAATAAGATGCAAAATCAATACGAAGATAAAGTATAGTCAGTGTGACCATCAGGTTTGAAATTCTCATTGAGTGGTTTAAGAAAAAAAATATTTGACACCTAATTGTGGTTTTTCCTTCCAAAAAATCTCCCAGAAGTTTTAAAAACACACACACAAAATCTATATTCAGTCAAGTGGAATTTTCTGTATGTTCTAAGGAGAAGTTGAGCAATGTATAACACTGAAATGAAGCCCCTCTTTCTTCACCCATTCACAGGCTTTCGAAGCTCCTGTAGCTTAAATTTTTGCAGTTGCAGAAACTGGGAGTTAATCTAAGTTGGGGCCTTGACTTGCCTGGAGGCTCTCAGCTGCAAAGTCAGACTCACGCAGGGTACTAGTATTGTGCTTTATTTGGTTTTGAAAATTCAACCAAAGGAGACCATTCATTGCGCTATTTGATAGGGAATTAAGTTTAAATGACATTAAAATCATAATGTAATCCTGAGATGACTTTGACATAAAGGGCCCACTTTAAAACTCTCATAGCATAATTTATTCATCCACATGTACACTGTCCCCTATAACCCCAGAGGGCGCCCGTTTATTCTAACAATATATTCATTGATCCAAATATTTGTGTAACTTCTCTTGGAATTGTCCTCAGACCACACTGCATTTCTTTAACTATTAGTTCCCATAACCACTCATTCATTCTTTCAGCAATTATTTATGGAACCCTACTAGGTTTCACTATGTTTCAGGTATGGCTCTAGCAGCTGGGGGTATAGCTGCTAATTGAAGAGATAGAGAAATAACCAGCCCTCCAGGGGCTTACATACTAGTGTGAGAAGAGAGAGGCAAAACAATTAAGTAAATGGCAAGCATGCCAGAGGATGGAAAGTGCTTAAGAGGAAATGAAGCTGGGAGGAGGATAAGAGAGCTTGGATGCGAGACAAAAGGCCCACAGAAAGGGGTGACATTGGGGAAAGATCTAAAGGTAATGAGAGTGTGAGTCATGTAGATATCTGAGGAAAGATCATTCGGGAAACAAAGCACAATCCTTACAAAACTGTCTTTTAGTGTACTTATCAGCATAAAACTGAATGTGGAAATAAGGACTAAATTGGGTGATTTTTTTTTGTGTGTGTGTAAGAAAAAGTAGTTGCCCCAGACACTGCAAGTTAGTTTGGTTATAATGAAGTTGTCTGAGCTTTGTTTTTCTTCAGTGCAACAGAAGCTATCCTTTGTGACTCTCGCTACTTCCAAACCCTTTTACGGAGTGTTTTAGAGCCCATATTCTTGAAATACCAAATTCCATTGGAATTACTTGGAGTTTTCCTTTCTTAAATGAAAACTTGGTCCTCTTCTGATGACAACACAGTCCTAGCAACATTATTAACCACTTTCTATTTATTTTCTACAACTTCCTAAATTTCAGGGGCTGGCTATGGGTTGGTTGCCATAGTACTTCTGAACCACTGCTTCCCTACTCTCTTGTTAAAAACAGAACAAAACAAAACAAAACCGTGGTCCTACTTCAAAAATATCACGGTCTTCTCCCCCAACTCACTTCCATCTGCAACCTCTCAGTTACAACGTTTTAATGATTAAAATCTCTGCCAACGGCTCCCAGATCTCCTTGAACCACGGATTATCCCACCACCACCCCATCCAGGCTGTTTGCAACATCCATGTACACTGACTTCTCAGGCCTTCAGCATCCTCAGCAGGAGAGAATTTCTCCCATCGTACTTCTCATGCACATCCCACACTCTCGTATAAGTACATAAAGGTGTTTGGCATCATCTGAGATTTCTCCACATGTAAAAGCATGAATTTAAACACAACCGCCTCTTCATAAAGTTTGCTTGTAAGATAATTGGCATGTTTTTTTTTTGGCATGGGCAGGTTCCGGGAATCTAACCTGGTTCTCCAAGCTCATCAGGTGAGAATTCTTGCCATTAAGCCACCATTGCATCATCCGACAACTGGTGTTTCTTAGCCTTATCAAACCCTCCAGAACATTTTGCTCCCTTCAAACCCACCATCCTGAATCTTCATTCACTTCCCCAAATAGTTAGCATAGATTTCCTGACCCATCATTTGAATAATACTATTCAAACACCCGAACCCCATTGTCTTTTTTTATCACATCTACTGTGCAAGCCCGTCTCCACATAAACTACCTACTTCTTTCAGCCTGCTCAGGAACAGCCACAAATGCTGAGAGAGGCCACACAACAGGGCAGACACTCTCAAAATAAAATAATGATCTCCAATCTCAAAAAGCACTGAACACTGCGCATTTGTAAAAGCAATCATCTGCTACTCTCCTCAATAACCCAGCAAGTTTTCTTTGAGCTTCTAAATACATTTTTCATTTGTGTCCTCATTCTGCTTGGATTACCTCAGTTCCTACCTCTAAAGAAAATTTAATTTTTTTTAGCAGGGTCTCTTTCAATTTTCCAAATCTACAACTCTTCCTACGTCTAGGACCCTCTTTGTCTTCTTTCCTTTTATAAGAAAGGAGCTGCCTCTACTTCCAAGGCCAATCCTGCCTCCTGTGCTTTAAATCATATTTTCCCACTTTCTTGGAGAACTTACACTCAATTATCTTCTCACACCTCTATATATTCAAATGCACTTTCTCAACTTGATTTTTTCCAGTGACATTAAAAATTGCTCCAAAGCAATATTAAAAAAAGAAAGCAAAATGCAAACCCTCTCAACTTCACAACCCCTCCAGCTATTACCCATTCTGTTTCTTCACAGTTACTATTTAAAATACTTGTCTGCTGTTTCACTTTCTTCACTATTACTTTTTCTTATGGAGACTCAGTCCAGTTTGGCTTATAAACCCATCACTCTACAGTAACAGTCTGGCTAGAGATCACAGCCACCATGTTTTCAAACTCAAGGGCTTTTTTACAGTACTTCTCTTACTTGATCTATTGGCAAATTTTATATTGGTGAATATTTCCCAATTCTTTAAGCATTCTCTTTTCTACTCTTTTTGAGGCATGCTCTGCTAGTTTTACTTCTATCTCTTTGACTGCTGATGCCCCCATGCTCTCTGGCAATCTAACCTCCCTCCACCATGCCCTTTCACGTAGGAATCACTCAAGGCTCAATTTTAGGCCATCTTCTCCCTGCTCTCTAGACTCTTCTTAGGTGAATCTCTTCCACAGGCTATGTTTTTATTACCACCTATATGCAGGTGATTCCTGGATGTTTCTATCTACAACCTCCTCACTAAGTTTTGTGTTTATTTAGCAAATGCAGTCTTGGTTGGATCCTTGAATGACACCATCATTCGTTCAGATGTGCAAACCTAGAGCTTAGGGTCACTCTTGATTCTGACCCCCTGCTCACCTCCCCTGGTCAATTCATCACTGAATCTTGTCAATTTAGCTTCCCAAATTACACTCAAATTCATCCAGTTCTCTCTATCTCCACTGCCAGCAGCTTAGTTAAGCTACCATTATCTTGATTAACTATTTGACCTCTCAGGGTGAATTATATATGCTCAATCCGGGTATTGTCAAAGAATCAAAAAGTCAATATATACTTTAGGTATGGACTCAATTAATTAACTAATTAATCTATTTATTTTACATGATTCATCATTTTTATTAGAGTATTAGTCATACTAGCTAAGGTCTAAGAGATACTAGAACTTTCTTCTGCTGACATGGACACTTCGATTTAGTGGAAAACAAAAAATGTCATGCTGAATAATTGTTTTACTTTCTAGACTTTGTCCAGCCTTACTTGAAAGATCAGGAAAAATATAGCCTCAACTTCTTCATTAGTTTCTCAGAAGATCTAGTAAAAATTTCAGAGAAATTTCTCTATATTTAAGATCTTCCTTTCAGATGTTTCTTTCGGTATTAGTCTTTCAATTAATCATTTATTTGTACCCAAAGACTTCTGTCACAGTGTATTCTTAAAAAATGTCAATGTTATAAAAGATAAAGAAAGGCTATGGAAATGTTCAAGTCAAAAGAGACTATAGAGACATAAAAACTAAATGAATAAACCTGATCCTATACTGGTAGGAGAAAAATGCTACAGATGATATTACTGAGTCAGTTGAAAAAACTTGGATATGGATTAGGTAAGTGTTGTAGCCACATTAAATTCACTGAAGTTGATAATTTTCCTATGGTTTTGTAAGAGATTATGTCTATTCCTAGGAAATAACAACTAAAGTGTTTAGAGGTAAAGGGAAAACTAGGGTTAAGTGTTACTAGGTGAATAAGATAATGGATGATCTTTGAAATATTCTTGTACTTTGTACTATTCTTCTACTATTCTGTAATTTTCTTAAATGTTAAAAAATCCTACAGTTTGATAAGTGAGTGTATTTTGCTTTTTTTTTTTGCATGGGCAGGCACTGGGATTCGAACCCGGCTCTCCAGCACAGCAGGCAAGGACTCTACCTACTGAGCCACTGTGACCCACCCAGATAGGTGAGTGTATTAGCTGTGTGTCAAGGGAAAAGCAAACAACAAACAAAACAAGAACACCTGGTTCACCATTTCCTATCTATGTGGCCATATTGTGCTCTGGTTTATCCAAATGTAAAATGGGGATGATGTTAGAATCCTCCCACACGCAGCTGTTTTACAGATTAAATCATTAAAAGACCTATTGTACTTATAATAGGTCTTGGAACAAAGTAAAAACATACAACAAATATTAGTTCTTAGCAGTTTTATCATTATTGATACTTACTTTCCTAGTAAAATGAAATAAGACTAATAATGCATGGCAAAATTATTTCATCACGTATTACTGTATTCCTATGAGGTTACTTATACTAACATTGCAGATTAATTTCAAAAAACTTACCATTGGTGATACTTTAAATAAGGACCTTTAATTGTTATTTACACTAATCCCATCATGGCTGATTGTGCGAGGCTGGTTTACTGAATGCTTGAGTATTAAAGTGGGTTGCTGTAGAATTTTGTATTAAACCTCATTTATACTGAAATGACGGGGGGGATCTGTTTTTTCATTAACTGAAAAATCAATTAATAAAGCTATTAATTCAGAGAAACTCTGTGAACATGCTTATGTGTTATATGCATTTATGTATTCATTTATGTTATATGAATTAGAGAGAGCAAGGGGGAGGAGGAGGGAGAGGAGGAGGAGGAGAAAAAGAAGAAGAAAAAGACGAAGACAGGAGATGGGGGGGTAGGAGCAGAAAAAAGAGAGAAACACTTCAATTCAGCTGCAAAAATGGGCAGCATTTGCATTTATTTATTTCTATCTTGTGAAGTTAATCGAGGCTTTCCAAATGCAGAAAAAGATTAAGAACTATTCAAAACCATGTGAAACATCAATACCCTCTGCTAGTTTTGTGATTAATGTAAATACAAAGTGTCCTGCACCTTGTGATAATGACAGTAAACATAATGAGAAGCTATTTGAAGGTATATTTGAAATATCCAGACTATGAGATCTGACTCTGATAAACTTAAGTGCAAGATATCAGTGTTATTTCCAGTTGTCAGGGTAATTTTTTTTCAACTTGTTTCTGTGTATTAAGCCAATGCTTCTATTGATATGAATGGCTGCAAATATTTCTCAAATTTAGGAGGGGGCTGAGGTTTCTTTCTACAAAAGGACTGTAATTTATTTGTTTCACTAATATATACATCTTATAGTTTTTATAAGGAAAGTCCTTTAACCTTTAATATCTTGGACCACACATCCTTTCAAAGATGAGTTTTGCCAAATAGCAAATGATAAAACCTGCAAGGCACTACTGAGCATGTGCAGCAGAGATTAAACTAACAACTAATTAGCTAAGAACTAGTTTCAGGAAAAAAAATCAACGAATATAAATATTATTCAGAGATAATCACAGTGAACTCCAAGCTAATGCACTCTTTTTCTTAAAATATTTTAAGAATGATAAGGTATTATAGTGAACAGTAAATAAAAACATATTTTCAAGAATTTAATTTAAAATGAAAATACAAAAAAAATAGCCATAGGAAAAGTATTTATAATGCAGAATAATAAAATAAAAATTCTCCATGCAAATATTAATTTTGTATTTAACTTCTTTCTTAAGGACAGGTCTTGATTTATTACATTACAGGGAGTTAAGTATGCTATTTAAATAACTACAAATGCATTGTTTTATTTTCAAAATTGTTGGTAGACAATTCTGAGAACTTTTTATTTATTTATTTATTTATTTATTTATTTATTTATTTATTTATTTATTGCTACTGTGAACAATAATTCTCAGGTGAATTTTTTAAACAAACTGAACTGATAACCCAGAAGGAAGCCATATATCATTTGACTAGAATCAAGAAAGACTACAATTTTGCCAATTGCAGAAAAAGTCACTTTAGTTTCACAAGTGTTCTAACAAGTTAGGATGCTGGTCTATGTTTGATTAGAAGCTGAATAGCTTAGTGCTCACCTTTGAAGAATATTTTCCAACAGGCTAAAAATTAGATGAGAGAAAATTAAATTCTAGCCTCTTTTATTTCTGTTTACATCTTATATTTATCCAAGATATTTGATATTCTTAACTCTCAAATCCTCATTTGATTATCAATGAGGGAAGAAAATAAATATTTTTCATACTTTTCAATGAAAGAAGAACAACCAGAGAATAAAAAAGTACCCCCATGACATTAGTAATGTGATTGCGCAGCCTTCCACCAAATATAAATTTATTATAAAAGGAAATTAAGAGAAATTCCTAGATTAAAAAATGAAAGATATAAAGGAGGTATGAAAAGAAGATAAAGTTTAATCAACCTCTTGGTGCATTAGACAAAAATATGAAGTGGAAATATGAGAGAAAACATAAAAGACATAGTGAATCAATCCAGGAGATCTAAAATTTGACTAAGATTTTTTAACACAGAATAGATGGAATTTAGGGAAAGAAACCAACAACAACAACAAAAAAAAACTGAAGAAATTTTTTCTAGAGTTGGCTGAGAACATGAGTCTTTGAATAGAGCAAAAGGGTCAAACAAATGCATGACCAGATTAAAGAAAAAGGAAACCTCTCCAAAGATATTCTGCAGGATGATAGAAGATCCTAACATTTTCTCAGAGGAAACAAATAAAAGATAGTTTAACTTTTCATCAGCATATTTAATGCCAGAGGACAATGAAGCAATATCTTCAAAGTTATGAAGGGAAGTAATTATTTTTAAATTGTTATTTTAAAATTATTTAAACTATATTTTATTGTGAAATATAACATATGCAAAAGGAAAAAAATAATTTAAAAGGGGCAATAATTTTCAGGATTCATTTTAATACGTAGTTACAGAACAGATTTCAAAGTTTGGTATGGATTACTGTGCCAGTTTGAAATTGTTGTGTACCCCAGCAAAGCCATATTCTTTAATCCTCATTCAAAATTGTTGGGTAGGATCTTTTTGATTAAGTTGTTTCCATGGAGATGTGACCAACCCAGTTATGCGGTGGGACCTTTTAATTTGGTGATTTCCATGAAAATGTGTCTCCACCCATTCAAGGTGGGTCTGTTACTGAACTCTTTTAAGAGGGAAACTTCTTGGAAAACGCTTTGAGGCTGACACAGAGAGAGATGTTTGGAGATGCAGAAGGAAAATGCCCCTGGGGAAGTCATTTGAAACAAGTGAGGAGAGAAAGCTAGCAGGCATCGCCATGTACCTTCCAGCTGACAGAGAAACTCCAAATGTCATTGGCCCTTTCTTGAGTTGAGTTATCTTTATTTGGATACCTTAGTTTGGACATTTTTATGGCCTTAGAACTGTAAACTTGTAATGTAATAAATTCCCTTTATAAAAGCTAACCCATTTCTGGTATATTGCTTTCCAGTAGCATTAGCAAACCAAACAGTTACCATTCCACAACTTCAGATTTAACTGTCTAGCTGCTCCCAAACACCAGAGGTCAAAAGAAACATTAATATAGGGACTCAGTAGTCATACTTGTCTGTTAAATTCTACCTTCTCTATTACAACTCCTTCTTCTTTGATCCTACTCCCAATCTATAGGGCTCTTTGGGGTATGCCTATTCTAAATTTTTCATGTTGTAAAAGGGTATCGATATATAGGATATGAGAATGGAATTAGTTGATATTCTTGGAGAGGCTGGCCATCTGGGTTTTAGAACTTATCCGTCCAAGGAATTCTCTGAAGGTTAAAGTTTTGGGAAAGTAAACTTAGTGCATGAAACTTGTGTAGAGTCTCAGTGAGAGGTCTAGCTGTTCTTTAGGGTTAACAGGAATGATGTTTGGGGGTTGGCAAACCATGGTAAAAAGCAATATCTAGCTGAAGCTTGCATAAGAGTAGCCTCCAGAACAGCTTCTTGATTCCATTTGAATTATCTTAGCCACTGATATCTTGTTTTGTTACATTTCTTTTCCCCCTGTTGATCCGGAAGGCATTGTCAATCTCACGGTACCAGGGCCAGGTCAATCCCTGGGAAGCACGTCCCACACTATCAGGGAGAATTTCACCCCTGCTTGTTCTGTCCCATGTAGGGGGGAGGATAATAATTTTCCTTGCAGAGTTGGGCTTAAACAGAGGGAGGCCACATCTGAGTCACAAAAGAAGTCTTCTGGAAGCAACTCTTAGGCATAGTTACAAGTAGCCTTATTTTTTCCACTACAGAAAAGAGTTTCTTATGGATATTCCTCAAAATCAAGGGCTTGGCCTGTTTACTTAGGTACCCCTAATGTTTGAGAGAGTACCAAGAGTTTCCCAGATGGGGAAATTTAATAGTTTCATATTTTTTTTTCCAGTTCCAGAAGGGAATCTACCAATACTTTATAATTATTAGCCCACCATAGTCTGGGATGAATCTGGGTATTATAGTAATCCATGGAGAATTACACAGCCTCGTTCCTGTTCTGGGTTCCATACATTGAAATTGTTAAACTGAGCTATCGAGGCAGGTTGATGTAGATTGTGTATTACATTAAATTAGGTTCTAGACACAATAAACCTCTCTGCCTTTAGTCGCATACAATAGGTGAAGCTCTGGAATATATACCCTGCCATTCTTTGCCCTGTATTCTGTGACTGCTATAAGAGCTTACACTCAAGACTCCAGTTTTCTTAAAAGTATTTTCTTGGGCGGGCCATGATAGCTCAGCAGGTAGTTCTCCCCTGCCATGCCAGAGACCCGGGTTCGATTCCCGGTGCCTGCCCATGCAAAACAAACAAACAAAAAAAAAAAAAGTATTTTCTGAAAAAGACAATACTATATGTATTCTTTTGTTTTTGGCTTATTTTGCACAGCACAATGTTCCCAAGGTTCATGCACTTTGTTGCATACCTCACAACTTCCTTACTTTTTGAAGTCACACAATATTCCATCTGTATTAGTTAGGGTTCTCTAGAGAAACAGAATCAAGAGGGAACACTCGCAAAACACCATCATACGTATACATTACAGTTAACTATTTTGCTTCTCAGTCATTGTACCCTTCAGCTCCCACATCATAGATGATGTCCAAAATAAACAATCCATGTCTCACAGAGTCTTCACTCAGTTGTACAATCATCAGCACTCTCAATTTTCATTGGTCATAAGAGACAAAGAACTAATGAACATGGCCTTACCAAATATCAAATTTAAACCTCCCCCTATGTCTTGTCCCTCCCCCCAATTGTTAGCTCCTGATATTACTAAGGTATTGTTGATGTCTTCCTGGTAACTGTAGGCCATAGCATGCAATAATAGTTTCCCTCCATAGCCCTCTATTTGACTCCTCACATAATGAAACCATTGAAGTAGTTCATGCAAGAACTTATTCATAGTTGTAGAGTTAATCAGTGGGATACATGACTACACAATCCATTTTAGTCATACTCAACTTTAGTATGGTAATGTTGTTTATTAGCATTAATAAGCTAATAAGAAATTAATAAGAAATAATTTTGAGCTTAGAAGCTAATATATAGCTAAAGTATCAATCAAATGTGATGTTAGAATAAGGGCGTTTTAAGACACAAGAGGGAAAAAAAAGATACTCAAGAGAGTAAAAAATGAGACACAAGAGGACTCAGATGGTTTACCTTTTAACATTTTAACACACCCTTTTGCAAAAAGTTACCTGAGTGGGTCGGCTTAGCAGGCAGAATACTTGCCTGCTATGCCAGAGACCCAGGTTCGATTCCCGGTACCTGCCCATGTAAAAAAAAAAAAAAAAAAAAAAAAAAAAAAAAAAAAAAATTAAAGTTACCTGAGAATATAAGAAAACAACAAGGGACTAAATCAAGAAACAGGAAGACATGAGTGGCAGAAAGGGATAGAGCAGAGAAGATATATTTTATAATGGTAACTCTGCACATGGCTTAGTTGGCTTCAGGAAAACTCTGTTACATTTAGCAAGAGGGGAGGTTTCACATGAGAAGTCTCTCTGATATGGGTTGATTTAGTAGAATTGTTCATAAGAATAAAAGGGAAGAAAAATTGAATGAAAAGGCATAAAGATATTAAGAACATGTTTTTTATTTGAATAAATACTTTTTTCTTAAATAAAAAAGAATTAAAGCAAAACAGAAGGGAAGAAAGAAAAAAAGAGAAAGATTTGAGAAAAAGTGAAGAATCTGACATTAAAATTGTACAAGGGAAGCAGGGTTGAATTATGAAGTGCATGAAGTCCCTGAAATGGGTCTTGATTTCTGTTAGTGAAGTGCAAAAATGGTTAGTGATGCCATCACAGGAAATGTAGACAAGGACATGTAACTATAGCACAACATCAGACTCTGCTGTAAACAGTATTTGCCAATAATAATGATATAAACCCTGCTTAAATGTTTTCAACATTTAGACGTAATTTAGAGATAAAACACAGATAATAACTATGGTAAAAATAAAACTACAGCTGCCCAGAAGTTGAAAGATGGACGTGTGTGAGGGTAGACAGTTAGCTGATCGAAGGTGGAGAACCAACAGATCTTGGCTCTACCTCTCTATTGAAAATCTTCCTTTGTTCAGGAAGGTTTCATTCACTTATCTTTACGTTAGCACTTTTAGAAACAAGAAAGGCAGTAGGAAGTTGCATCCTTATCTCATTTTTAGCCTTTGCTCTATTTACTACTTTAAAGATAAACCCAAGTAAAAGCAAATTTGAACAAAGTCCAAATCTTCATTCTTGCTTAGCTTGAACCTTGATTTGACTTTAGGGTCAGGTCGACCTCAAGGAAATATAAATAGTGATGTAACTATATGAAAAATAAAGGGAAAGATAAATGAGCAATTAGAATAAGCTAAAAAAAAGTCTTATTTGTCTATTTGAATAATGGCTCAAATTGATAGAAACAATGGCTAAGCACACTATTTAGAATTGAGATATTAATCTCCAGGAAATCTTAAAAAAAAAAAAAAGAGTATACTTTGGGAAGTGACAATTGGGGTGGGAAGAAAGAAGCAAGGTCTTTTCATTATAAATTTTTCTGTGATTGCAAATAAAACCAGAAAGAAAGATAGACGATAAAGACTGAGATGATATAATCTAGGAATGCTTAGAGTATACAACGATAGTGACTAAATGTACAAATTTAGAAATTTGTACCTGAGAGAAAGTTAAATTCTAGCCTTTTTTAGTTTTTGCATGAGGAAGAACAAAGGAATATCAGTACTGCAGGGTGTTGAAAATAGATGGTAATTCATATTTTAAAACTTTAATTTATGTGTGCGACTAAAGCAAAAAATGTTTATTTGGTACAAAATTTATCCTTTGACTAGTGCATTTCCTAATATAACTTATGTGGACAGTTTAACTGAACACCATAAGTACATGGAACCTTGAACAAGGCATGAGATTTTGTAGGTTTGTCCAGAGTGATGCCCTGATAAATCCCAGAGTGATTCGAACAGTGAATAAAAAAATATTTGCAAAATCACCTTAGGGGAATGGCGAGAAAGGGGGAAAATTCAACTTCCCCATGTGGAGAATTCCAAATATTCTCACAAGCAGTGGGGACAACCAAAGCAATAGGCCGAGCCCTCAGTCTTGGGGTTTGTTCATATGAAACTTATCCCCATGAAGGACAGGCTAAGCCTACTTAAAATTAGGCCTAAGAGTCACCCCCAGAGAACCTCTTTTGTTTGCTCAGATGTGGCTTCTCTCAGCCAACACGACAAGCAAACTCACTGCCCTCCCCCTCTCTATGTGGGACATGACTCCCAGGGGTGTGGACCTTCCTGGGAGCATGGGACAGAAATCCTAGAATGAGCTGGGACTCAGCATCAAGGGGTTAAGAAAATCTTCTCGACCAAAAGGGGGAAGAGAGAAATGAGACAAATAAGGTGTCAATGGCCGAGATATTCCAAACAGAGTCGAGAGGTTATCCTGGAGGTTATTCTTACGCATTATATAGATATGACCTTTTCAGTTAAAGTATATTGGAGAGGCTGGAGGGAATTGCCTGAAAATGTAAAGCTGTGTTCCAGTAATTGTGTTTCTTGAAAATGATTGTATAATGATACACCTTTCACAATTTGACTGTATGATTGTGAAAATGTTGTGTCTGATGCTCCTTTTATCTATGGTGTGGACAGATGAGTAAAACATATGGATTAAAAATAAATAAATAATAGGAGGAACAAATGTTAAAATAAATTTAGTAGATTGGAATGCTAGTGATCACTGAAAGGGAGGGGTAAGGGGGATGGGATGCATGACTTTTATTTTTTTTTTTCTGAATTGATGCTAATGTTCTAAGAAATGATCATGATGATGAATCTACAACTATGTGATGATATTGTGAGTTATTGATTGTATACCAAGAATGGAAATGATCATATGGTAAGAATGTTCGTGTTTGTAGTTGTTATGTTTTAAAAAAATTAAAAAATTAAAAAAAAATTCTTCCATGATTATAGGGCTCGCTATGGCACGCTGTGTACATCCTCTTTCAAGAACACATACCATAGCCATCAGGAGTGTCGGGACTACTTTCAGCTGAATTCTTCTGTAACACTTTATTTTGACTGAAAAGAGGTCTATCCAAGGTCGCAGGCCTTCTCTGGGGACAGCCTCCTTCAAATGACTGGTCAACGCAGGTTCCTTTACCCAATTTGGGAAAAATCTCAAGGGCCATCCCTATGCAAAGGATTCCTGCAAGATCGTCTTTGCCTCTGATTCAACACATCACGGTTGGTGTCTCCTTCTGCCCAGTCCTCTTTCCTTTTCTCACCAGTGCTACTGCTTCCCCGCTGCTGTTCTTGAGGGCACTGCCCAATTTATTCTTTATACCCAAATCTCTGTCTCAGAGTTTGCTTTCCAGGAACCAGCGTTTAACTTTTTAAACCAATTTTATATTATTGCTATGTTCAAAAATTAAACTATAAAAATATTTTCAAGGTTACCTCTTAAAATTACCATGTAAGACAAATTAAATTACAAATGTAGAATACCACATAAAAATGTTTAGTATTAATAAAAAGAATGATAACTGTGTGGAATATTCTGTGATATACTCTTTTGGATAGTCATTCATTTCATTCAGATATAACAACTGGGTCTGCTTAACTAAAAAGAAAATGTAAGAAGTCCATATGGATAAAAGAGAACTAAGAATAAAATAATGAAAACTGAAAGCTAACAGTTTAATAATTTAATTGTTGCCTAATTAATTCCACTATTACTTAAGGGGAAATGCAGTATAGTTCAGAACAATATTGCAACATACAATGAAATACTTCTATATGAGTGATCTAAGTTCATTTTTCCTTCATTCCTTAACTAGAGCATTAAATTTTCCTAATTTACAAAATTTTGATGTCAGCCCTTTCCCTCTGCTTTGCTGCGTTTACCATAGCATAGACCCTTATGGCTCCAAGCCTTTTAACAGTCTCAGCTTTTCCCTTCACTATATACTTTTCTATATATATATACAAAAGAGACACTATCTCTCCTTTTAATTTAAGGTGTTTAATTTTTAATGAGATAGTATTTCTTTAGAATAGTGGCTATAATGAGTCATTTTGCCACGATTTTCCACAATTCCATTTCTAATATTTCCCATTCCCCTCTAACCTCGCCACCACTGCTTTTGCTTCTCTCGTAGCATGGACAGAACCTCCAATTAACAGAGAAAATAGATGGTGCTTCATCAGTTCCTTTCATCAAGTCTACTGCTCTGACTTTCTCACACTTATCCTTTTTTTTCTTTGGCCACTTACAATGGAAAAGTTATATTTTTTTTCTCCAAAAGGGTTTGGCTCTGGATCTCTTCTTCTTAGGGTCTTTGATCATTTGGTTATTCACTCTGTCTGATGCGTTCTACCTTTCCCTCAATACTGGATCCTTTCTATCAGCATATGAATACATTCAAGACATTTCCATCCTTATAAAAACAAATAAATGATTATGAAATAAAGCAGCACATGATGCTCAACTGATTTTTCTCCAATTTATGCTGTAGCCAAACCATATCAACTTCCTATAAATGCCCTCTCCACTTCCTTGTCTCCATTGCAAGCACAGGACAATCCAGCTTCAGTAACAACATTTTAATGAACAGTATTTGCCAATAACCAAAGGTCCTGCTGTTGTTAAATCCCAAACGGACATGGATCCTTTTCATTTTCTATCTAGGTATATCCCTAAATCTCATTGTTTCATGTGTAGGCAAATTGACACTTGGAAATTAAGATCTTCTAAGAGAAACATATTCCTTTGGACTGTCAATAAGTTAAAAATTCACAGGAGATTCCATAGGGAATATGTGAACGAGTATGCCATTCGATGGTACTATTAGTCTATTAGCTATTATTTACAAAAATTATTTTGTAGAAATAGGATATGAATGTGTACTCTGCCCTCTGACTAATGAATCATTAGTTTTGTGGTACTTGCAGGCAAGGAGATGTATCTAAAAGAAAAAGAAAATATCGGCTCTGTAATATACATAAGCTCATTTTTTTTATGTAACAAGGAGTAAATAGTAACAAGAAAGAATGAATGTATATCTTTTAAAAATATTCAAAGTTAGATAAAGATGGTGAATTATACAGATTAAATTTACTGGCTGACATTGCAAGTTAAATGAAACAGATGGTGAAAGAATATTGGATAGCTGTTAAGCTTTTACTACAGTAGGAGTGACATTCCAAGGCTTAAAGTTGATTATTGAAAACTATCTGAATTTGAGCACCCTCAAAAAGTCATAGAGGTGTAAAACAAGTTATTAAGCATCCAGAATTACTAACACTATAACTGTGATCATCAAGAAGAAGCAAGAAGAGAAGAAGGAAATAGTACACGTGAAATATGGGGATTTTATAGAATTCAGGACTGTTTATGGTAATTATGTTCTTTGAGAATATACTAAAAATTCAAAGATACCCTTGAGGAAACAGAAACCATTGAGAATCAAAATAGGCACGGGTGAAAAGAATAGTGTGCTTGATGAGAATGACCATTGATTTCAACTGCAGAAATTGCTGAAAACCCTAGTCACAGCAATTTCTGCAGTAGTCAATTTCTGCAATAATCATTCTATTTGAATCACACAGTTTTCACATTAGTCAAATACCATTTACCAAATGGTGCAGAAAAAGTCAACTGTTCTTGAGCAGTCTGTTGGTGCTTTTCAGCACAGAGAAATAAAAGTGAAAAATCTTATTGGGAAAAATTTCATCAACCCAAGTGTTTGGATGCAAAAAATGCCAGCAATAGTAGCGCCACCATGAAATTTACATGATTACAACACAAGCTGTCCACTCAGGAGTTGACACTGTAAAGACACTTGCATATGTTGCAAAACAGAGAACATTTTCAAGTGTTAGAGCAAGAATGCAACATGGCCTTCAGCCAAGCATGGCCTTCAGGACTCAGGGCCATTTCGGCTCGGCACAAACACTCCAACTTCTCTCCTTTGGCCTTGCTGAGATATCCCTGTTTCCTGTTTCAGGAAACAGAATTTGGTCATGTCTGAAAATAATCACATGAAATGAAAGTATGAAGCCATGTAAAAATAAACTTAATTAGCAATTTTTCAATTACTCTTTGAGTATTACTTCCTTTAAAAATGTGATAAGCAAACAATTTTTGAACTAAATGAGCTATTATATATAATGCATTTTAATCACTAGTTAATAATGTGATTTTAGACAGATAAAGGATACTTGAAAGCATTACTTATATTTCACACTGCCTCCGAAGTCCTGGATTTTTTAACTGAAAAATCCATGTATTCAATATTTCTGGAAATTTGATACCCTGCCTCTGACTGCCAAAGTAAGTTTTCTAAAGTCCTGATCTTATGAGGTCTTCTCAAGCCTGGCTCTCTAATCTCTTCTACAGCGAAGTGGTTAACTCTTTGATCTGTGTTCAATATTTTGCTGTATGGTCTGGGAAGCTAGTTATTGCCCGTAAGTTCCACTTTCTTAATTTCAAGGTGGAGATAGTAAAAGGTTCTGTTTGCATGTTAAGTAAGATATGAAGCATAAAGCTCTCAGCCGACTCTCCGACATAGTTTACTTGTTCACATCAGGTGAGATATTAGGATGAAATGATGTCCAAGGCAGAAATCTCGAAATTGTCCTTTATTTTGCTTTTCCTCAGGTCCTGATTAGATGTAATTGATCTCCAAGTCTCACTGATTTTAACTACTTAATATCTTCCACAGCTGTTTCCTCTTTCCCTACCCAGTAGTGTTTTGCTTTAGATTCTGGTTGTCTGTCACACACACTATCTCAATTGTATCCTCCAGTTTCAAGGTCTCTGATGCAAATCTACTTTCCATAGTGTAGTTTAGTCATACAGAATGATTTACTTATCCAGAAGTCAGCTTATATCACTTCTCATCTGGATAAAATTCAAATACCTAATGAGATTCAGCTACTGCCAGCTTACCAGTCCCTTGCCACTCCCTCCTCAGCACAATACATACTAATGAAATTGAATTATGGTCAAATCTCAATTAATAAGAAATTGGAATTACTGGTAATATTTGGGAGGAGATAAATGATAACGAGTCAAAGGTAATATGAGTCTTCAAAAATTGCTAAAAATGGTTTTGATATAAACTAATTTATAGTGCTTAGGAAAACATTTATAATAGGACAGATATCGTGCACAAGTTTACTTAAAACAAAGATAATAGTTCAGGGGCATTATACATCATATGAACGGTTATGTGAAAAATGACCAAAACATCATTATTTGCTTTACTCTGCTGTTATGTTATTTCTGAACTAATTACTTCTTTGTTGCTCCCCAGCAGAATACCTAATTGAGCAGTTTCAGTACTAAATATATGTTTCTTCTAATTTCTCCACCTTCATAGCTTTCCTATAAGTGTTGCTTACACAGCAATGTGTGGCTTCAATCTGTTCTCCACCAATACTTCACTTTGCTGCCCATTTTCTTGAAGGGGCTGTAGGTGGTATTCAGCCAGTGGGCTACCCATTTGATGAGGAAAGAGGAATTGCCTTACAGGCTATGATGTCTAAATCGGTTTGATCTTTCAGTTTATTAATGCAATTTTTTTTTCCCAGTGTCAAAATACTTTTGGAAAACTGAGGGGTAGGAAAATATGTAGATAAGTGCTTCAGACCATACATGTATGCCACAGAATTTCTTTGCACCAGAAGCTTTTTTTTTTTGCATTTTTATGGGTATACTATTTTTAATTAAAAAATATGAATTTCATTTTATCTCTAACCCCATAAATTCGAATTATAAAAACAATCACTTTATTTTTCCAAATAAGAAAAAGTTATCATTAATTCATAAGTATACTTCATTTGGACCAAAATTGGTTTTCTCCCAGCTTAATATTCCGGCAGACTTTTCTTAAAATAATCCCTTTGTTTCTAAACATGAAACAAAATCACTTATCCTCTAAAGAACAGATTTCTCATCATTAAACTTCTCTGAAAGACTATATGCCACACACTGTTCAGACAGTTGATTAGAGGAGTGTCAAGAGTATTTTGATCAGTAGCAAATGTTGCTGGAGAAGATGGTTGCTTCTCCCTATATGTGAGTTTTCAGTTTCCATTCATCCATTTATATTTCATACATTCAGTATATCATATGCTAAGAAAACGCAAGTGTGACATATTCTTAACCTTTACACTTTGTCAGAAGTAGAGGGAAATACGTTCTTTTTACCTTAATTTTTAATCTGGAAACTGGGGTCATAATAGCAACCTACCTTATAGAGGTCTTGCAAAAATGAAGTAAGTTAATACTTTAATAACTTTAAAACAGTGTTTGGCACATAAGGAAAACTTAGTAATTGTAAGCTGTTAAAGGTTATTATTTCATAATGAACGAAAGAACTTTGGTATATATTTGGACTGTAATATTGTATTGTTAAACTCACCGTAGATAATAGCAATAACATGTATTTGTGGATGATGATAATTCACATGTTTCTCCCACAGAAGCCTCCTGAAATTTTAGTATGATGGTGTTTTGGGGCTATTGAAAGGAAAGAATTTGAGTAATGGTCAAAATTTCATTTTAGATTATTTCAGACTTTAACTCTTGTAGCAGGGACTGCTAGCTGTCCCACAATATCCAATTTCTCCTTCATTCCTTTGGAAGTAAGTCCTCTGAACTTTAGCTTTCTGCCATCTCCACCCCATGAAACACAACATTTACCAGCCTCCCTTGCAGCTAGGTGTGAAATATAAATATATTTGGGCAATAGGATGTGAAATAAAACTGCGTGTGCAAATTCTGTGACACCCTCAATAGGAGGATTGCCTACCCCTTCCCTTTTATCTTTTATATGACTAGAATGTGAATATGATGGCAACAGTTAGTGCAGCCGTTTTGTTCCAAAATGTGAAAGTTCTGTGTTAAGAATTAGAGAAACACAATAAAATGATGCTGTGTCTGTCACCCCATGAAACAATATCAGTCCCGGACTCTCTATGCTCAGATTATTACATGAATGAAACATAATTTCTCTCTTATTTAAGCCATTATTATATTAGGCCTTTATTACAGTAGGTATCCTCATATCTTTCATTTAAAAATCTGATATTTAATGGTTTGATCTGCCTACGTAATTTATTTTCCCTAGCTACAAAACCGTGTTAGGATAGTGTTTTATATTATAGTTAAAATTGTATTCATTAATATCTACATTTAATTACTTTTCATATTCTTTTAAAAACTTGGTTCAAGTGTATATATCCTTCTGGAGTATGATATTAACAGATTCCATGAAAGATAATATTCTTGTTTAACTATTGGGTCAGACTGAATTATGTACCAAGGAAATACATGTCTTTAATCTTAATCCATTCATGTGGGTGTGAGCCCATTGTAGAAAGATTTATTTTTAAACTTTTTCTCTTATTAGCGAGGTTGGAGATTTACAGAAAAAAATCACGCAACAAATTAAGAGTTTCCATATAACCTCCTCACACAAGCAGTTTTTCCTATTATTAGCATTTTGCCATTAGAAGAATGCTTTTGTTACTCATGATGTAACAATGTTTTTTTTTTCTTTTTTTTTTTGTATGCTGTATGGTGGGGTCACATTTCATTCTTTTTCCATGTGAGTTTCTCATTATTGCAGTGCCATTTGTTGAATTATTGTTTGTTTTGCTAGTTAATCTTTTTTTGGGGGGAAGTGCATGGGCAGGGAGTTGAACCCAGGCCTTCCACATGGCAGGTGAGAACTCTACCACTGAACTACCCTCACACCCTCTGCAACAATATTTTTATAATTATATTTTTAACTGTAGTCCATAGTTTAATCAGCCTCACTGTTCGTGCTTTTTTTCTTTATAACTTTTATTCTATGTTTTTTTTTCTTTTTAACTTTTATTCTAGTAACATACATACACCCTCAAATTCCCCCCCCCCTTTTTTTTTGGCATGGGAATCGAACTCGGGTCTTCAGCACTGCAGGTGAGGACTCTGCCACTGACCCACCGCTGCCCAAATTTCCCCTTTTAACCATATTCAAATACATAATTAAGTGGTGGTAATTACATTCACATTTGTGTCCTACCATCACCACCTCCATTACCAGCATTTTCCCATCACCCCAGACAGAAACTCTGTGCCAATTAAACATTAACTTCTCATTCCCCTTAGGAGCTCATGATGAGGTTATTACTAGTTAAGGTGTAGTCAGTTGAATCATATGAATCTTCATGCTATTGCTGAAGGCTTTATACAGAAGGACAGAGAGAGAGAAGTGACAGGCAACAGCCAGAAGTTGGAATTGAAATGAACCCAGAACAGAAAGAAGATGATGCCACATGCATTCCCACGTGGCAGAAAACCCAAGGACCCCCAAAATTGCCAGTCATAGCCCTGGAGGACGCACACCTTCTAGCCTCTGAAACTGTGTGCCAATAAATTCCTGTTGCTAAGCCAACCAATGAGATGGCTTTTGTTTCAACATCTAGGAAACTAATATGACTACTAACCTCAAATTATATTTTAAATACAATTTTAAAATCAGCAGCTAAAACCAGCCTTTCAGGAACGCAGATATTTTATAGAATTAGGAATGGTTTTATTGATACTTTCCCTATGTGAGAAGCCCTGATCATGTCTAAATGACAGCTCCAAAAATGCCTGAACTATTCTATGTTGTAGAATATAGTTTCATGATCAAGAAATCACAACATTTCCTTTTAGAATTCAACAAATGCAGGTGTTACTGGTACCAGCAATAAGGCAAACAGTGAAACCATGCGGATGAATGCATAGCAGGCGTCCCCTCCTCTGAAGAAACATTAACTTAAGGAAAGTTACTGCCACCTGCAGAAATTTTTCCATATAGGAGGGCAGGGAACAAGGGACCATTGGAGAGCCACAAAAGAAGTAATGGATTCTTTAAACCAAACCAAATTCCGTGAACTGCATCCCTTATCACATTCACCTTATGCATTTTTTCCCCTTTGATCTGTGCTTCAATCTTGACTGTTTATCTAATGGCTAAGAGCTAGCTGATGGTTCTCTATCAAGTGGCAAATAAAATGCTTTCTTCATCCATCCAGTGTCCTCATTATAGTGCTAATAATAGCTAATCGGCATGGAATACCTATGATGTCCCAAGCATTTAAAATACATTATTTCTTCTTGTCCTACCAATAACTTAAGAGGTAAGGATTATTATTGTTGTCATTTTATGTGTTATAAGTATCTGAGCAAGGATTTGAACCCATGCTTATGACATTCCATTACCTGTGCTCTTTCCATTGTATATTCTTACTTATTGGTCCATTGCCCTAGTACAATGCTAATTATATTGCATAATTAGAACTCATTTAGGTAAGCATCCCTCCCTGCCCTTACTCCCAGAGAGTTTACTTCCACATGGTTGGGCCATGTATTTCTCACATAGACACTCCATGAATTTTATGGTATGAAAGAATAAAGGAAAAAATTTGCCAAAGGAAAATTTTACTCAAACAGCTCCTAAAAGGGGAAAGATGCCTCTGCAAATATAATCCATCTTTAAGCCATGTTCTTAAACATAACTTCCACAGGATGATCTCTTAAATACTGTTGTTAGAAAAGATTGTCAGCACTCAGGAGATCTATGGGAAAATCATCCATTATCCTTAAAGTTATTCTGCTTTGCTTTTGTGAAAAAGAGTTACCAAATATGTTTTTGATACAAATGCTTTCCGGATGGCCTTATGTAGTTACACCTGCAGCCTGTGGCCAAAACAGATAGGAGATGGACATGTTTAGGTCCAACAAAGCAGAAAACATTGCATCTATGCTCTGATTCTATATATGCCACAAAGCAATATCAAACCTTGGAATTAAAAAGGATTCTCCTACTGTATTTGAATAAATCACTATATACATATGCGCATGCATGTGTATATTACATATATAATAGTAAGTGTTTAAAATAATGGTTTGTTTTCTATTTTGCTTTGTTTTACCTTTATTCTTCTTTAAAAACATAAGTGCAGCCTAAAAAAAGATTGCTAACACTGTACAATTTGGTTACAAGAAGTTGTAAGTAATATGAAACAATACCAAGAGGTTTAGCCATCAAGTAAATTAACTGTCATAACTGATTAAAATGTCTGGACTTAGGCTTCACTGCTTAAGTGCTTAAAATGCAGGAGAATTCATCTAGTCATCACATATATATTTTTTAAAACCACTGGATCTACTCAACATTGCTTCCAAAAGACCATATAGTCTGTTATTCCTCAGCAAGAAAATTTGGTTTTAAATTCATTCATCTGGAGTGAGTAAGATTTTTCTTTTTATTAACTCCAGATATTCTTTAGTACTGAATTTCAAACAAAATATTTTCACATGGAAAAACTACTCAGAGACATCTACATATTCTTTTGAATGATATTTCATATAGGATTTGTAATGAATCCTTTAAAATTACACTGGGGTTATGTGAATATGGCTAGAAAATGCAAAGTCAGACATTCGTGTCTTCCTTAGCGATCATTTATACACTTATCCACCTATATATTGGATACTTTCAGCTACTCCGAAATCTGATTTGGTTAGGTACCCAGCTGGCTAACTCTGAGGTCTTTCCAGATAGGGGGTGGGTGGGGGTGGGATGGGTATGGGAGATCAGAAAAGGATATTGCACAGAAAAATAAAGTTAAAAAAAAATCAGGTCATGACATCAACAAAGGAAAAAAAAAAAAGCTTCGAAGGTAAAAGGCAATGGTACAATGTGAAGTGTAACAAAGGAAAAATTATTAGGAGATCTGCCAAGTCCTTTCACTGGGGACCTTGGGGGAAATGCTTTATCATACCTAATGACAAGTAACCTACACAGAGTGCAAAGTAAAAGTGAAAGGTTTTTCCTAAATTGATTGAAACAATAATGAAACAATCTTACATTTTATTACCAAATAATATGTTCCCTGCAGAACCCAGACGGACTCCAGGAGCTTTAATTCCACCAGGATCACATCCCAAATAATGTTTTCCCTTCAGTGTATCCCTGTTCTGTCTCTGTTTAGTGCAGCACAATGATTGGGTGAAAACAAAATGTCTATGTTTTTTCTCTGGTGCCAGATATTTCAAGTATGTAAACTGTGCTCTTTAATAACTGTTGATTAAAGTTTCTGGGACTAACGTGACGTAAAGATTTAGTATTTTATTTTGGATATCTTACGCTTATCAACTTGTAAAGATGATAAAATACAAATCCTTAAAATGATAAAATCCTTAGGAATAAAATAATAACAGAACTAAAATATAACTTATGATGGGCATGCAATCTTCAATGCTTTCAAATATACTAAGTCATTTAATTTTCACAATGACCCTATGAGGTAGACACGAATATTTTCCCCAATTTACAGATGAGAAAACTGAGGCAAAGCAAGATTATACAGCAAGTTAGTTGTGGAGCTAGTAACTGAACTCAAACAGTTTTGTTCCCTTGAACACATGATATTATGTATAGGCTTTGCCACTGCAAACTTTTTTTTATACTAGTGATACTGAAGAGAATCTCACTAATCCTGATGCGTCATTCTGGTTGGAAAATCTGCTTAAAAGTATTTCCACTAATGACTTCTCCATTGTCTTAATCACACAATCACTTAATATCCAAGTCCTTTAGCCACTATGGTCTGCAGTATGCAGCTGGGGAGACAGCCTGACTACGTTCAAAACCTTGCTTGGCCTCTTACTGCTGTGTGACAATGTACATCTTTGTGCCTCATCTCTCCATGTGTATGTAGGGATAGAAACAGTGCCTGGCACACAGAATTCTAGGGACGCTTAAACCAGTTTATGCATTTAAAGCACTTAGGATGGGGCCTGACATATGGTAAACACTAATCAAAGGCCAGTTATTATAATTGTTATTGGACAATTCTCTCACTTCATTCTTCTTTCTTCTAATTAGGACAATTATATATTTCTTATTATTGCATTAAGTTTAGAAAAAACTTAAGGTTTCTGTTTAGTTTTTTTTTTTTTTTTTTTCTTTTTAGAACCAGGATAAATGCAATGGGGGAAAAACTATAAACACAGAATTTAAAAAAAGTACAACTTATTTACTATGACATCTTTTTATCTCTCTGAACAAAGTTAAATTGTTCCAAGGTGCACATACTGAAGAGCATTCAATTATTAATTAAAACAAACAAACAAAAAACCTTTGAATATCCTGACTGACAAGCCCCATTCCAGAATCATCAATGGTAGCTTATTAACATTATCCTTATCAGATGCTTGGGAGATTTTAGCAACAGAGGAAAGGAAAAGTTTGCTTATTGGAACAATGATATTTGGGGTTTGGCATCCATTGTGCTTTAAAGGGTTTCATCTGAAGTACACTTACTAAGAAAACCCTATTTAAGCAGAAAACATAAACTTTTCTCAAAAGGCAGCAAGAGAAAGAAAAGCAGTAATAGAAATTCTGTAACTTGCTTTGCTACTTTGAGCTTTGCTGACAACAGAAGCTTTTCAGCAGCTGATCATAAATATATGAAAATCTTATTTTAAGCTTGAGTTCACAATGGGAAAAATTATTTAATACTCTATACTACAAGGCTCACAGCCACCTTGGAACTTCTGTGAGCTGCAAGACATACACCTCAAGTAATACACGATGGCGTGGAATCAAGTAGAAAACAATTTGTACAATAAATACAAGTGGACATAGTAATGAGGCAGAAGGACTTATTTAACTGGAAAGCCCCAGACACAGAATAAATAAGCGTCTTGGCAGTGGAGCCTGGGACAGACAAGAGTGCATGTGGATTTGGGAATGTGCTTCCATGCCGGAAATCATTCAATTATCAAAATTCTTTCCCCCTGAGACTTACAAACAGAAATCTTGGCTTGTGTTCAAATATTAAACATTAATGATGCTCTCCTGATGTTTGAAGAAGAGAGACAAAGCTGTGGTTTACTCTTGCTAAAGCAGCGGTTATGACGGAACTTTGGATAGATTTAGGGAAAAAAAATAAATGATATTGCCATCGGCTTCCAGCTTTATTTTTCTAGTAAGAAGGGAGGCATTTCTAGCCATTTTAAATTCTATTTTGAGACACATGATCACTTGTTTGCTTTTATGGTGGCTAGTAGAGTTATTCTTCCAATGAATGTCAAATATTCATTAAATTAAAAAATATCAGTAAGATACCCATTGTGTTCTGGGCACAGTGGAAAACCCCGAGAAACAAGGGTAGAAGAAACAGAGTTTATTCCCAATAGAACTTGGATCCTAGTGGGGAAAAAAGGCAGAAAAAAAAGAGAGTAAAACAGAAAAATACTTGCAATTTGTAGGAAAGACCACGAAGAAATCAAACACAAGAACGACAGAGAGGATAATAGAATTAATGTTTTATGGAGAGTAGACATGTGGTGAGGAGCTTGAATTTTATTCTGTCCTATAGAGAGTCAATGAAAGGTTTTTTAAAAAGAAATATTGTCAGTATGTTAAAATTACTTTCGCTACTGAGTTAATATGTATAATAGGAGGGAAGCAAGGAGACCAGCTTTACTTCTATTGTAATGATTTAGCAAACAAAAGTGATGGTGCCTCCTAAGAGTTGGGAGGTGGCAGAGTGATGTAAAGTTTCAAATTCAAGCAATATTTTGGAGAGTCAATAGGACTTGCTAAGGAACTGGGTGGAGGAGTCTATGGAAAGACATGAATCTCAGGTGACTCCTAGCTTTGTGGCTTGTACAACCTGATATATAGTATTCTATTCCATTTACTCAAAGGTGCAAAAAAATTAAGGGGAGTCAAATTTGGGGCAAAGCAAAAGCAAAAGTAAGGTTTTCCATCTTAAACATATTACTCTGTAAACTCTTAAGAGACACTGAGGCAGAGAGAGTACATAGTTTATATAAACCAGATACAACTAGCGATCTATTCATTATCCATTCTCCTTTCTATCAGAATTCTTATTTTATCAGGGTTGCAGTGTGCCAACTGAAAACAAAATGGACCTCAAAATGCTTTTTCCAATTGCCTTTAAAGTTAGAGTTGGTCTTATGATGCAATTTTGGCCAATGAGTTGAAAATTCAAATTGCTCAGTGGGGTATGGGTAAAGCCCTTTAAAAGGCAGATGGTAGCTGGCACCCGACATTTTCCCTAGCGCTAATAGAACTATGTTTCCTACCTTGTCTGGGACAGACAGTCTAAATGCCTGATCACAGACTTAAATTATGAATATCTCCCTTTTCACCTTCAAACTGCATTAATTTGACCATAAATTATGTTGTCACTTTACTTATCACCTTTCCTTTTTTTTTTTCCCCTGGGTCTTGTAGGCAATGTTGGATCTTCAAAAATTATTTCATGGTCAATTATAAGGAAAAATCTCAGAGAATTATATGAACTTTAGCTGTTATGCTTGATTCATTATACCTGGAGTTAAACAGACTTCTTGCTGCAGTATAGAAACTCACATTGTTTAAGCCACTGTATCTGGGTGTTCTGTTTTAGTGGCTCAATGCAATTTCCAACTGATATAGAATGCCAGTTGGTAGCTCAGAAGAGCGATCTCAAAAAGAGATATAATTTTAGCTGCAATCAACATAAATGAAGATCCAATTTAATTCTGTGGGCACAGATGAGCTCTAGGCTCAAAATTTCGAAGAGAGCCGAGGTTGAGGTCTGAGATCTGAGAAACAAACAATTTGGGTAGAAAAAGGAAACTGGTAAAGAAAATGTGACTGGCAAATAAGAGAAATATAAGAAAGAGAGGTGCGTAAAAAAAGCCGTGAAAACAGAATGCATCAAGGAGGAGGGACTGGTCCATTTTTTTGAATGCTGAGAAGCAGTCAAGTTAAGAGAAGACCAGACAAGTAACCATTAATTTTGGCTATGAGAACATTCAGAACCTTTGTAAAGAACTGTTTTTGTGGTGTAGTAGGTATAAAACAGACTGAAGTAAAAATGGAATGACAGAATATTGGAAAACATCACCATAAATATCAACCTCATCTTCAAATATTCATTGAGCACCTTATGAAAAACAATCATTATACCAAGTAGTGGAGATATCAAGAAATATAGAAATAAACACTGCTTCAAGGAATTTATAACATATTTGAAGATTTTGTTCAGGATATAGTAATTGTGCTGCTGAGGAAAATAAATTGATTGTTCTAATGAAGTCATCAGATGTAAAAATAACTTCACACTGTTCAAATCAATCATGTCGTAAGATTAGTATATCAACAATATTGATCATTCTTTAGAATGTCACTATGCACATTCTGTATCTTCTGAAGATAATTCTTCAGAATTCTCAGAAGCTGACAAAAACATGCACAAATTTCTACCATTTCAAGAAAAGGTATCTGGCAGTATCTATTAAAATTCAGAATGTGCACTTGTATGTGTGTATGCATCTTTTGATCCCATTAAAAAAAAAACACCTTACAAACAATCTAGATCACGATAGTTTTTCCAATATATTTGTATTGTTAAAAAAAAACAACTAGCCTGAATATTTATTAACTACTTAATTTATTATATTAAAATGTGAATAAAGTGTATACACACACATATACCCTATGGAATATTTTGTAGCTATTAAATGTTTTATAGTAGATTTACATGTTTCAATCTGGATGACTATCTTTAATATATATGTAAAGGTGACTGGCAGGCTCATAAGTGCATGGTGACCCTATTAAAACAAAATATAATTTATTTAAATGATTTTGATATCATAGAAAAAGATGCAAAGGGAAAGCATCAATTGTCCCATGGTTAGTATCACAGAAGGTAGGAATAGAATGGTAGGTAGGTGGGAGGCAAATAATCTTGGCTTCTATTTTTATGCATTGTCTTATTTGTTTCAATGGCACATAGAACTTTGAAAATATTGTCTAAATTCAGTAAAATGGTTTATTTTCAGGGTTTTTAAAAAGAACTTTTAAAAATAAAACTGAGTACCATGCTTGTTAAATTATGTAGGTAAACAAGATTCTTAGTAACACTGTGGGTTAAAAATTGATGTGAGTAAATGAGCTCAGATTTTTCAGAGAGACATAAATAAATGGTTCTAAATGTCAATTAAAAGATTGAGATAAGGAGAGAGGGAGGGAGGGAGGGATGGAGAGACAGAAACAGATATAGAGATAGAGATAGATAAAGAGAGAGAGAGAGAGAGAGAAGCATAATTTGATAATTTGTGAGATGGTTGTTATATTGCATATGGTATCTCACATTGTACACTTGAATGATCAATGAATATTTGGATTATGCAGCTATTGTTTAACAGGTAATTAATGTTTAACATTTATTACTGTATGATATTATCTTTGAAATAATTAAATATTAAATAATAATACAAGTCATCATGTAACAATGATTATAATAATGGCCAGAATTTAGTCAGTAATTCTTACCTATCAGATATGGTGCTAAGTGAAAATGTGGAAGGAAAATTTTTCAACAAGATTACTTATGATTCTAATAATATCATTGTAGTAAAATGATACTATAAGTATAATTATAATAAAAATGTTTGTCTTGTTTAGAATTTGTATCATCACAAATTTAATTTATAAAATTTATTTATTTAATTTATAAAATTAAAATATGCCCTGAGCAGAAGTACAGTCACACACATGCACACTTCCCATTAATCCACTATTTTTCACATTTGCTCCCCAGGGAGATGTCTTACATTAAAATATATCAGTGTTTTCTCAAGCCTAATGGACCATGAAACTGGCCTACAAGGCCTAAGTGACCTTACAACTATGACCTAACTTATGTTAGGGCACTTGGAAATAAGTATATTCTAATATACTGTATTCTTTTAAAATGCAAAATGCATTTATACTTGTTCATATACCATGCAGAAATATGTAAACCATTTATTTCTATCGAGACATCAAAATAACCATTAAAACTGAATGCAAATCAATTATTAGCAATGTGTAGACCAAGAAGAAGTTGCTTCATTAAATTTCTAAATATGTGAATAATCTTCATTAGTGTCAAGCACACAGCCTGTTAGAATGAGAGAAAGGTTTGTAAGGCAACATAATTACTAAAAGACTCCACATGTGTCACTGGAAGATGCTGAGGAATATTTCCAATTGCTAAGGCAATGAAAAGGACTCTATGCAAGAAAACATCCTTTGTAAAGTAGGAGAGGCTGTCGTTTGCACTCATGAAGACATGCTTCGGTTCTTAAGGTCCTAATGATGTGTTCCAATCCCTCACGCAGCATTTTTAGAAGAAAACATTGAAAACATCTGAAGAAGCTTTTGAGCCTTGTTTATTTGATAGACTTCTGGCTGCTTTTGGCTGGTGACAAAGTAATGTATGTTTACTAGTGTTCCTTCAGTTCGAGATAACCCGTAAGGCTTGCAGGAACTTTTCCATGTCAATCAGAAGGATAAACAAACGCAGCATTGAAAATTACAGGGGAAAAAAAAAACCCAACAACCAACACCACAAATGCTGCCAGGTATTGGGACTTAGATCTTCATAAGATATCAGATTCCTGTACTCACTAAGCCTTAATGAGGAATAGAAAAAGTGAAGAGAGCAGACTCTAATACTTAGAGCTTCCACATTTTTACATAATGATGAGCGTTCTAACTGAGTAACTTGCATGTGAAAGCCATATGAATTTTTTCCAAGTGATTAAAGCAGAGTGTGATTATTCAGTAATTCTACTTCTGTCACTTGTCTTGTCATGTGGTTTGGTTGCTATGGGATTTAGACTCCCTGCTATTCAATTTTTTAGTGTAGCTTGTGAGGAATACTCATCTGCCTTGCAAGAAAGCTCTGGAGTGACTCCTTTCATTTATTTATTTTCCCTGAAATACTTTCCTTGACTCTAAAATGGCATCTAGCCCTGGGAACTCATACCAATATATGTTCAGAAGAACTACAACTACTATTAATGTGGAATGGTGTATGGTGAAACATCTAACCATTTAACCACACCTATACTCACAACATCTGCAATCAATAGCACTACCTCTGATATGAAGAATATTGATTTGTTTCATGTATACCCTTAATATCAGCTCATTCCAGCCTGACCTATTGCTTTGCATAATAGGACCTTAAGACTATTATGCAAAGCATAATAATCTGCCTTCCATTAGACGTGTTTCTTTCTTTTATTTGTATTAGTTATTTAGGCTTTTTTGTGTATCTTGGTACTTCTCAATCTATTTTTACTTCCTCCAATCCTTAACTCACATCTTCATTCACCACCGAAAGGACAAAAAGCACACACAAATGGAATATGACATTGCTACTGTAGCACAATGGATGACTGAAACAAGAGAGGCATTTGTTCCAGCAAACCTGGAAATCAGGAGAGACATACATTTTTCCAAACATAAACTACTGATCAGGCTTGGTTATTAAAATAGTACTGAAATGGGAGAGAGAAGTCTGAGGATGAAATAGTAGCTTTCCTGTTAATCATTTAACCTTGGGGAAATCTCTTTATCTCTCTGCACTCTTACTATATAGGAAAGGCCTCCCACTAGAAAATAAATTTTATAAAAGCAGAGATTGCACAATGTCTGTCATGTTTTCCAGTGCTTAGCACAATGCCAGTACAGTCTATTAATGAATAAATGTTTGTTGAATCAGTGGATGAATGAATGAATGAATGAATTTCATCTTCTTCATATCCAAATGGATACTATAATATTTATGCACAGGTACTGTTATGAGAACCAAATAAGATAACATATGTAAAACACCCAAAACTATAACTAGTCCATGAGAAGTAAAGTAAAATTACAATAGTTGCTTAAAAAAGAAAACTGAGAAAGAAAGAAAATAGAACCTCCCCACTTGTTGGGTGATATTATCATCTTTCTCATAGCAAAATATCTGAACTAATTGAATTTGTGTGACTATCACCCACATAAATACAGGATGAAAAAAACCTCAGTACTCTCCTTTCCACACCCCCAAAACAGTTTAGGTTTAAGTCAAAATGGAACCGTCCTTACAGTTTATTTTACTGCTGAGCCACATAATTTTCTGAATCAATATGTAATGGCTACATTAGGCAGTCTATTTGGATTGTCAATAAGATAGTATTGATATAAGCAAAAAAATATCTTCTGCATTTATTGTGTCCCCCCTTTATTCAATGAAAATAAATTATTGCTCTAGAAGTATTGACAAACATACACAAATACACACACATATTTCTGTAGTGGTAGCATATGAAGGGAGGCTTCAGTAGTCAGAATTTAGGCTCAAAACACTGCATAATGTCAAATATTAATCATTTGTCAGAGTTTCTCCCCTCTCCCAGTGACAGCAGGAAGAAGGGCGTTAAGAGAATTACTTCCTCATAAGTGAGGTAACATCTGCCTCAAAGCCAGGGTAGACTACAGTCTGGAGCTTCTCCTGGGCAGAATCTGTTCATACGGACTAGAACAGAGGCATGTCTTTTAGCTTGAGGCCCTTTCAGGATTCGGAATGCATAATTTTGTACCAATCGTCCTTTGATATACCAGTAATCTGCATCGAGTAATGACTTCCCAGTAGAAAATTTCTACATACAATTTCCATTTCAATGTATTTTTCCCCCTTTTAGCTCCATGAATCAGGATGATAACAAACATTTAAGAACAGGGTTTTTTCCAACCACACATTCAAAAAATGACTTTCTGGATTTCCTTTTGGAACTCTGTGGAAAAGCAAGGTAGAGCTAAGATCCCTTTTCTTTGGTTCTAATTAGGAAGAGTCACTCTTTCCTTGCAGCCTGCAGACACATGACACATGTGCTCATTTACCAACCGCATGTTTTTAAGCAGTTTCAGAGGACAGCGCTTGAGGGCAGAATAAATGGAATCAGCCTAAGCATGTTAATCCCGTTGATCAAAAACAATGAAACCTAGTTACACATTAATGTTATCTTGAATTTGGTACAATCCCCCTCCCCTCCAATATAAAAATGGAGATTATTTCACACGCACAAACTTTAAACACTGACTTCAGAAATCAAGTGAAAAATGTGTGAGAATGTGAACATAGAGAACTGGCAAAAACTCAAGAATTTTCCATGTGACCCATTGCTACTTCCGGGAAAAAAATCTAATTTAATTTTTACCTTATATCAACCTTAGTGTGAAAAGGAGTAGATTCTCAATAAAAGAGGAATGATGGAAAATAAGAAGAATGCCAATAATATTTTACTGATATTTGGAATGGAACTTTTGTTTATAACAGTAAAAACTAAGAAAATCATGTTACCTCATTGGACTCACGAAATTTGTGAACGAATCTAAATTGATGCACTCATAATACTTTAAATTTTAAATTGTGAAATGATTTATATGTTACGAAATACTTTTACATCTAATCATTTTTGGTTGTATTTAATTCCTATGACAATCATAACACAGGTGTCAATATCCTAATTTTTAAAAAAGAAATTGACACGCTCCACTTGTATTACGCATTCTAGGTGATTCTGATGCTAGGTTCAAAGTGTATCTAAGTCATCTTTGGATTTTTAAATTTTTAACTTGAAGCTTCGTACTTGGTATTGAGTAATTTTAGTTAAATGTGTTAATGTACCTAGACACAGCTTTATTTTGTAGGCACAATTAGTCTTTTTCATAGATAGGTTATTCTTACAATGTATAATTTCTTAGCCTTATTGAAAATACTAATTTTGTCTTACTCCAGAAAATTGGTTTGAAGTTGTAAATTTTTGGTAAGTTTCCTTAACCTTTGGAGGAAAAATCCATGAATAAACAAATGCTAAAAGAAGAGTGAATTCAATTGGGTTTATTTAAGCATATTTTTAGACTATCAGTCCAAGAATTTGGCAACTGGTTAATTAGGTTGTAAACTTGTTTTTGGACTCCTGATTGAGTTTCATTAAATCTAGTACATGATAGAGAAAGGAGAAATCTAACAGAATTCCAGGGGGAAAAATCCTTAAAGACTTTCTTATTTGCTAAAAATATCAAGTATAATGCAAAAGTACAAATTGAAGTTGAGTTTCTGGGGCAGGAATGGAGTAAACCAGCAAATACTGAAATAATCATACTAGAACAGCCGATGTTTCAGTCAGCCTGATACGTGGACTGAAATGAATTTCTTTTTTGTACCACTGCAGCATGTAAGTCCTTCAACCTTTTTGCCCAAATTTGATTACTCTGGTATAGTATATTACCTTTCATTTATAAACAACTTACAGTTTACATAGGTCGTTCGCAGTCCATTAGCTGATTTGATTCCCTAATGTTTATTTGAAGTAAGCTAGGGAAGGAACATTGCTTGATTTTATTAAAAAAAAATAAAAAAGAGAGGGGGGGCAGCAGTGGCTCAGTAGCAGAGTTCTCACTTGCTGTGCCAGAGACCTGGGTTCGATTCCTGGTGCTTGCTCATACCAAACAAAAAAAAAAAAAAAAAAAAAAAAAGAGAGAGAGAGAGAGAGAAAGAGAAAGACTTAGATCAAGCTGACTTTCCCAAGGTCAGCTGGCAAAACAGTAGTTGAATCAATAGCAAAATGGAGGTTTTCTGTGCTCTTCTTATTACAACATGATATGCTCAAATGTTCCTTTTTTTTAACTTAGGAATGATAATTAGAGAGATTCCCCTAAATCTGTATGGTGGCAGGGACAAGAATTTAGGGCAGACAAGCAGTCACTTTACATACAGGCTTATGCCTTATTTGAGTTAGAACTTCTGACAAGAATTAAGTATGGGGTAGTAATAAAGATATAAGTATAACTGTAACTAGATATTAGGTGATGTCCAGGCTTTGCTCTATGTCTCACTCTAATTAAGCCATTTCTCTGTCTCTCCTGAAATGTGCTAGCCATCTTTAAACACTTACTTACAACTTCAACTAGATTAATTTGAAAAATTATGGAATTTGGAATTCTCTTCTTCCCTGTAGAGAATTTTGCAGGTTTGCTACACTATAATTCCCTTAATGTTGTTCTTTGTCTTGGTTGTTGCTATTGTTTTCATTACTTTTTTTTATTACTTTTTGATTTACTTGCATGCTATCAATTAAATATTTTTTCCTTGGAAAGACTATGGTGTATGGATGCAGAATGAGTTTCAATTCACAAACATGCAAGCAAACATATATTTCACATTTAAAATAGGACAAAGTACGGAATATAACAGTAATACTTATAGCTTTCTTTGTAGCATCTCCATTTAACTACTTGAAAATATGACTTATTTCTTGTTATTTTTTTAATTCCCTCCTCTTAGCATGCTTAAGGCATATTGTACATATCTCATTTTCCTTTGAATACCAAAGATCAAACTAACATTTCTGCTTAATGCTGTTCATGCTAATATTAATATTTCATGTATCATGTCACAACTGCATTGGGGGAGAAACCGAACTTCAATGTGAATTCCTATAGAAATTAATCAACACCTTGGCCTGAAGTACCATTTGGGAGTCACGTAATCAAATTCTCAGACTATCTCTGCTTAATCCTTTAAAAATTCTACTTCCTCAGTAAGATATCAAACAGAAACAACCACAAAGTTTGTCACTTCAAAATGTTAAAAATTCCAAACTCAAACCCTTCGCAAACACTGTATTTTTTAAGAATTTATTTTGACTTGAGCAACTAGTGGCAAATAAAAATGTGCCGAGAACATTTTGCCTACCACCTAAGAAGTTCCATTTAAAAAACAATGTTCACCATGGACAATTTTTCTATAAATAATGTTCATGTCAGTATTGCCATTTTGAACACACAATGCCATTTAGAGATGCTTTTCTTAAACAATAAAGAAAAATCTGTATACCTAAAAATTTGTTGACTTTGCCTATTGGTCATAAATTAATATTCAGAGTGCAAATTTTCTTAAAATTTTGCATTCACTGATCTTTAATTTTATTATTAAAACATGAGAAGCTGCTATAGCCATCTCTGATGAAGACAATAAAATAAGAGATGAAGATGTTCAAGAAATTCCTCTTGAACAGAGGAATTTTTCCATTTTAAATGTATTTGTAATTCTCCCTTCAACAGTTATTTTGTCCTCTGGCATCAGAGACAAATCTAAATTCATTTGCCTTTACCAGTTTATAAACTTCGAAAGGATCTTAAAAATACATAATTGGAAAGAATAAACATTAAATTTAATATACAGGAATGTACTGTATATATTTTTAGATATATATTTCCAGGTACTTGCAATTTTATTGATCAAAGCAAGTGATTTGGTTGAAATCTAACTTAATGCTATGCTAATTATATCACCAAGGAATCCTTGGAAATTTATGTGTAAAATAACTTAATGTTTTAAGCTTCTTTAATGTAAACCTCTTACATTACAGCTTTTTGAATGTAAACATCTTATTTCAAATGAATTTTGGAAATGCTTTACTTAGCATTTTGTGGCAGAGCTCTGAATTGTACTACATATACATAAGAATTTAGTGTTTGATATTTTTAATATATATATACTAAATATAAATTTTAAATAAACATATTTAAGACACTGTCATGCAAGAACTTAGGGAAAACATTTTCTAATAATTTTGAGAGATACAACCTTAAAATGCAAATGTTTTTATTATGGAAATACATAAACTTATCCAAAAGAGTTTCCTCTTATTACACGTTTTAACTGTTCGGCTTAGACCTCACTCAAGAGAATTTAGTGATTGCAGTATCACTTTTGTCTTGTCATTACAGAGTATTTTACAGTGTTTCACAAAGTTGAATAAGAGCAGAGATCTTTACAACTGGATGAGTTTGTACTGCGCAAGATGGAGGCTAGTGTTGTTTTCTGCTCTACTTTCAATAGCTCTAGTGGGAAGTGACAGACAACTTCAATTTCTGATAGTAACAATTACCATTTCATTTAAAATGACATATTAAATTGTCTTGGACCCCAAATCATGATTTCTGATCTCAAAACCAATCCAAATTCTCTGAGGAGTATGATAATTTTCAATATAACAATTTAACTAAAATATAATTATATCTAATGTGCTAAATTCAAAATGAAATCTGATCTATTATGTAGTTAATGAAATAAAAATTGTTTCTGACAGGAAACAATGCAAGTTATTATTCATAATGCTTATAAAACCCTTCCCCAGAAATCACCTTTTTAAAATTGCCCTTAGCTATCCCACACAAGTGGCAACTATTAACCCGGTTTGACTGATTTGCCTTTGCTTTTAAGATTATCTGACTTTCAAGGAGTATAATATTTTTTGTACATGTTACTCTGCTAATTTGGCTACATTTCAAACTAAGAACATCAAAACCTGACTATCTCTTTTCAGATTTTATTTTCCTATTACATGGAAGAGCAGCTGCAAAAACATTCCTTCTAACTTGCTTTTATTTTTAGGGATAATTAGGTTGTGTATGTAATAACTAAATAGTAAAAAGCTATTGCAAATATGGGTTGTAAATATTCAGTATAGCAATTTTCAAACATATTGTGGAAAAATAAAGTAAAAATATATTTTTCTTCTATTGTGAAATTTGATGGCCATCTTCTTGTGAGTTGGTATTAAATCTGTTTACTTATCATTTTTACCCACAATGCACTATTTGGCTGTCTGACCTATGATTAGCCAGGCTGTCCTAGCATTATTATTATTACTTTTTTTAAGTTTACTTGCGATAGATATTTATAAACTCCTTTTGTATAAGACACAAGGGGTATTGTATCAGCTCTACAAAGGATGCTCAATAAACATCAATTGAAACTATATAATTTCTTCACTATGCAACTGAATGAATAAGAAATGCTTGTTTATCTACTTTGAGAATAATCAGGAACCAGATTTTTTTTTTCCTAGAGTTGCTTCACATTGTAATTGATCTGCTAAGATTAGTGCTCTGGTTTACTCAACATTAGAAAAAGTCTTTCTGGACAAATGTGACATTTGTACTTTATCCAAAGTACTTATGTGAGGCAGAATTGATTATGCATCTTTACTAATTATATAGATTTATACAGATCTTAGAAGAATGTTTTCTTGGTTGGAAGACTAAACCAGCTCTGATCTAGAGGGAATAAAACAATTGAAGCAATGTAAAACCATTTAGAGGCTATGTGTTACTACATCATAACTGTTATACTTAGTGGAAAAAAGTACATTTTACAGATAAGGGAGGAAGGGAATGAACTTGGAATTAAGCAGTAAGAAATGAAAAGATGTCAGGGTAAGAAAATATTTGCAAAGAGAATTGACAATGCTTAAACTTTATAATTCGTCAATTTCAAAGACAGAGAAATAAAAAGTTTAAATAGTATCCTGCATAAAAATGTCTTCCTTCTTTACTAAAAAAGAAATGATATAGTGTCAATTATGAAACAATATTATGAAACAATACTATAGGATAGAATGAAAAAGTATTGACTGAATGTAATATAAGGTGTAAGATACTGCTCAATTGGGAATTTCATGGTGTGTTTGAACAAATTTCATTTATTTTTTTTTCTTGAGATGTTTGAGATGGGGGAACCTGTAATTTTAGGTGAAGCAAGGATCCTCCAAGTCCAACCCTGAACCAGAAATGTTCACGATAATAGATCATGCAGCTTTAGAGGAGGCTGCTTTAACTTAAAATCCAAGATTTCAAATAGGCATTGTCAAGCAATCTTACTTGATTCCCCACAGGACTGCTTTCACAACTTTTAATACCAGCTATTTCATATCTTCTCTTTCTTCAATTCTCCGTTAACTGCTTTCAATATAACTCACAGCTTAGAACATAGTTTTCAACTTCTTGAGAAAACAGAAGCCATCAGTTAGAGCACTTTTATTTCCATGCAGCCAGTTCCACTAACTTATGTACTCTAATTTCTTCATCTTGCTTCATATCAAAAGAAAACAAGAGTGCTTGCTTTTAACAAAGACGAATTCCTCTACACATGCAGTGAATTCCATTCTTACTTTCTCAAGAATTTTGCTTTCCTGGCATTTCACTCTGTCTTTTCCCTCATCAGTCTTCCTGTTTTCATTTCCATTTCTTGGTTGGCTCTTTTCTTCTCTTCCTCCTTTCAGTTGCTTCTCTTCTCTTTCCCTCCCTCCCACCTAAAACCTTACAAAACATGCACAAACATGCTCTAATCTCTGGTGGCAAATAACAGTTGTTGGCATGATCTTCCAGTCAGGTATTAAATCCAAAAGCCCTGTTGGTCTTCTCTGATTATTCTACTTCTCTGACTCCTTATATCCCATCCATTATCAAGTCATTGCATTTCTACCTCCAAAATCTTTCTCAAGCCCAACATTTCTCCCTATTTTCACACCACCTTGTACTAAGATAGCAAATACAATCAGTTAACTACTTTGCAAACATTCACATAGGGCCATTCAGAAGAACGGCTTTAAATTCAACAACAGTGACCAACTCCAAGATCAGGTCAGTCTAAGCTTTGTATCCTGGCCTTATTTGAACACGCAGGACATGTTCACCCTGAATTCTCAAATCCACTAGGTTCAGACTGTTTTATAGTAATTTGAGATAATTTAGCCTGCCAACTATTTTCCATCATAGTTCCTGTGCACATATGGTTTCTTCTGCATGAAGCAGTATCCTACCCCTACCACTTCAGTCTCTCCCATTGCTATTCTGTCTTTATAGTGTCTCCTCTTAACTATGTTTCATGGAGAACTGCTATCTCACTATTGAAATAGATCTCCTCATTGTCATATATTGTTTAAGTTTTTCATCACAATTCATTTCCCTGTCTCATCTCTCTATGAATCTTACCATTCCTTCTCTCTACCTATTCATCCTTTCAACCATCTATACATTTGCTCCCTTACTACATGTAAAGCTCCCTAAAAGACCTAACCGTATCTTTTAAATGTAGTATTCCATACCCAACACTATACCAGCAAAACTTACTATGATGCCTGGCATATAGGTACTACACAGATGCGTTTTTACTCCTAAAAAGTAAGTCACTCAACCTGGGAAAGGAATATTGAATTTAAATAAAAAAGCCTCATTATGCACCTCCCTGTTGGAATGATAGGGCCTATAAAACAAAAAACAATATATAATGTATTATATATATAAATACCTAAATAGGTCTGATCAAACTTTTCTAAGAACATTCTGAGGCTTTATACTAAAGGTATTAAACGACGTTACTGCTTGCGGACATGTAGGATTCGAACAAATAGGGACTGACATTTGTACCTCACCAAATTCAAGTGTTCGAGATATTTGCTACTTAGTAATGATCTCAATTGTATTCTAAGATCACACAGCCAAGACTTTTTTATGTTGTTCCCAGGAATTTTTCTGTTTATGTGGTTGATTAACTTTACTTGAAATAGTAGGTTTCTGGATTATAATAGCAGCATAACGTAGAAGAAAGCATCAAAATACCTTGGTTTGAATGTTGGTGCATCTATTTTCTAGCCATGAGGTTTGGGCAAATGATTTCTTAATGGACATATCATCCAAAATCATATCAGGCCAAAATTACTTCATGTTTCTTTGAGATTATCAGATCAGATGATGTATATTAAATTATGTTCTAAACCATGCAATGCAAATGAAACATATAATTGTTTCTATTTTTCTCATCAGGGTAGAGGTATTTCTATTCTTTTGTAGAGAGGATTAGTGTTTAATCCTTGAATTAGGAAAAAAACGAAGATTTTTACTGAGGATTCTAGTACAGAGTTTAGCAAATTGTAGCTCCTTATTCATTTGCAAATTCCATCTTTACTCATGAGTTTAACAAATTCCTTTTGGGAACTTAACATAGGCACTGAGTGAGGCCCAATCATACAATGCGAATAAAGCAGACATACGCCTGCCCTAATGGAGTCTAATATTTAGAAGGGAGAGAGATATTCAAGACATAAAAATCATACGTAAAATTATTTGTAAATGTTTTATAACTTGATGAAGAAATGAATAAGGTATTATATATGACAAAAAAAAAAGCGAAAATTTTGTAATGGATCAAGGAAAGGCATTCAGAGTCAGTGCTATTTTATGACCTTCACGATAAAAAAATAAAATAATGTTATTTATCAATTGAATGCGCCACTGAACTGGGCAATACAATATATAACGGAATGTTTTTAAAATTAGGATATGAATATATAGTGTAACTCTTAGCATTTAGAATAAGCATATATATATATTAATTTTGCCATATTAATGAAAATATATTGTGGTCATTTCTTCTGGATAATTTGACTGCATTTTAAAAAGTTCTGTGACAGAATGATACTGATCACTAATCCTTTGAAATTCTGTATTTTATAGATATATCAAAATTTGCAGCAATGACACAAATCCATGAGAAAAGAAAATATCAAACAAAAAAGATGAAAAATTGTGAATAGGAAACTTTGCTAATGAGTTGAGGATCGAGTTGTAGGAGTTAATGCCATATGAAATCAATGTGTTCCTTGATGAGCTATTTTATGCACGTGTACAGATATAAATCTTCTTTTGTCTCTTCCCTTGGAAGCTTCCCACGCACATCTGTTTTCACAGATATTCTTTAAGAGGATGAATGATTTAAATTGCAAGAGAACAGAATAAAATAAAGTGTGAGTTCAAAAGTAGGTAATTTCTATCAGTAATAATTTTGTTTAGGATGTATTAGCTTAAAGATATTTAATTGTACAAAGGCTACAATGCCACTCAAATGAAAGGTAGGGCCTGCTCACAATCCATTTGTAATGTGGAAATTGTGAACACTTAAAGTTTCAAGC
Organism: Tamandua tetradactyla; assembly: GCF_023851605.1. Classification (NCBI taxonomy): domain Eukaryota; kingdom Metazoa; phylum Chordata; class Mammalia; order Pilosa; family Myrmecophagidae; genus Tamandua; species Tamandua tetradactyla. The sequence goes on along the minus strand of NC_135336.1, from coordinate 67,902,735 downwards.
CTCCAAAGAATGAGAATAAGGCTGCAGGAGAGAAAATAACCACTGTCAGCTACTGAACACCAACACGTGGATCCATTTCCCCCTCTGTGGGTGGTGGTTTCTGTAGCTGTTTCAAGAATCCCAAACATTTCATGGTGCATGAGATAAATGCTGCATTTACTCATGGACTATGCATTTTAGTCTGAGGATAAGTTGTTTATTAGTGCTGTTGTGTACTAATAGAAATCTTAAAGCATATGGTTACTTGATATAAAACAAATTGATACCCCAATATGTCTGGTTGGTGTTCAATGACAATGGTCTCATAGCTATATGAAGCTATAGCTGTATGAAACTGATGAGTTTCATAGACTTCTGTTTGACAAGTTGCCCACTTCATTTTATATTAATCAAATTGGATATAAACTTTGCACTCTTTTGGGTCAACAGTTTAACATTTGAAAACACTATCAAAATAGACACAACGAATAATTATTTAAAAGTTTGTTTTCCCATAATGTACAGAATTAAATTATTTTTAACGTTTAGAAGTTTCACCCATTTGTCTTCCTTTACTTATGATTTTTGTTCTTTTATTTTTTTTTAGTTTTTCTTAGAGTTGGTAGAGAAATATATGAACTCTATATTCTAAAACTGCACTTTCCATTTGACATTCAGTCACCATGAGATTTTATTTTGTATAAATAAAATTTTGCATAACTTTATTCTACATTTAAAATCAATTTCTTAGTTACACCGTCATGTTTCAAGTGTTTGAAAGCTATGACAGAGCATTTCCATCATCGTAGGAAATTCTACAGGGCAGTGATGTCCTAAAAGGTTAAATATAAAACAAAAATATAATACATATTCTCTACCACTCGAATAGGTAAGTCCAGATTGAGTGATTCTCAGTGGATCCACACACTCTGAAGTGATTCTGCCATTCTGTTTTCAAAGTTGAGACCACTGTAGAACAGAACTCTAGAAGTGACTCCTAAAAATAAAGTGATCTAGATCCATCTCTGAGGGTTTTAAATTTCCCAAGTCTTGTGATGTTTTAATCTTACACAATAATCACCATGCCAAAAAAAGTTGTGGAAACAGTAACAGGTGGCTAAAGTGCCCTATGTTGGTGGGGGATTGAGAGAAGGATGGTGGGAATTTTATGCTTTACATCAATTTTTATCTTTTTACCTTACTACTGTTAAATTCATTAAAAATATCGCTCAACAAATCCATCTCATTTATAGAAATTGCAGGAAAAATTAATATAGTTAACTCTTACATTTCTTGCTTTCCACAGTCATACAAAATAGCAAGCTGAGTGTGACTCTGGAAGTTTTGTCACTGGCCTGATTTGCAGTTACCTCAATTCTTGCTCTTAATGTACAGCAACTCTTCTTAAAACTTCGTCACCTTTCCACAACTGCTCATTATTTAGAATGCAATTTTTAATTTGATTTGGCATTGAATTTTTTTTCGCATGATCTAAGAACATTAAAATCAGTGAAATAATAACTTTGTCAAAGTCAAATAATCATTTAGGGTTATAAGCAAATTATAAGATTCACCATAACTGGGAAAATCAGATTTCAGGTAAGTGAGGTGAATGATATTATTATTATTGATCATTCTCTGCCCATTGACTGAAAGAAAAACAATTGGAAAAATTCATTGACAAATTGTTTACTAAGAACTATGGCAGGGATCTTTTCAATTGATTTTAAGTTCTGAAAGAAATCGCATCGTTCTTTTAATACTTCAGGATTCAACATACAAAAAAAAGTAGATTGACACAAAACCCTAAAAGATCAAATTTGTATTTCGTAAATTTGAATTTGTATGGAAAATTTGAAGTTGCATGGTATTCAACCATTTTTTTTTAATCTCAAAACTAAATTCAACCTTATTGCATTAAATTAAACTATGGGAATTTTCTTCCCCATTATTTCTTTGATTTTCCTGTACCACCTGGCTGAATATATTAATGGTATTGTTTGGCCACAGCAGCCTATTTACAGTGATAGGTTTTAGATGTCTTCCTTGTTTTTTCCTCTTGTACATCAACTTCATTTCAAGTTTATTATTTGGTCTCAAATTCATGCATAAGCCCAGGTCAAGATGCTTTTTGTTTTGATTCACTGCAATGTATCCTCATAATAGTTAGCATTACCCACTAGTCATCACCTGCTTTTGGTGTATTTAAATCATCACTTAGCCTAATTATTCTCCCCCAGTCCCTTGGTCCCTATTGTTGAATCCCTCTGCTCAGCTGACACCATTTGTACCAGTCTTATCCCAATCACCCCTGCAGGGAGAATTATATTTAAATGGAATCCCGACATAGGCCAAACTGATGCTGTTATAATTCCAAAATATGAGAATTGACTATGTTTGGGCATCAAATGCCTGCTATGTTATCTTTTGGATAACTTTATATATTTCACATATTTCAGAATAATAAATATGGTACAACATTAATCTCTATTCTTATAGATATGAACCACAGTAACTCTGATCCTTTTTCTTGAACACTGACCACCTTCAAGAAGGTTGTATTTATTTAGTAATACTCTAGGCAATCAGTGCAGGATAAATTTTTCTTCCAGTTAGAGGAAGCAGGTATATATAAAGTGATTTTGACATCTACAATTAACCTCTAAATTCATGCATTTGTAGTATTTAAATTTTCTGAGCTTCATATATTTTATTATTATTATTATTATTTTGCATGGCTGACACGGGGAAAAAAACCCAGGTCCAGGGTATGGCAGGTGAGAACTTTGACTGCTGAGCCACCATGGCCCGAACCTGAGCATCATATTTACTCAGAGGGGAATAGGATGTTAAAATTAAAAGGGAAGGTGATTTGAAGATGCCATGCCTTCTTGGGGTTGCACAGAACAGTTGGCTAAAAGGAGGCTCTTTCAAGAATACTGGGGTGTGTGTATAGGTGAGGGACATGGCCAAGCACAGATCATCACTTTTGATTAGTGAATCTGGAGAGTTGGGTCCAGGCTCTGAGGGCAAATACAGTTTCAAACTGCCCAGGACAAAAGCAGCTGGCAGGCTCTGTTTCAACTCCACCCCTGACAGGGGTGGAAGCAGGGGTGATTTAAAGACATAGTGCCTTTTTAGAGTAGCAGGGAAGTGTTGGCCAAAAGGCCACTTGAATGGGGTGGGGGGTAGAGTTGGAGGGCACAGTTGAGGACCCACTGCAGTTTTGGATTAGTGAATCTGGATTGCCAGCTCCCAGCTCTGAGGGCAGCTACAGTATCAACCAGCCCAGGTCAAAAAGTAGCCGCAAGCCTGTCTCACCCAGTCCTGACAAGGGTGGAAGCAGGGTGATTTAAAGACAGTGCACCCTCTTGGGGATGTGGGGAACAGTAAATGAAGGTGGTTTTTCACCAAGAAAAGGGGAGAGGATATTGCCCAGCACTGGTCATGGCTTTTGGTGATAGAATTCAGATCTCTTGGTCCTGGCTCTGAGCAATGGTTTTACCCTGCCCAGGAGAAACCACCTGGCGGACTCTGTTTCAACCCCACTCCTGATAAGGCCAGAGTCAATGGAGACTTAAAGGTACAGTATCACCTTAGGGTGAGGAACAGTTTGCTGAAGAGGACCATACTCTGGGCAGGCCAGGAAAGCACAGATTCAGGGAGCATCAAAGAGAAGTTTGCCTCCTTCCTGGAATCCTCCTCAAAGCACTTTGAAATTGGCCCAGTCCCCTGCTTGGGTCCCTGGTCCTGTTTTGATTGTGAAATACTGGCTTGGATAAGTACCCTCCTGGGTGACTCTTGTCTCAGAATTTGCGCTACAGACAAAAGCAGCAAAAGACAACAAAAAGTGTTAAAAAAAAAAAAAAACTGTGGAGATAATAAAAAACAAACAAAACAGATCAACATTCCCGGGGAAGGAACAAGGGAAAGGAAGATTTCTCCTGGGGTGAAATAATTGCATAAATAGTGCAATGTCAAAATTTGTACCTTATATCCAGGATAAGAATCAGATGAATAAGAGCTGGAAAAATCTGACCAGTTAAACATGGGCTATTCTAAAGGTCTAGAATAAGTTGAACTAGAAACTAGAAACAGAACAGCAAAATAATTGCAAAATAGAAAGAAGAAAAAAAAATGAAAAAAGATTGGAGCAGAAATAGAGAATAGAAAAATAATAGAGAGAATTAACAAAACCAAAATTGGTTCTTTGAGATGATTCACAAAATTGATAAATCCTTGGCTACACTGATAACTAAAAAAAGAGAGAGAATGCAAATAAATAAAATCATAAATGAGAGGGGGACACTACTACTGATCCCACAGAAATAAAAAGGATAATAAGAGGATATTATGAATAACTGTATGCTAACAAATTATACAATTTAGATGAAACTATACAAAAATACACATACGGCCTAAACTGACACTAGATGAAACAGAAGACCTCAACAAACCAATCACATATCAAGAGATGGGTCAGTCATCAAAATTCCCAAAAGAAGAAAACCCTAGGACCAGATGGCTTCACAAGTGATTTCTGCAAATCATTCCAAGAAGACTTAATAAAAATCTTGCTCAAAGTCTCTCAAATTATTGAAGGGGAGGGAATACTACCTTATTCATTTTATAAACCCGTCACCCTAATGCCAAGGCCAGATAAATCTACTACCAGAAAAGAAAACTACAGATTTCTCTAATGAGTATTGATGCAAAAATCCTCAACAAAATTTTTGAAAATTGAATCCAGCAGCACATTAACAGTACTATACACCAAGACCAAATGACTTTTACCCTGGGTATGCAAGCATAAGAAAATGAATTAATGTGATATACCATGTAAAAAAATTTGAGGGGAAAAAACACATAATCATCTCAATTGATGCATAAAAGGCCTTTAATAAAATTAAGCATCCTTTCTTTATAAAAACATGTTAAAAATAGGAATAGAAGGAAACTTCTTTAGTGTGATAAAGGGCATATATAAAAGATCCACAGGTTACATGATGCACAATGGTAGAAGACTGAAAGCTTTCCCTCTAGGATTTGGAACAAGGTAAGGATGCCCACTGTCACCTCTGTTATTCAATATTGTGCCAGAAGTTCTATCCAGCACATTTCAGCAAAATAAGGAAATAAAAGGCATCCAAATTGTAAAGGAAAAGTAAAACTATCACTATTTGCAGATGACATGATCCTGCATATAGGAAGTCCCAAAGAATCTGCAACAATGCTACCAGAGCTTATAAACGAGTTCAGCAATGTGTTAGGACAAAAGATCAACATGCAAAAATCAATAATGTTTCTATACACTAGAGCGATCTAAGAAGAATCTCAACCAAAAAATTACATTTATAATAGCAACTAAAATAATCAAATATCTAGGAGTAAATTTAATCAAGTATATAAAGACTTGAACAAATGAAACTAAAAAACATTGCAAAAAAAATCAAAGAAAACCTAAATAAATGGAAAGACATTCCATGGTCGTAGATAAGAAAACAAATATCGTTACAATGTCAATTCTCCCAAACTGACTTATAGATTCAACACAATCCCAATAAAAATTCCAACAGTTTATTTTACCATAATTGGAAAAGCCACTTATGAATGTTATTGGACAGATAAGGGATCCTGAATAGCTAAAAGCATCTTGAAAAAGAAAAGTGAAGCTGGTTACACTTACTGCCTTAAAAGCATATTACAAAGCTATGGCAGTCAAAACAGCATGGCACTGGCATAAAGATAGTTATTTTGATCAATGTTATCAAATTGACAGTTTGCAAATTGACCCATCTATGACCAATTGGTATTTGTCATGGCTGCTGAGTTCACCCAGTTGGGAGAGTAGTGTCTCTACAACAAATTATGCTGGGAAACCTGGATATTCATATATAAAATAATGAAGGCAGACCCTTAAATACAAAAATTAATGCAAAATGGATCAAAGACCTAAATATAAGTACCAAGACTGTAGACTACTAGAAGAAAATGTAGGAAAGCATCTTCAAGATCTTGTGGCAGACCATGTTTTCTTAGACTTTACACCCAAAGCACAAACAGTTAAAGAAAGGATAAATAAATGGGATTGCCTCAAAATTAAAAATGTGCATCAAAGGACTTTGCCAAGAAAGTGAAAAGACAAGCTACTCAATGGGAGAAAATATTTGGGAACCACATATCTGATAAGGGGTTAATATACAGAATGTATAGTTGAAATAGCCAAGTGCCCATCAAATGATGAATGGATAGACAAAATGTGTTATATGCATGACAGAGTATTTTATTATTCTGCTGTAAGAAGGAATGAAGCCTTGATGCATGTGACAATATGGATGAACTTTGAGTACATTATGCTGAGTGAAATAAGCCAAGCACAAAGGACAGATATTGTATGATTTCACTGTTATGAACTAATTATAATTGTCAAATGCATGGAGTTGCAGAGTCTATAGGTTACCAGGATGGTAGGGAATGGGGAGTTGATGCTTGCATAGATTTTCTATATAGGCTGCTGATAAATGGGAAGGGATGGAGGTGATGGTAGTACTTTCCTGTGAGGGTAATCAATGGCACTGAACTGTATAGATGCATGTGGTTAAAAGTGAAAACTTTAGGATGTATATGTCACTAGAATAAAAACTGAAGGATAAAGCATAGGGCTGTATAACAACAATGAACTCTATTATAGACAGAATATCTTTTAACAGTACAAGCACAAGAATGTTACTTCCTGAATTATAACAAATGTATGATACTAATACTAGGTGTTTATAATAGGGAGCAATACGGGAAAAATAAACTTAATGTAAACTATGGAGGATAATACTATTTCAAGAATCTTTCCTCAATTTAACAAATGTAACTACCATTTTTAAAAAAGTACAATTGTTAAAAAGTGCTGTCAACAATTGTATGAGATGTACCACCCCAATGCAGGGTGCTGGTGGTGGGGTGGGCTATGGGAATCCTGTATTTTATGTATGATTGAGCTGTAAACTCACAACTTCTATAATAAAAAAATGGAAATGGAAATAATGTCAGGATTTGTACTAGATCATTTTTACCCAGAGGATAGAATCAGCATCATACTCAGCTTAATATCTCCAGTGTTTAGCCCAGTGCCTGTTTAAAAGGAAGCCTAATATCTTAAAGAATTAATAAAATTTGCTTTACATATGCTATGTAATCACTTTGCTATTTTCCTTTTAACTTCCTTTGTGTGATATGGTCACATAAAAGAATTAGGGTTGTTTTTTACCACTTAGAGACAAAAAGAAATAATTATGTATAGACCTAGCAACTCAGTTTAGTTAGAATGATTTCAATTAGAAATCAATGCTGATAATATAATGGCTCTGAGAACAATGATACCTCATAAATTTATTAGGCTCATTCTTTACACCTCTTTAGTTTACTGAAGGTGAGCTTCAAAATTTTGCTGAAAATTAAAAATGTGTCTATGAAATCTCAAAGGAATATATGTGAGCTAAAAATGCAATTAGCACTGTATTTTAACAAAATTTGAGACTGTTTTTCCCTGAAACTGTGGAATATAAGCTGCAGATGTGTTTACTCTGGCAAAAGACTCAAGATCAAAACAAATCCCACAAACTGAGACTGAAAGAGCCATATCCTGGATACACTCTAAAATCCTGTATTCTTTATCTTGCAATGTTTCTTTATCAATGTGTATGTCCGTTCACCACTGCATGTAGGTGTTTACAGAGTTGTTTTCAGTGATACAGACATAAATGTATCCAAATAGTTTCCTAAAATAGTAATCTCAAATTCATTTGCAGTATAGATAGCCTGAGAAGAAACAAATTAATAAGGATAAAGTATCTGATGCTGTTCAGATAGCATACAGTAGTTCAGTATGTATTTTGTCTGGTAACAAGTACCAGAACATGAAAAGTACCGGTAAGAGTCATTGATGTTCATTAAGGGAATGTGGATAGTTTAAAAACACAAGGTTTTCACACAAAAACACACATACACATACGCAAGTATTTCTTAGTATTTAAAAGTTACCAAGCAATACTTTCTTGTTTTGTTGTTGTTGCTTGTTTGATTGCATGGGTAAGCATCAGGAGTCGAATCTGGGTCTCCAGCATGGCAGACGAGAATTTTGCCACTGAGCCACCATCACATTGCCCTGCTTTGTTGTATAAGAAGATTTTAGCATATTAAACTGTGGCATGATTGCACACCTTAATATTAATAACAATGGAATCTTTAATCTGTATGCCTGGGTCAAAGATATATTTGAGGACATTTATATTTTAACCTTATTTCATCTGTCAAAAACTCAAAATATAAATGTATGCAGTGTAGAGGTAAGGTCTATGTAAAACTTAGACGGACATGTATGCACTAAGTAAAGGCAGGTGGACAGTTTCTACATCTCAATTAGTTCCCTGAAGGAAGGCAGGGCAGACCTGTCAGATCTTTCAATTATGCAACTGAATCCAGATATCATGATTTTAATTTGAAATATACCAATTGTCAAATTCTAGCCATGTTTTTTAAAAAAATGTTTCTGCCAAAACAAAATACATCTGCCAGCCATATTCACCTACATGCCTGCTAATTTATGACTTCTGTAATGAATCAGTCAGTCTGATTCATTTGCTACATAGCCTATGCAGCTATACATATAGATCTCCCTGAGATACAGTGTAGCAAGAGAATGCTTTTTGGCTTGACAGATAGTTAATGTGTGCTCTCTGAACTCTGATGTAGTATAATCATATTTATTTTAGTTATTTTTGTACATTGAATAATTTTTGTAAAATAAATATTTCATAATAAGAAATAATTAATATTTTTGTTATACAAGTATTTATGATTGTTATTATGATTCTTTATATTAAGATTTAAAATAGCTGTGGGAATAATAGAACTTTAGATCCAGAAGAAATACTATTATGAATGCCATTGCTAATTAACTGACTAATTTTATTATTTAGAAGAAGGTAAGAAAGAAAGGTCTAAAAATATTTTCAAAACAAATTACTAAGCCCTTGGGTGCAAGCATTCTTTACCTCACTTCTGTTTGAAGAAAACTCACATATGTAAACAACCTATGACCAGAATTAATTATTAGGATGCAAGTATGTGACCTAATCAGTTAGTGTGATTCTTGTTTTTCAGGTTCCTGCAGAGACCTTTAGTTTATAACTAATGGTCCTCTATCACGTGATTCAACATTGGGAACAGTCTTTTTCACTGGTTGCTTATAACTGTAGCTGATTTTGATGCAGAATTTGACAAAACTAGCCCAACCGTGGTGAAAGCTCTCTATTATGATGAAGTGGCTTACATAGTATTTTAGAATAGAAAACATTAGGATATTAAAAACAAAACAAAACAAAACCACCTGTTGGCAGCAGCTATTACTTTTTAAAGGTGTATTACTTGATCTCCTTCTGCGTAGAATAGCTTCTCTCTCATTCATATCTGCCTAGTTAACTCCTATTTATCCTTCAAGTTTCAGATTGCCTCCTATGAGAAAGTTTTTTTTTTTTCCTTATTGAGAAACCTTCACACACATACATTCCATACATGGTGTACAGGCAATGGCTCATAAGATATAGTTGTGTATTCATCACCGCGATCATTTTTTAGAACATTTGCATCATTCCAGAAAAAGAAGTAAAAAGAATAAAGAAAAAACTCATACCTATCATGCCCCCTACCCCTCCCGTCCCACTGACCACTACTATTTCCGTCCACCCAGTTTATTTTGCCCTTTGTTCCCCATATTATTTGTTTATTTTTTAATCCATATTTTATTACTCATCTATCCACACCCTGGATAAAAGGAGCACCAGACACAGGTTTTCACAATCACACGGTCACATTGTAAAAGTTTTATCTTTATACAATCATCTTCAAGATTCAAGGCAACTGGAACACAGTCTAGCAGTTTTAGGTATTTCCCTTCAGCTGCTCCAATACACCCTAAACTACATAAGGGATAAGAATAACCTCCAAGATAACCTCTGGCTATTTGAAATCTCTTGGCCACAGAAACTTTATTTTGTCTCATTTCTCTCTTCATCCTTTTGGTCGAGAAGGCTTTCTCAATCCCCTGGCTCCCAGCTCATCCCCAGATTTCTCTCTCATGTTGAAGGGAGATTTACACCCCTGGGAATCATGTCCCACATAGGAGGGAAGGCAGTGAGTTCACCTGCCAAGTTGGCTTGGAGAGAGAGGTTACATCTGAGCAGCAGAAGAGGTTCTCTGGGGGTGACCCTTAGGCCTTATTTTAAGTAGGCTTAGCCTATCCTTTGTAGGTATAAGTTTCATAGGGGCGAACCCCAAAATAGAGGGCTTGGCCCATTGATTTGGTTGTTTCCACTGCTTGAGAGAGTATCAGAAATTCTCCAAATGGGGAAGTTGAATATTTCCTCCTTTCAACCCAGTTCCTCAAGGGGACTTTGCAAATACTTCATTCACTGCCCAGATTACTCTGGGATGTATTCCATCATCACACTAACTTGAACCAACCAACAAAATCTCACACCCTATTCAAGATTCCATATACTTATGGTGTTCAACTAACTTTACTGTATAAGTTAAATTAGGAAATGAACATACAGATTTTGCACCAAATAAACATCTCTCCCTTTAGTCTAACACAGAAATTGAAGTTTTAAAAATGGATGATATCATCCTTTACCCTGTATTCTGACACACCTTAGTCTTATCGAGATCAGCCCCACTCATATATCCACTTGAAGTCTGATCCCTTTTTTAACTTTTTCGACTATTCCTGTAAGGGGTACTGTTGACTTTCATAGCTTCAGAGCTCTAACTCTGAGTCTCAGGTGTCACATAAACACCCGAAGTTTCTGGGAATGACCAGGTTATAAACAAACAATTAAGTAATGAGAAGGCTTTCTTAATTTCCGGAGAGAAGTAGTCTCTTCTACCTCCCTCCCTTGCATGCCCCTTACCCCTGCCTCACATTGACCACTAGTATTCCCATCCACCCAGTTCATTTTACATACATATTCATTTTGCATGTATGCATATTTTGCATACATATTCACAGCACCATGAGACCATGAATATATATGTATGCCTGTACATACATACGTCTGTGTGTATGTGTGTGTATGTATATGTATCTCTTACTGTTTTCTTACTAGTTTCACCTGAGCCTGATAAAGTTTGTCTATTAAGATTCCCACCTATATCAACATCTGGCATATTGGAGTTGCTAAATTAATGTTTGTAGAATGAATGAATGATTAAATAAGTAACAATAGTTTAAACCCTAAATTGTCAAACTTTAAAAGTTAACTGATTTATTTTCTGAAGTATTTATTTTGAAATATGGATTTGTAAATATTTTATCAAGTAAAAATAATGATACAGAATTTTACCTAATATATAATTACAGAAACATGTATTAAGTGGGTGAAGGGTCTGTATATATCTATAATTGTTAGCAAAGATGTTAAACTATATATGGACAGATACAGAACCATAATTATTTTTTAAAAGAGCAAATGTCTCAGCATTCAAAAAATATTTGTTGAACACTGTGAATGTGCCATGGACTTAAATACATATGTTGGAAAGTAAGAGAACAGTATTTCAAGCCTAACAAAGGAAGATTTGTAATATATATAAGTAAAGAATCTTTGGGATATATAGAATTTTTACACCCAAAAGTCACCAACTAATGGGAAAGACATTGAAAGTCATGAATATAATCTGATTACTTTATTTAGAGATTATATAGAACCTTTACCTACAAATTAAAATCTAACTCAAGATGGTACATATTTAAATTGGTGGAAAAGCCCTATCTACTTTCCAGACTCACAGGACAAACATAGAAAGCAGATGAAATACAACTAGCTACAGCTGTTTGGGGATCATGGGTTAAACTAGGATTAATGTGGAATTGGAGAGTCAAGATTTCCTTATACCTTAGCATTATATCTATGGTATTCTCATTTTTTAATAAGTAGCTATCTCTTGGAAAATATTTCAACTATCAAAATACATACCAAACGATAGACAGTAAATACAAAATTTCAAATGTCATTCTTTCCTAAAATAGATGTTAAGGCAATAGTTGGATACTAAGTCTTCTGTGCTTAAACAACTTAAATCATTGCCTCTGGATTCACTGTGCTCTGTTGTTTGATTGAAGTACAGTATGACATCTGTTTTGGGTCTCATATGAAAGTTATAAGAAATTCATCAAAAGCAATATGAGCATTAAGAAATAAGAATTTATCCTTTTATTTTGTTGACATATTGTTTTCCAATTCACATATACCATATCAGGAAATGGGAATGCTCTTTAACCTTTGCAAATTAGGGGAAATAAAAAAAAACAATAAATGAAAAATAATATGAATCTGTAAAAACAATAAACCTTATGCAGAACATTTGGAGTTTTCATTATAACAGTCTTTGTCCTATTTATTAAGCTAAATTTAGCCTAAAATTAGTTGGACTGAATTTTCATTTATTCAATCAAGTAATACTGGGAATACTGTTAATGTATATCATAACTGCTTTGCACTTTATCTTAAGTTGATAGCTGATCTTGTTCAATGTTCCACAGTTGAGAGGAAAGTTATTATCATCATTCAGTATGTGACACTGTCCAGTCCTCAGAGGACGCAAATATCCCATTTCATAGAGGAGGAAACAGCCTTGGCAGTATCAAGGTAATTGCCCAGGGCCTTTTGGTTAAATATTTTTTGCTATATTGCTATGTATATGACATGGTCCTGGGCATCAGAATGAGTAACAGTGCTCTTTGAATTCACTTATTCACTCATTCTTCATTCAACAGATATTGACCACTCACTATGTGTTTGACCTTCTACTGGTGCTGGAAGTACAAAGATGAATAAGAAAGCATGTTTTCAAGGACTTAGTGGTCTAGAAGTAGAGATAGACACATAAAGTGAGAAATTAAATAAAATGTGGTACATGCAAAGATACAATAATCACAGTGTGCTATGGGAATACACTCAGCCCAACATAATTATCCAGGAAGGGATTTCTGTTGGATTAGAGGTAATATAAATGTGAAGAAAAGAGAAAAAGACATTCTAGATAAAGGCTGCAGAATGAGTAAGTTACATGAGGTGCATCAAAAATAGAACCTTCCTCTTCATCCATCTAATTATTCAAGCAAGAACTTTTGAACAGTTAATATGTGCCTATAACTGATCTTAGCAACCTCCTGCTCTGACAGCAATTTCATGGTGGAAACAATCACTTAGGCAAAAGTTGATGAAACTCTCAACAGGAGAAGTGACAGTAAAAGAGAATAAGAAATGGATATGAAAAATAAAAGATAAAATTTGTAGACCTTCTTGACTGATTGGGCTTGTGGAACAAGGAAGATATGGCATAAGAAAGTTGAGATCAAGTTCAGCCACAGTAAGTTGTTGCTGTGCCTTTAGAGCACTCGAGGGGACGTGGCCAGCCAGCAAAGGGATATATGACTCAGTTAGTAAGGGAAAGAACCATGATTAAATATGCATGCGTTTGGACACTACGGTCCATGATCTTTCCAAAATTTAAAGCCATAGAGAGTATCCCTGAGCAAGTAGCATATAAGTGAAGAATAAAGAATAGTTGTATAATTAAAACGCAAACATACAGTTATATACATATGACAAAATACAGATTGTTTATTCTATTTTGGGCATTATTGCTGGAAAGAAACTGATACACAGTTGTGGCAGAAAGGGACAGAAATGATCTTATATAATTTGGACACCTTTAATATATGCCTACTTGTACCCATATAAATGTGGTGCCTTATTGAGTAAGTTATAGGGTAATTCCAAACACCTTTGCATACTCAATTTACAGATAAATTCCTCCTTCACCTCATCTACAATTCCTTTCAGACTTTTAAAATTCTATTTACTTTAATGGGCCTCAAGAATCTGTACTGTAGTGTTTCCCTATTTCCGTTCCAGAGAGTTGCCAAAATTGATTTAATAAAATACTACATCTAGGTATATTAATTGTTTTCAGGTCTGACCCAATTACCTTTGTAATACAAAGAAAAGTTTAAGAAAACTTTGGAGTTTTGTTTTTTTTTAATCTTCCCATTTAACTTACTAACTTTGGGTGGACAATCTTCTTGTTTGCAAAGAATGAAAGTCTAGGAGGGCCTGTGTCTATCCATGAGTTATTAAAGAGGCATTCCACTATGGAGTTCCAGAATGCTAATAAGTTTTTTCAGGTTATATGTCCCTAAAGACACATAAATTCTTGGAGTCAACTTAAATTCTTGGAGTCAAAATAAATACTTCTCTTGCTTAGGATGGTAGAAGAGAGAGACAACTCAAAATTAATATTAAATATATGTGTGTATGTCTTCTTGTATAAACACTTATTTCTAAAAGGTTATGTGATAAAGTGTTTCTTAAATTTGTCCTTTAAAACCACATAGGTTAATTATAGAGAAATCATTTTTATTATTAAAATAATTATATGCTTGTATTCAAAATGTTTTATAGGATACAATATTGACCCATGCTTCAATTTCTGCAATTGTTATAAAATTGCCAATTTGAAAAGCTGCATTAAAGAAAGAATATTAATCAAGTTTTGAAAGTCTTCAATTAGAAATAACACACACACACAAACAAAACAAACAAAACAAGCTAAGTATAAAATATAAGACTAGCAAACAGCTTAGCTACATCTAGAAAAATTTCAAGATTTCATTCCAGGAAGACTGCGACTAATGAAAATGTAATGACAGATGTCATTTAATCATCTAAAGTCAGGGATCATTACTTGTAATGGAAATAAGGTGATCAAAAGCAAAACTATGGAAAAAAGAGATAAAATACAAATCTAGATTAATTAATTATTCAAAATATAAAGAATAATTAATAAAATAAAGCTGAAGATAGCACTCTTTAGTGACACATTTTGCCACATCAGCTTGTTTCATGTTTTTATCAATTGTTTATATTATCCACACGTATCCATACCTATAAAGCTAGTTTAACAAGTATATTTGATTTTTAGATAATAATAGCAGACATTATAATAACTGAATCTACTGAACATTATATTTTAGCATTCACAGTGATTTACAAATCAATATATTATTCAAAATCATCTATTCAAAAGACTATACATGGCTAACCGATTAAAGCTATTCAAAGCTAATATTTTAGTCATAAAAAAAGCCAGCATGAGGTGGGAAGAGTTATTAAATCTCACACTCACTTGGCTTAAAATCATAGCCCCCACGGAATAATATGAAATGGTGAAAAGCAAAGCAACCTCCGCAGTATTTTTCTTAACATATTGCCTGCACCTGTATATAATTGCGATTTCCCAAAGCATTACTAAATAGGTCAAAGATTATAGAGTCACTTGACATTGAATAGCCCATTAAACCCAGGATACTGGTGTCTCATTTTAGCTATACACTGAATCTGTGTCTAAAATTAGCAATGCAAGGAATGTTATCTGGCTGGTCATGGTCAAGTCTTGCCTGGCTACCCAGAGGCATGAAAGAAAGCTTGATCATGGAGCCATTCAAGGAAGCTGTGCAATACAACAGGAAGCAGGGCCAAAGAGACATATCAAAGTGCTGTTTTTTTCCCTTAGCTCTGCAGAAGTTTTGTAAAATTCATCCTAAGGGAGAGGATACAGGAAATTGGGTAATATTTTGCAAAGACCATTATACCCTCGTGTCTCTCAATAACCTAACACACGTAAGGCTGAAAATTCCAAGAAGTCAGATAATGTGAACTTAATATATTGGATCTTTAAAAGAAATAGGTTATGGGCGGACCGCGGTGGCTCAGCGGGCAAGAGTGCTTGCCTGCTATGCCGGAGGACCTCGGTTCGATTCCCGGCCCCAGCCCATGTAAAAAACAAACAAACAAACAAAATATAATAAAACAAGAAAATGTTTAAAGATGTTTCCCTTTCTTCCTCCCTTCCTTCCTTCTATCCTTCCTTCTCTGTCTTTCCTTCCCTTCCTCCCTTTCTTTAAAAAAAAAAAAAAAAAAAAAAAAAAAAAGAAATAGGTTATGATGTTTAAACTTCATTATTCATAATGGTTTACTCTTAAAATTTTAACATGTGAAAACAGAACATAAAAAATAATGAAAGAGTGAAGATTAAGAAAAAGAGACACAATGACGAAATATTGCAAAGGGTGGAAAAACATGCTATTTTGTTTGTGTTGCTTGGGAGAAGATGACAGTTATGTATACAATTGTAAGTCATTAATACTCTAGCATAAAGCCAGAATATAAACAAGGGAGTAAAGTAAGAAAGAATCAGATCCATAGGCATGGCCTAAAGTAAATACTATACTGTCATAGTTACTGAATGTATTGTATGTCTACCAACATTGCTTCTGAAAAATCTAAGTGGCAACTATCTGAAAAACATTGCATATTTAATTCTTCATGGACAACTAAACAGTCAAAGGCAACCTTTACAAGAAACCTATGGCAAAACTGATGTCATGTTTTATATATTCTCCACTGAGGTTCAGTAAATGTTTGTCCTGTACACCTCAGTGACATCTTTTTCTGAATGTCTATTTTCTCTACTTTATTCACATTTTGAAGAAATGGTCTGTAGAAGTACAATCACACAAATTAAGTCAAATTAAGACTAAAAGATGCTGAATTGTCCTGTGCTAAATGTCACAGTGGAGAAGAAGAAAACCAGGGTCCTCTACAAAGGACTGGAAACATTTCCACTTGTGATAAAACACTTGTATTTTTCTGCACACATACTTACTTAAGTGCATTTAAACTTCTATGTGTTTGCTTTGGAGCTACAGAGAAATAGGATGGAAGTATGGGGAGTGAGAAGATTTTTAACTCTTGAAGGCCATCTCCAAAAGCCTGGCTGAGGAAGAAGTGTAAACACTTATGAGAATACATAATGTATATATACACACACATGGATACACACACATTTATGCATATTCTGAATAATAATAATATCATAGCCCCATACTTGGACATAAAATAATTACAGTTGATTTTCATTTTATAAATTCCAGATAGACATAAGGATTTCATTATATGGTATATTCCTTTTCAATTCCACATGACTTTTAAAGATGGGTTTAAACAATTTTATGCTCTATGCTGTATAAAGTTAAATCATAATGAACACGTTACTTTTCCAAAAATTCTCCATCATCTTATGCATGCAAGCAGTGACATAATTGCCCATATATATATATATATATATATATATATATATATATATATGTCCTTTTGCATAACAATTTTAGAAAGATTTACAGAGCACAATGAGTCACTTGATCCTATCAAAAATTTCGGATTATGACATCATGTAATAGTAACACTAAATTCTCCAGTTTACTTTACAGGGTACATAATAGACTAGTTCAACATCTGAATTAAATTAGATACATCAAAATGACTAGGTTTGGAAAATATTTTTGGTTCATATAGTTTAGCTCTTTGTCGCAGATGCATTCTTTGTCCTGAGTTTAGTGTATTGACATTCAATCTGATAGCATAACCAATCAATCTTTCTGTTTTGGCTATTGCCTGGGTACAAGCCTAGGTTGGGTCACAAATGGCACAGGAGGTGAAGTTCCTAGTCATTCCCTGACATAGTCAAACTCTGCAGTTCTATTTTATTGCATATATACTAATACAATACATATGTATCAATATATATTCCCACGTTGACAAAGAGTTTGAAAAGTGCTATCATAATTACATTGCAAGAACACACAGTTTAGTTTGCATTCCCGTTCACAAGGGCATTTTGTAAGAGCTAGAGAAATGAGAAACACAATTACGTAAAAGTTAACTTCGCCTTCCAGATGGCTCAGTTTTTTTAAATACTGCGAGTGTGATACCACCAAAATTCCATGGTAACATGTCTTACTTTGGTGTGTGTGAACCATATCTTGTTCATTTCCTTTGCCTGTTTAAATCTCCTCCAAATCCCCTCCTCCCCAATTTTTATTCCTGACCTCTTCACTTCCTTGTACCTGCTGAAATCATAAGAAAGGGAAAGCAAATTAAACACACTCATATTTGTGTTTTATATAATTGTTTCTAGTCTGTTAATTTGGGTGGTAATTCCCAGGATAGCAACTTTTATATCTCCGGGCAGTTACACTTTCGGCTCTTTTGTATGTAGTCATGTATACATATTTGTTTATTTAAATTGAAGGATATAAATGAGAGCATCCTGGTCATTCAAAATGAAATAAAAGAACACCCAGCTCTCTACATTTTTGATATGTGTAAGATGATATGACTGAATCTTAAATAATAATTTTCTTAGTGACTTTGCTAAATCTATATGATAAATTAATTGAATTTAGTCATAAGATTTCGATGTATTTTCCATGAAAAGCAAAATCTTGTCCTTCTCAATTTTCAAACTTTGCACCTGATAATCATAGGTGGGGGAAAAAACCCGCCATCACCATTTCCTTTTGCCTAGTGAAAGGTTTAAAAGTCCTGAAGGTACATTCCCCTGATAGTTGTAATTTACTATTATTACTCCACTTCTGAAACTAAGGAAATCCTTTAGAATGACCTCAGTTTTTATTCTGTTTTGAATAACCTGCTTTGACGGGGTGCCATAACTCCTAATGTCAAGTTTAAAAGACAACACTTCCAACTTCCAAACCCTAAGTCAGTTATATGACTAAATAAAAAGCATCATGACCAGACATTTAGCATTCGTACTTCAGAATATTTCAAACTTATGATTTCTTTTGATGTGGTGCGTATGTGTGTTGCTGTGTGCTTGTGGTTTCCTCATTGCAAATTTGAGTACAGAATTTGCCCAGTTGCAATCTTGGCTAACAATCTGGAAATGTTTGAAATCAAGGAGGCCAGATGCAGAAACACGGTGGAACAATCAATCTTTCCTTACATTAAAAATCTCTGTTATTGGACCAGCTTCCTTTAGTATTCTACAGCTGCCCAGTAAAATGACCTTCACCCTTCTGTTCCAATATATATTACTATTATTAACATTGAGTATTTTATTTCTCCTCACCTGTTATTGTCCTTTTATATCCCACATTTTCCCCAATTTCTAATCATTTCAGATGGTGCTTGAAGTGTTCAGAATACACATAAAAAGAATGTGTATTTTTCTTCGCATTTGTATAAGTAAAGCCATTTTATTACACCAAAAGGAAATGTTTTATTAATTTTCTCATCGTTTTGGAAATACTAAATTTTAACAAGGACATTTGATGCTATTGTAATGAAAGATAAAACGACATGCTCCTGTCTATGAAATGTAAATTGGGATTCTCATACTCTCAGCGTGCTTCATTCCATAGATAAGAGACAAGGAAGGGTTCAGGAGAAAGGAGCAGTTAACAAATACCTATAATGTCTAATCTAAGACCATATAAAATCACTTTTTTCTAGATAATCAAAGGCTCCCCTGAAATGTTTAAATGCTTCATATGGTAAAAAGCAAAGGTATATGCAAGTATTCTTTCTTATATTAAAATAATAAATATAATAATATCACACTGGCGACAGCATTGGTTGGCTGGTGATAAAACTATATCTTCAAGCAGAAAAACTATTTTTTTCTGTTATGCAGTGGTATTTAATGATGAGCATAATGATTAGTCTTAAACTAGTAAAATGAAACACCAAGCCAAAATATGTGTGTGTGTGTGTGTGTGTGTGTGTGTGTGAGAGAGAGAGAGAGAGAGAGAGAGAGAGAGAGAGAGAGAGGAGACAGAGAGACAGAGACAGAGAATAGGGTTCAAAATCAGATTTCTTTCAAAGGTTTTATCAGTGGAGGTTAACTAAACCTTGTACCCAGTGGCTGACTCTGAACTCTTCTTTGGATGCATAGCTACCACTTTCACTGGCTCTCTCTTGACATCCTGGCACAGTTGTAGCTCCTCCCACCCAGGGAGATATAAGCTTGAATTTGATCTGGGTGTTATGCTGATAATATAGATAATGCTCAACAGCTGAGCTGCCTCATTTATCTTTTATCTTTCTCTTAATTCTCCTGGCTAACATAAAACAAATTTTATAGAGGACAGAAATAAAATGCAAGGAGTAACGATTGTGACTGCAGGGAGAAAGTTTCCAGAATCATAACCTATAGTAAATTTACAGTTACATACCTCAGCTTGGACTTCTGTTTTACAACCTGTTAACCAAATAAGATAGTTTGGTAGAGTGAAAATGCTTCCTGTTACCAAAGTATTTTGTAATAAGCAGACTGTCATTTCCACAGAGGTTGAGATTTAATTTTTTACCATTGTCCATCAATGGGAAGACAGACAGTTTGAAAAGTTAAATGACTCCTCTGGGGCCTCAAAATAATTCCTATTAACAACAGGACCCAAATTCTAATGAAGCACTCAGCCATGCAATTTTCTCCTGTGTTCCTCTTTTCTACTTCTACTTGTCTCATTCATACTTGTGGCCTGGTAAGGACACAGATGCTGCAAACCTGATCCCTAATATACTTCACCCCTCTCCATTTCCTCAACATCCTCTCTATTCATCTCAATGGGATTCCTTTGCCTTTCAACTCAGTCTTTTCTCATTACGCTGTTATTTCTGGGCTTGACCTTCTTATTCAATCTTGAAGCCTTTCCATGTTTTCCACTAGACACTTGTCTCTGCTGTGAGCCCATTTGCTTATGCATATCTTGAGGCTTGTTTGGAATGTACCTGTGTCTTATCATTAACATAAAACCACCCTACACAAAGAAAACCCAGTCCTATTACCTTCTTAATGAAAGAGTTTGATATTGGTATTGGGACCTTGGAGAGAGGGTTCACATTCTTTTTGTTGCATGCTTATACTTTTAGTCCCTTACCTTTTTACCTT
Source organism: Tamandua tetradactyla (assembly GCF_023851605.1). Classification (NCBI taxonomy): domain Eukaryota; kingdom Metazoa; phylum Chordata; class Mammalia; order Pilosa; family Myrmecophagidae; genus Tamandua; species Tamandua tetradactyla. The sequence goes on along the minus strand of NC_135336.1, from coordinate 67,881,888 downwards.
TATTCAGGATAATTTTCCTTTCTGAGGCACATCCCATCCAGTTATAATTCTTTCTTCTGCTGTTACTTGATTCTCTCCTGGTTACTCCCCATGTTTACAAAAGACGTTGAACTTTTTTTTTCTCCTTATGACATCTATCTCTTGCCTTTGTACCAAGGAATTTTCAATGCATTTGTGTAAAAGTTGTCTATAAATCTGACCTCAAAGTTCCCCCAAAATACAAGCCTATTATCACATTTGAACCTTGTCATCAGCCTTAACTTCTTATCTAAATCTCATCCACAGAAATTGTATTCTCTGTCATCAATGTATGGTTTGTTATTCCACCTTAATGACTAAGTTGTGTTACTTTGAAAGTCAAATTCCTGACTGCTCAAAATTTGTCAAATCATGAAATTTCATACTTTATCTGAGCCACAACACCACTTAGTAATCTGAGTATTTTCTGCTTTGCCTCCAATTAAATTCCCCATGGTAGAAACATATCAGTTTGGCACCTTTTTGGCACCTACACATAGTATATAGATACATTAGATACATTCATAATATAACCCGTGACAAATCCAGTATCATTTTCTACCTCCTTCTTTACAGCCCTTCAATGATATTTCCAGCTCCCACATTATTTCTTGACTATGCCAGACACTCTTCCCTAATTTTCCTGGTAACCTCCAAACTTGTCTTTCAAAATCCACCTTAAGCTTTTCCCTTTTACTATGATTTCTATAATTTTACCTAAGACTTTGGTACAATTATTCAATGGGGCATTATAAAACTTATCAGATATGGTAATTTTTCTACAAATATACTTGCCCATGACCATCACACTTCCAAGTAGAATGTAACCCTTCAAGGACAAAGCTACTTGCATCACATTTATATCTTCAGCAACTAACAGAGCACCAAATTTATTGTAAATTGTCAGTATATAATTGCCCCATATGGTTGTCAATTCTGGTCACTTTTGGACACACTTCTATAAACCTTCATATACTTTGTTTTGGGTTAAAATTGACTAGATTCTCCATAATTATACACATTCCTGTGATAGGTCACCACAAATAATGGCAAGTATTCTCCATGGAACAAAGAAATCTGATCACATAAAGCAAACATTTGGATAGGGGGCAAGATAAATTTCTACCCTATAAACTTGTTTTTGGAAAATTAAAACTTGTTGATTCTGGTTTCTTATTTTCTTGACTCCGAGTTGAAAATCAACAAACCATGATTCCTTAAACTGAAATTCAAAATAACAATATAAGGAAATTGTTTACATAATTTGAGGTTAAACATCCCCTTAAATCCTTGTGACTAGGAAAGGGCTTGTGACACAAATCTTTCTAGAAGAATAAGAAGAATTGAATGAATAAGCAGCCAGCAGTATGCTCTAAAAAACACCATTCCTTTGAATTTTACATAGCTAAATCATTTTCACTGTTATCAAGTTATTATCTAGAACCAATAAGATAACAAGCGTGCCAGTCTAACTGAGGAAAAAAAAAGAAAAGAAAACAGCCATTTTGGTAGAATCGTTTCTGTACCACTCTCCTAAAATAATAACAAATAGAATGAAATACCCCAAATATGAAGACTATGGATTAGGTGCTTTTAGATCAAGATGAACTAAAGTTGCATATGTCTGAATCATATTTTCCCCTTTTAAAATTAAAATGTTTTAGCAAAATATAAATATTGAGATAAAACATGGAGAATAAAATTGAAGGAACAAGAACACATAAAAGTATGATAACCACACATGAAAATACAGTAGCTATGGCTGTACATCAAAACTAGTATTTGGGAATCAAGTTGAAGCATGGAATACAATGTCACATTTTCAAATCTATTCTACAGGGGGCAAGTTCCCTTCTATATAGCTGTGACAAAAATTTCTTATGAGAGGTATTGCATAAGGCACATTGAAGTCTGACACAGAAAGATTTATTTATCTCATTTAAAAGTTAAAATGAAGCTCAGTGATGGAATATTTTCCATCAATTTTTCTTAAACAGTAGAATATTTGGAAACTAGTCATCTTTTAGATAACTTAATATTTGTAGCAGCATAACTGGGTCAATTACCAGATATACAAAATATCAGACAAATGATGAAAAGTGATATTTTCTATGCAAACTCTGCAACAGAATTGCAGCTTTAAGAAGCCATGTAATTTCCACAGGAAAAGCAACAGTGATGCAATGGGATAACCTGATATCTATCAAGTTCTGAACTAAACTTTATATTTGGATCTAACTTGGCCAATCTTGGATAGATTTTGTGGATGCTAACGAAGCAGAAAACATGTATTCTCCCAATTGAAATGGATTTAACTTATTTTAAAGAAATTTAAGGAGGTAGTTTACTTCTATGCCAAATTTCTACTTGAAATTTAAGTTATACTAAAATGGGGTGATAGGTGTCAGATAGTCCTTTGAGAGAAGCCCAAAATACTAATGGGAGCTCAGAAACCAATGCTAATTGCATAAGGGATCACTGATTTGAATCAGAATGAGATCCGCCTTAATCCTTTTGTTTTACATCATTCCCTATCTTTGGAGACAATGTCTTCTAACTATAAAATATTGCATATTATTTTTTATACATTTACTCACAAAATCTACCTTTTAAAAGTCATGTATTCAGAACAAGGTATTTTTAAATATTATGTACGTAATCATTGAGGACAATTTTAATTTTTAAGACTCACCAAATTCTAAAATATTTTCAATTCTGCTTTTGCTTTCACAAGTTGGCTTTTGTTTTATTTTCAAATAAAAGATGTGGTTGATACTCTGATGAAAATCTTGGCTTACTTTTCTTTCCTTGATAAACTAAGCAGATAGCCTAATTACTCATTTTTTTTAGGAACAGCATAACGTATAAACATTCAAAATAAACTGTTGGAAATATTCATTTGAAACCAATTTCCTTTTAAGCAGTCTAGTTTAGCCCAGTGCTCTTCAATGGGTCATTTGTTATGTCAACCCACTGTACAGTACATCAAAAGAGCGTGTCACTAATTGATTACATTTCTCTACTTTCATGATTCACAGGACTATGGGGACAATTACATAACTGCTTGACTTGAGCAAAGCTGTGAGTTTAAGTAAACAAGTTTTTTGTTTTTTTTTTGTGATCTCTAATGGGCATAAGCACAGTAAGTATCATGGTATGTAACCAGATCTTGCTACATTGTCTATCTGACTTGTGACACACAAAAATCCCTCTTTTGTGGCAACTGGAGTTCTGGGGAACAGCTGCTGATCTCACCCTGAAATTAAAAACATTTGAGTTGTTTTGATTTATGTTAGCTCCCATGGGAAGAGTGAAATGAAAAATGGACGCTTCATATAAACAAATACCATTTCCCCGAGCTATATGAAGAAATTGTTCTAAATATTCTGGCATATTTCTTTTATTGAAATAGAGTGTTACTATATTGTTAGATTGGAAGACGACTAACGGTACTCAAACACACCAACTGCTGAAATTTTCCTTTAATCAGCAGTGTTCTGGAGGTGCAACTTTAACATCCCACTGCTGAAATCCAAATCTGTGCAAGACAGTATCATGCTGTAATGGAATACAACCAGCAGTGGAGATTATTAAAGTGGTACACACTTTGAAAGCGTAAGAAAAGCAGTTTCTTTTTTCTGGAGGAATCATTGAAAGAAAAAGTCCATTAGGGTTTTCCCTATATGTGAAATCACTTGACCAGGAATCAGTGAAATAGAGAAATACTGCTCTCATACTGATAACTTAAAATAAATTCACTCTTATAAACATCTGTGGTGTGGACTTTTTTTTTTTGACATCTGTTTACCTTCTCTGGGGGGAGGGGTAGGTCCTTCTATGGCGCGAATTCTCTTCAGGAGCTTGTGGAAACAAATCATCACGAGAAACCTATAACCACACCAGCTGGTTTGATCGATTGGCAACACAGGAACAAAAAGCCTTTGGTTTGAAAGGTATATCCCCTACCTAGCTCATTCCATGCTCCTTATTTGATGATTTTTTTCTTTTATTGTTTCCTGACCCTGGTGAAGTTGTGCAGGATCAAGCATATTATAGATGATAATATGCCTCCCCTCAGGAAGTAGGGTTTGAGAGTCAGATTTTTTCAGTAGTCCATGCTGTCAATTTCTCTACTTTATGGTCCCTTTGAAAAGCCTGGACCATTCTTTTTAGCAGGTAGTAATGAAATATTACGTTAGCTTTGGGGTAGAATTGCTTTCTCTTATTTGGGGACATTTCTGAAACATTTTGCCAGAATTTTCCTTAAGCTTCTAAATAGTTTATAAATAACCAGTCAGATTACTCACATTGAGTTTAAGTAAACACAGTTCTTTTTTTTTTGTTTGGCAAGTGTGTCTGGGTTTTCTTTTAATGGGCTAAAAATATGTAAATCAAGTTATTTAAATAATTTTAAATTAATGCCAATTCGAGGGGTAAGTTCTTCATTTAAGTATATACTCAATTATTTTAAGAATATAATCAGCAGGACAATTTGAATTTTAATCATGTTATTGAAGGAATGCCTAAATTGAGTAATCTATGAAGGACTTCATTAGAAAATTTCCATTTTTTTGACTCTTTTGAGGATAGAATTACAGCTTGAAGACTGCTATTGACTAAATATCTTAATACTACAAAGATTTTAAATGTATTTTATCTAATGACAATCTGGTGGCTGCATAGAATATGAAAAATTTCTTTGAGTTCATTGTATTGAGAAGGTTTCTATAGTTAAATAAAATAGATTTAATAAATAGTTACATAGAAACTGGGTACTTTCTTTCAGCACAATTGTACGTCCCATACCTACACATCTGAGGTAAAATAGATGTATTTTTTAATCATCAAATGTATATCATCAAGCATTTTAAAGTTTAAATCACATTAGCAGGAAAGTCTTCATGCTTTTAATAATTTCTCTAGATAAAGAGAAATTTTGAGAAGATATCACATGCTTGAGAATTAGAGACTTGGTGTAAACCTCAACTCCAACAGTGACCCACGCCTGGTATTAGGTAAATAACTCAATTCTCTGGACCCTAAATTGCTCATCAGTAAAGGGGAGTAATATACGACATTGGGAAATGTGAAGTAATATAAACGATTTGCTGTGTTCTTGACAGTGATGCTGGCGAATGTCTGTCAATATCATCTCTTACAGAATTAAATCAAGCATGCTGCAAAATATGTTTGAAAGGTGTAAATAAATGATCGAAATTAAACTGTTTTCATGGTATAAGTTGAAACACAAGGAATTACGATCATTAAAGAAAACATGAAGTGCTTGCCAATGAATATATTCATTTTGGAGGAAATTTTATATTTGAGTTAAATAATTGTTTTTATTTAGACATTTTATCAAAAATAAGAATTTCTTGCATATATATATTAATTCTTATCATTTAATGAAATGCATTAAAAATTAAGGAGAATTTAGAATTCATAATAAAAGTAGTGAGGTTCATTTAACCAAGGATTAAAAATGGAAAGTGTTTTAAATAACAACTCAGAAAAACATGCAAAAACCTTTAGAACCAAAGGCTCTATTAAAATTTCATGATATTTAAATCTTCAGAATATGAATTATATAAGAAAGGAAATATAGTCAAAATAATACCTCCAAGAATTAAAGGATGATTTACTTTTAAAATGAGATGTCTTACAAAGAACATATGGTATTTTGAAATGTTATTGAGTATGTAAAACTTCAATTTATAAACTGTTTATAGTATGGATACTTATTTCCAACCAGAACACTTATGTTCATACTTTCCTTCAAGTAACTCCTGCATGCCAATTATTTATAATAATTTAAGCTTCTAGACCTTAAGGCAAATACCTATTTTCAGATTTTCACCCTCTACAGGCCTCTTATACTGTGAATTGATATTTACCCTGGGAATGCTTCATTAGCTCACTTAAAACAATCATATGCATTCCAGTGGATGGAAACACCTAACAAATATACCAATACAACAATAAAAAATGACCTCAGAAAGGGTTCTCTCCTTTTAACCTCAGAAGTGGACAACTGTTCTTTTACTAACATTAAATAAAAGCATACCTAAAGAAAACAAGAAATGTGTCACATTAGTCTATGGAGCTGGCCCTGGAAACAAACTTCCAGGAACAACAACAACAAAAAGATTTTGAATACCAAGAAACTGATATAACTGAGTCCTAATACACAGGCACGGTATTTTAGAACAGGTACATAAAATCCTATCTTTTCTGACTGTCTGAGTACTACTCACTCACCCACCAGCTACAATGTTGTCTTTGTGTAAACTACATTCCACAAGACTCCAATCAGGAGATAAGTAAAATGGTTAATGGGAACAGATACACCACATGAGGTTTATTTTTGGCCAAAGTAAAATGAAGGGGCCAGACAAAATTCCAGGAACTGAATGTTAGTACAGGAACTATACACGCCATACACATGTCTGAGTAATCTAATCAAGCTCTTCTCTCCTTTGCTTATACAACTCTGCTTCCTTCTGAGCGTTTCCACATTCACTGCGCTTGCCACCTGATATGTATGGTTCATTAATATAAATAACATGATGAGAGTTCAGAATAGTATTTTCTCCAATACATACCCTACTTTGGAGCACAACTTTGAAAAAGTCAAGATACTTTAAAATACCAGACTGTAGCATTTATTTCCTTACTTGGCTGATCTCTGGGCAAAGTATATGATAAATGTATTCTAAACAGTCTATTTTACTAAAATGAAATATCTCCATAATTGTCTTATTTTGGGATAAGTTGCCCAGAAGTGTCACATTGTTCTCCTTTGACTTTATTTGACTGAACTGATGGAACACACCAAGTATTATGTATTTAGACATTTAAAAATTATTATAGAATTAGAAATACTGGGAGAAACTGAAGAGATTTTCTGTGTTCTTTTAAGTTTAACGTTTATCTACACCACTGTGCAATCTTGTATAATAGAAGTTAAATTAATTTATCAGAAAAAGATAATTTATCATTAATATTTCCTAAATTAGCATCAAATGAAAGAATGAGAAAGAAACTTGGGAAATTAGTATGGGTAACTATATGTGGTACTCAATTTGGTCTGCAATTTTCTTTCTATATTAACTATAAAGAAAAGTTGAACACAAGCATGGATACCATATATATATATTTTGCTTCATATCTTGCTAAAGAGAATATAGTCTACTTTTCCAAGTGTGAAAAAACTACCCAAGAAATACATCAATCAATACAATTCTGGAAGCCAGGTACAGAAAAATAAAAATAAAACTTCTCCCATATGTTCTGATGAGAACCACATGATACTTCTAAATTGATGGTATATAAACATTTCATGATAGCACTGATATCAGTTTTTTAAATGAAATCTTAGGTTTAAAAGCCCTTTGCAGTATAAGGTATTAAATAATACAAGTGGTTAAAATTAATAAAAACAAAAATAAGATCCTGGAATCATTAATCCAAGTGACTTTTTTTCTGTGTTATTTTATTCTACACTGACAGTGCGGTAATATCAAAAAACTGACTTGGTGACAATTTACTATGAAATATGTTTAATTTAGTATGGGTGATAAATGTGTGTGTGCAACACAGAAAAACAGTTAACAGTCCATGCAATAATCCTACCTTTAACTTTTTTCAAAATCGCCTTATTGAGATATCATTAATATATAAAAACTGCATATATTGAAAGTGTAAAAGTTGGTGAGTTTTGACATATGTGTACAATCATGAAAACCTCACCCTCAAAAATAATGAACATAAATATCACCACCAAATTTATCTTCATTCCCTTTGTATTCCTTCTCTCTCAACCCTCCCTCTACTGGCATCCTTCCCTCACCTAAGTGAATAGGGATGTATTTTCTGTCATTACACATACATTCCTAGAAGTTTATGTAAAGGTAATTTTACAGTATATATACTCATTATTTGGCTGGCTTCTTTTACTCAGATCAATAATCTCAGAAGATTTATTCATAACATAGTGTGTCTGAAGAGGTGATTTCTTTTCAATTCTATGTAGTGTTCCATTGTATGGATATGCCATTTTAAATTCTTTCTCATGCTGATGTGCATTTGGGGTGTTTCCAGAGTTTGACTATTATAATTAAGCTAGCTAAGAACAACCAAGAATATATAAAGCACGAGTCTGTATAAGTCTTCACAGACATATGTTTTAATTTCTCTTGTTGAAATACCTAGTGGTGGAAGGAATTGGATCACATGGTAGCAAATGGCCAACTTTTTATGGGACTGTCAAACTATTTTCCAAAAGTTATATTCCCACCACAAGTTTATGAAAGGTCAATTCCTTTCCACATCCTGGCCAATACTTAATGTGGTCAGTAGTCTTAGCCATTTTATTGTGTGCATCCATCTTAATTTTTCTGCAACATTTTAAAGTCTCAATGGTAATGTTCACTCACCAACATATTCTAACTCATAATTTAAGACAGGTTGTGATTTAATCCTTTTATGTTTTAGAATTGCAAAAGAGAGAGTTAACTTTTGATGAAAACAAAAACCAGACATTATAGGAAATGCTTTCAAAGGAGTGACTCAGCAAAATAAAAGTAATTTGAAATATTCTTGCAGCATTCAGAGACTTGCAACACACTTCAGTTCTTTTGATATATACAACAATCCCAAGAGATGAGGGGTATTACTATTGGAAGAAAATAGGGAAGATGTAGCCAAGAAGGCTAAAAATGTACTCAAACTTGCAATAATAGCTATGGAAGAGCTACCTACCATCATATTAATGCTACTATCATATTAATGTTGATATGAGAATAACAGCACTCAAAAGTGAGGAAAGAAAATTATGCACTGAGTTACAAGAGATAGCAGTAATTTGTTTTATTTAATATGTTAAAAATTTGAGTATAAAAAACCCAAGGGGAGCAGCTGTAAAATAGAGTTAAGATCAGAATCTACTTTATGGAGTATTTAATCTCTAAAAGTCCATTGAAATAGATCTGCAGATGCTTAAAATTAGTAACAGAATATAAGTCAGAAATAGTTTTTCTCAGAGGAATAAGCAAACCTATACTTATTACATATGCTTATTTAACAGTAAACTATACAAAAATAATATAAGATGTACTTATAATGGACTCTGAATTTGGTACATTAATTCTGCTTTTTAATCTTACATAGTTCAAGTATGATTTCATGACAGTTGTAAAAATTGAATTACTTATTCTTGATGGAGTGTGGTACCCAGGAGGGAAGGAGATAGGTGGTAAATAAACAAAACAAATAAAACTGATCTTAAAATTTAGAAGCTCAGATTTCAATCTGGGAAGCACCATGTTTTGAGCTCTTTCCTTCTCAGGATATCAACACGCAGTATTTTTGCATTCCCAGGACAACCATAGCATTAGAATGTATTTCATTTATGTGATAAGATAGCTTGAAATTCTTGAAACTTCCAGAAGGGATCAGAAAATTAGTTATATAGTAACACAATTTTCATTTATTAGAACTAGGAGCCTTTATTGCAAACATTATTTTCAGTTACTTATAATACCCCATATAAATGTAAAAGGAATATTTCCACACTCTCCTGTAGTATTGGGACAGATAGCTTTTACAATGGAAAATTATTCAAGGTAAATGTGTCAATTGGTTCAGCCAATTGTTTTCTTTTTCTGATGTAGAAATGTATAGACAAAAAAAAAAAAAAACAGAAAAAAGAAAGTCTCAAAGCTAAAGAAACAGGACCTTTTACCCCCTCAGTTCCTACTTCTTCAGGAAAACGAGGAACTGGGGTCAGGCAAGCTGAGGATTCTAGGAAGTGGTTGCAAAAATCATTCCCCTGCCTCCCCAAGATATTTCCTGCTAGAGAGAAGGGGAACATCGATCAGCCAGTGTTATCTGAGCCAATCTGTTTACTTCAGATTGTAAATCATCTCAGTGTATCTGAGTCCTGAACCCCTCTGAGATGTTCAGTTCAACTTATAGACATAATCCATTTACTAGGCTTCTATTTTTCAAGTGAAATAAAAACCCTATGCATTTCAGAAAAGAAAAAAAAAATGTTTACACAACCAAATGATTTCACATCTGGTGAAATTCAAGCTGCCATTCTGTAAAAACAACTTCAAAGTGAATGCTTTGGAAAATAGTGCAATTCTTTTTAAAATATAACTGGATATATGAATTGAAATAAATTGTACATTCCAGGACTTTAACAAATGGCTTAATTTATTTCTCTGATAAACCGAACTCTTTAAAGTTATTTTAATTAAGTAGAGCTACTGTAAAATATTTCTCATCATAAAATAACCTATTAAAGGTTATTATAAAATGGTTCTTATGAGCATTATTAATAATCATTATAATGATATATTTACAAAGGATGGAAATCTCTTGGTAATATGTCAAGTAGATGGCTGGTAAGACAGCTAACAGTAGAAATAAAATAGATTTGTTTGTTGGTTTGTACTAATTGCACTAGGAAAAATCCATTTGGTGAACTGATCCATTTTTGAAGTAATGTCCACGTTGATACGAATAAAATCACTTCATAAAAAAAACAGAATAAAGTAGAAATTATGTTACTATGTGCTCATATACCAGGGAAAGTTTATATTTGAGAATGATATGCCCAATTTCAATTAAAGAAACTTTAATCTCTTAATAACAATGAGTGACTTGTTTATAGGTAAAATATTTCTACAATCTGTGGCTAATTTCACACCTATAAATTTCCGCTAGCTGACCGCTATATGGAGGAAACCATCGCTGTGTCAGGTTACAGGAGCAACAAATGTTCTCTTCTTAAATGTTGTTTTATTTTAAGTACTTGTAACAAGTTTCTTCCACTGAAAAATGTGTGGATTAATTCTTTGGTGGAGTAGAAATTGCATAATTTTTTGTTTGCAGTGTACAGAGTTTAGTGGTAGAGATAATAAAATCGAAAGCTTAAATAAAAGCTAAGAGAGGAAATAGCTCTATACTCTGAAAAGCTTGAGTTAGGGGATCAAAACTGGGGCAAATGCAATAATTCATGCATGAAAATAGGCACATTTATTTTTGTTCAAAATAAATAACATTCAATCTTTAAAGCCCAATTTAATTTTCAGGATGAGCCAAAAAAAGGAAGGGCATTGACTTTACATTATTTTAATTCACTCATTCAACATCATCATCTAGGGTTTTCTGCTACATACCCAGTTCTGTGGCAGTCAGAGAGGAAATGACAGTGAATGAAACAAAGTTCCTTTCCTCATGGAGAGAGAGAGGCAGTAGGGCAAAAGACTATGAACAAATATGTCGTATGGTGAAAAGTTCTAGTAAAAAAGTAAGAAAGCAGGTTCAGCCAAAGGGATTGAAGTGATGCTTTATTTACATGGTTTTGGGAGGTCCGCTCGGATGAAAAGAGACTACAAAGAAGACTTGAAAGCAGAAAGGAAGTGAGTATGCATTTGTCCCTGGGTTTGTTATTTGGGGTTTTGGATTTATCTTTTCTAAGTTTAAATTTCAAATTGGTAAGATGGCAAATGAATAAAACAACAAAAAAAAATTGACACTTAATACTATCCTGAATTTTTCACTAAGACAAACATACAAAAATCAGATCTGTTCCCAACCCTAACATACTCCTAACAAGAGTGAAAAAATATTCAAGGTCAGCTTTAATTACTACAGTTAAGAGAACACTTTAAATACAAAGAGATAACTAGGAGATATTCCCTGTTGTATGTACAGCCAAATTTTGTCCATGGGTTCACAAACCAAATTTTAAGTTGGAGAGTCAATGAACAACATTTTAAAACATATTGTTTTTAGTAGTCACCACAGCAGTTTTGAGAATCACTTAGATGTTGGTGGGAATATAAAATATAATACAGCCATTGTGGAAAGCAAACAGTGATTTTTCAAAAAGTTAATAAAGTATTATCATATGATCCAGCAATTCCACTTTTAGGCACATGCACAAAAAAGTGAAAACAGGGTCTCAAACAGATGTGTGTACAGCAGCATTCATAGCAGCGTTATTTGCAATAGCCAAAAGGTGGAAACAACCCAAGGGCCCAACAACAAATGTACAGATAAACAAAATGTGGTATGTACACACAATGGCATATTATTTTGCTATAAGAAAGAATGAAGTTATGAGATATGCTGCAACATAGAAGAACTTTAAAAACATTATGTTTGGGCAGGCCACCGTGGCTCAGTGACAGAGTTCTCGCCTGCCAAGCCAGAGACTCGGGTTTGATTACCGATACCTGCCCATGCAAACAAACAAACAAACAAACACAAAAACATTATGCTCAATGAAATTAGCAAGGACATAAAGACAAAGGTGTGTATGATATTATTTATAAGAAATGACTAGAAACAGCAAATTTGTAAAGGTAGAAAGGTTACAAGTTACCAGAAGTTTAAGGGAGTGGAAGGGGGATTGTTCTTTTGAAAACAGAAAAAATTTACAAATACAAAAACCTTAAAAATAAAATAAAAAGAATTGTCTGAAGATTTTTGGAGGAGGAAATCTAGATAAACTTAGGCTATTCAATGTTTATCATATGTGCGGTAAGGAGGGTGAATGAAGTACTTCAGAGTTAAATGAGTATAACAAATTTACAATCTGATCCAGAGTGTAAAAATATTAAATTGCATAAAAATAACCAACCTGAATATGGAAGGTTGTTGGACAGAAGACTTTAAAATCATGTATGCGATTTGTGAAATATGAATACCCTTTAACATATTTGTTAGCAGATAATGTGGATGGGTATATCTCTTTCAAATTCTAGAAATCAGGAGCATCTAATGAAACACATTGTGCCAAGTAAATTGCCCAAACATTTTTTTTTTGCTGTGTATGATAGCCACAACATAATAATAAATAGAAAATAAATACCAATTCTAAGTTTAAAGTCTAGATGGAACCCTGAATCATATCCAAATAGGTGTGAATTTAAATAGTGCTCCTTTGAACCATATTTAACTGTTATCATCCTTGCTTAATTTTGTACATAACTGTCCAAATCGAGCATTCATAATCTAATAAGGTGCACACCAGGGCCCATATAGACCTTCTCTTCTACCGAAGAGGTCTAAGAGAAAAGGTTTTGTGTCACTTCCAGATTTTCAATTAGATCCTAATTATAACATGCTTCATTCAAAGCTACAGGAATCCTGACCCTGTCAACCCTGCTGGACCACAACATGTCTGCCTTAATTAGACCTGATTAGTTCTGGGCCCAACTTGCATTGTGTACCCGGACTCTGTTAAAAGCTGCTCATCTGTTTGGCAGCGGCTGGTGTGGCAGAACCTTATTTATCATGTTGCAAGAGAGTATGCTCCCTCACCTTCCTCTCCTGGGATGCTGGGACTTTTGATACCCCATAGCTCCATATGATCAGCTAAATAATGCACCTCACTAATCACTGGCTGCATGGCAAAGCTGGGAGTGGAACCCTCAGCTGCTCAGGGGCTCCTCACTGGAGGTACTGTGTGCTTGACCTACTCTTCCAATCAATGCAATTCTAAATGGCTATTTTAAGATTTTAAGTTTCCCAGAAATGCATTTATTCATCCCATGCATTCTGTGAGTCTGTATTATGAAAAGACTTTATGAAATAATTGTCATTCATTTTCTGAAAATCCATTTTCTAATCTAAATCTAAGTGTTAACAACTTCACTGATATGAAGAGAGACTCTAAAACACTTTACCAAAGTGGATGGTGGCATCTGTTGGGTTTTTCTCTCTTTGGCATTTGAAATTCGTTTCTAGAAGCTAACAGATGAAAATGTCTGTATTGATTTTTTTCCCCCTTTATTTGATACACCAAGCTTGCATCATGACTAATGCCACCCAAACTATCAGGACAGCCTCATTTACTTGGCTTTGTATCTGGGCAGCAATCTGATAGCGGTTTAATTAATACTGAGCATTGACATCTTTATCTACAGCTAATGAAATTTCTCATTTTGTTTTAAGCAGTAGCTGTGGGGTATCAGATTTACTAGTATTATCAAGAAGAATTGTTTTCACATTTTGTCCTGCTCTAAGCTAATAAACTGGAAGGTTTCAAGTAAGTTCTATAAAGGGCTTAGACTATTCCATAAAATATGCAGCACTATTCAATATCAACATATAAAAAGAGATATACAATTCACCTTATATATAGAATAATGGAAATAAAATACGAGTTTGTAAATTAAATTGATCCTGAATAATTTTTAGTTGAAATTCTTTTAAATCTAGAAATTAAACCTGCTTGCACAATTCCAACAAAGGAAGTCAAACTGTTTTGTTTTCCTTTTTTTTGCATGGGTAGGTATTGGGAATTGAACCTGAGTCTCCAGCATGGCAGTCAAGAATTCTGCCTGCTGAGTCACAGCGGCCTGCCCAAACTGTTTCTTTTTATAAAAACTATTTTCTCCACCAACAATGCTATTAACATAACACCAGCATGTTAATCATGATATGCAAATTTAGAGAGCTGGGTCCTATAACATATCATCTAATTAGCTGATTGAGGAAGGCAACTAAAATAGAGCATTAAGATTCTATCCTTTTTATGCTTTTCCAGAAACATGCCCTTCAGTAATGATAACAGTAAAACACATTGTGGATTTGCTCTATGCTACATTCACTTAAGATGCAAAGCGACTCTTAAAAATAGGTAGCACTATTTTACCCAATGGAGTACACATTATAATCATAATTTAAAACATGCAGATAGATACCAAGTAATTAAATTGCCCAAACACTGACTGACAGAGTTGCAGAGGTAAGATTTAAAAAATCCTTTTACCTTAGTGACCCTTTTAGAGCATTGTTTTGGCCTGAAACTTAAAAGAGTTCTGGGAATAGAAATGAGTCTTCCTCAGTTATAGAAGGATTAACTTAAAGTGAAAGTGTGGCTGCAACTTTAACCTCGTCTCACATTCATCACTTTCTTGCTTATTAAACTCTAGTCTCCTTTTGATATCTCACACATATCAAGCTCACATCTACCCCAGATGTGGATGCTGGCTGTCCCCTCTGTGTGAAGAGCTGAAACACTAAGTCTTTACACCTTGGCCTTCTCTGTCAAATCCTATCACCTATCCCTGCTTAAAGCTCACCTCTTCAAAAGGCTTTCTCTAACCTCCTGCCTAAAATAACATCTCTCCAACCATCATTTTTTTCACAACATTTTATACATTTTTATCTTTACAAAAGTTAATTCTATCACCAATTATTTTGTATATTTATTCCTTCTACAGAGTCCAAGAAAGTCCAAAGGAGACGCGGAGAGTTATTGATCTTGTTCATACTATAGCATCAGAATTTGGAAAGGCATCTGGCTTATGATAGGGCGCAAATAAATATTTGGTGAAAAACAGTCAGATGAATCATTAAAGCTAACAATTTGATACCGGAGGAAACCTAAAGAGCTGTAGCTGAGTAGTCATTAACCCAACCTGAAGAAAACAAACATCTTCACAATCAGAAGTATGGACCAGATATCTTCTCCAGCCTTGTTCCTAAGATCTAACTCCCAGCCTGCTCCCCACATTGGGTGTATGGTTTCCAATCTTGTTTCCCTGAGCATTCTAAACCTATGCAGTATATCAAGTAATCTAGGTCAGGTGCTCTGTATCCCATTGCCAGTCATTATCCTCATGCTCACCCCTTAGTGGGGTATGGAAGTACTGCTGCTGAGCATCAATAATAGTTTAAGGCCCTGAAATCTTCTGTCATTTATGCTGATGATGACTCCTCGTCAGACTACCTTCATTTCACATATCGCTTGCTCCTCCTCCCCAATCAGATATTTAAATATTGATACATCCATGGCTTTCTCTCTGACCCATCCTTCGCAATATATATTATCTGAGTAAATACGTTGACCTAGTCCTGTAGATTAAAAAATCTAATGTTAATGTCTCTGAATCTCTATATCCATCTTATACCAATCTACTAACTTTGGACCCATTTGTGAATAAACTATCAACATTTTCACATAGGGACACTTCAAATTTAAACATAATTTTTTTTTCTCCCTGACCCTTTACAATATCATTCTCCCAAAACTCATGTACCTTCGAGCTGGATCTAGAAAATGTCGTCAGCATGTCCTATAAGTTGTATTTCCAAAATATTTCTCAAATCCATCCACTTCTTACTATTTCCACTGATACAACCATGGTTTAAACAATCATCATGCCCAAACAGACTAATGCTCTAGTTTACCCAACATTCAGCTCTCAACTCGAATACTTTCTTTAGTATGAGGTCTTCCTGACCACCCTATCTACATGTAGATTATCTACATCATGAATCTTTTTCAATTTCACTTTCCTATTTTATTTTCTTCAAAGTATCAACTCTCACCGGGGAATAATATGTATTTTATTTATTTGCACATTTTTATTGTCTGTCTTCCCCATGGAATATGAGCTCCTTGAGATCAATCCCAATACCTAGAACTCCTACTGGCAGACAAAAAAGTGCACAAAAACTATTTGCTGAATAAATATGAGTAAACATAATATACTCAAAATTGCATCTCTTCCAAGCTAAGACACTGTATTCAGATAATGCTCTTTCACGTAAATAGAACTATTTCCTTGAAAATGACCAAACCAGCAATCATCAGTCAAGCTGACCAAATTTAGGCATTTTCAGACTTTTCTGAACTTGTAGTAAGAGTAATTTAAATTCACGTCAAAACACCAAAAATTCATCTGTTCTCAGCTTTACCACACATATATTTGTAAAAACATCCATTCACTCACCTACTCATTCATTTAATGTATTTTTGTAATTGTGCTAATGGGGATATATAAAAAAAGAACAGCATAAAAGGAATCTCTACACTTAAGTTTTACCATACTTTGAGTGTGCACATCTCTATTAAATTTTAGCACATTTGATATTAAAATAAATGAAAGCATACAAACATACAGGAAAGGGATGACAAAAAGCCATTCAATGAGAATAATGTTTCCATTTATATTCCACAAAACCCTCGTTTTTCAAAATAATCATAGATCATGAAAACCTTTGTGTGTTTCAAATGTAGTTATTGAAAAACATCATATAAACCAAGAGCAGATAACATGCCAGGGGAGTAAAAAGAACTATTGCAAGAACATTTCTATGCTGTTTTGTGTCTTTTCACTGGATAATATGACAATGACTCAAATTTAACAGCACCATACTATTTCATAAACTTTCATCCTTACTTTTAAAGTGCATACTCTCATACACTGAAGGATTGTGTCTACAGAAAAGGGATTTAGTGTGTGATGCTGAGAAAGAAAATTACATTCTTTCTTTCAGTGCTTTTGTGAGCTCTCTTCCAAAACTTGATAAATACTTTCTTATGTACTTTAAATAGAAAAGACTGCCAGATTCTTCTATTTCTTAATGTCTTATCCCCCCATAAACGAAATGATTACATGTGGCTAATCTCTGGCAGATTAAGTGTTCTATGCAAAGAGATAGAATTTAGGATTAGGATTCAATATATTGATGTAACAGTGTCCTTCCTTTAGTCCCTTTTAGCTAAATGCTGGCAATACATAGGTGAGAAATAGGCAGCTGAGAAAACTCATTTCATCATGTTGCTAAATTATAAACCAGTTAAAGAAAACCATACCATTATCTTTAGAACAGTAAAGATGGATTACCTGCTATAGACTACTTGGTATACTAAGCAGGTTTTGAAGACTAGATGGCAGGGTTAGAGAAATAAGTTTGGAAATCATATATCCAATGTAGGGTGTAGACTGGGAATTAGATCTTAGATGAATAAGGAAGACTAAGATACTTTAATGGATTATCATCTGAAATATGTATTTTATGAATCATGTAACAAAGTAACTTTAGATAATTAGATAATCTAGGATAGGAAATGAAGATAAAATAAAAAATCATGAGTTAAACTTAGCATAAATTCACAAACCCTGTTTGTTAAGGTCATATTCCCTTTGTTTGTCTTTCTCTGACATAGAATTTGAAAAAGGGAATATCTGACTTTAGGCTGATAAAATAGAAATGGGAAAGTCTTGGGATTTCAAATGAGTATTAAGGTTGTGGATGGTCCTATGACTTCTTACCTCCACACAAGTCTCCTACTCGTCCGTAAAAGGTCAAAATTTTGGCCATGTAATCTTTACTCGGATTTTATGATTTCTCATCCTCAGACTTATGTTCTGTTTTATTTTTAGTTTTGAATGCTGAGTTTCTAGTTAAAAAGAAAAAGAAAATCTGAAACAATCTTCCAAAAATTCTCAAAAGTCTTTCAACCACTACTCATTAGGTGTCTTAAATTGCCCTACATTCTTCTATGTTGTAGAATCTTATCCCTGCGTAGTTTGGAAAATCATTAGGTGGTTTTGAACAGAAAAATGCATGAAGAGACGTACATTTACAAGGTATTCCAGACTGCTTTGTTAAGAATGTATTGAAAAGCCAAAGGCGATAGCAGGGACACCATTTAGAGAAGCTGAGTCGTAAACTAGGCAAATGATTATGATACAAGTTAGGGTGGTGGAAGTGGAGATAGCGAAAGTACCAAAATCTGGATATAGTTTGAGATTAAGCAAATAAGATGTCTTGACAGAAAGGATATGCAGTATGAAAGAGAGGGAAAGGAGAGTACTATAAAAGAAATATGACTCCTTTAGTTTTTACTATTGATAGGGAGAAAGGAGTTGACATTTCTTAGATGTGAAAGTGGAGCATGGGGGTTAGGAGAACTCAACATGGGACATATCATAGATGTCTGATGTAGCTCTCAGATTCCAAGTGAAGATGTCAAGTATGTAATTAGATTAAAAAGTCTGGGGTTCTAAGAAGAGGTGTACTGGAGATAAAATCTTGGGAATCATCAGAACATTTATATCGTTTACACTTATGTGAGTCAGGATTAGTTGCTGAAAGGAGTGAGGATGAAGAGAGGTCCATAGAGTGAGCCAAAAGTACTCCAAACTTTAAAGTTTGGGGAGAAGAGGAGGAACCAGCAAATAAGCCTGAGATGGAGCTGTGAAGCAAACTGGAGGAATACCAGGTGAAATTAAGTGAAGATTTTTAAAGGAATCGTCATCAACTGTGTCAATCCTTACTAAGGAAGAGTCTTTAGGTTAAACCTAAGATGAGACTTTGGTCTTAGATAAAAATGAGATCATAGGTTTTATTGATAGGCACAATTGTGTTAGGTAAGGCAAAGCCTCAGTGAGGTAGATTTAAGAAAGAACGGGGGGGAACAATTTGTAAATTATTCTGTATTTCTCTTTCAAGAAGTTTTGCCAAAATTAAAATGTAGTTGGGAAGAGATGTGGATAAAATTTTTTTTTGTTAGTTTAAGTAATGAGAAAAATAACATAATGAAGCATATTATATGCCAATAGGAATTATTTTATAGAGAGGAAATTTTTTTTGTATGCTGCATGGTGGGGTCACATTTCATTATTTTTTCCAGGCAAGTATCCTGTTACTGCAGCACCATTTGTTGAATTTTTGCTTGTTAGTTTTGCTTGTTTGTTGTTTGGGAAGTGTGTGGACTGGGCATCGAACCCAGGTCTCCCGCATGGCAGATGAGAATCTTCCCACTGAACTACCCTTGCACCCCTCTATAGAGAGGAAACTTTTGATGAAGACGAGGAGATAGAATTGCCATGGCATTCCCAGTGAAAGAATGTGATCTGGTGTGCCAGGCGGGCTTAGTAAGGATTGGACATTTTCATTCCTAGTAATAGAAGAGATGTAGGGAGGTGGGTAGATGTGTGAATGTGGTGATGGGAGCTTAGTGGATGTTATTTACTGGTTGCTTCTCTTTTTTTAGACTTAGAGGCTGAGCATGGTATAATGTACTGAAATTTGAAGAAGAAAAAAATTATTAAGTAGTTGCAGGAAGGCTGGGAGAGTTAGTGGATTAAGGAAATATAATTTGTTTGGTGAACAGTATTGAGGCCATATAAAGTTATTAAAGCATCTTTAATTTAATCCCACTTTCCTTATTCTGATTATTTATTGCAACATTATGCCATTCTGAAAGTAAATCTCATTGATTTGCTTTTCTGAGGGAGCTCATAAGCTAGTTAAACAGCTAATATATACATATCTGAAAGCTAGCCAATAAGACTAGAATGTAGGAAGATTTAACATATGACCTAGACCATATATGCTATTAGGTTCAAGATGGAAGTTACAATGCCTGCTGTAGTGAGCTGAAAAGATGACATGTGATCAGAAGGTAAGATAGTAGTCAAGTTTAGAAAATTGCCAGGCTCTGGATGGAATCAGAGAGAAGAATAGTATATATCAAATAAGGACAGTATATGAACATATATATATATATATATATATATATATATATATTTCCCTGGTTATTAGGGAAATCAAAACCACAATGAGATATCATCTCATACCCACCAGAATGGCCATTATCAATAAAACAGAAAACAACAAGTGCTGGAGAGGATGTGGAGAAAGGCACAGTTATCCCATGTTGGTGGGAATGTCAAATGGTACAATCTCTGTGGAAGGCAGGTAGGCAGTTTCTCAAAAAGCTAAATATAGAATTGCCATATGACCTAGCAATACCATTGCTAGGTATCTACTCAGAGGACATGAGGGCAAGAACACAAACGGGCATTTGCACACCAATGTTTATAGCAGCATTATTTACAATTGCCAAGAGATGGAAATAGCCCAAATGTCCATCAACAGATGAGTGGCTAAACAAGCTGTGGTATATATATATATATATATATATATATATATATATATATATATACACACGATGGAATATTATGCAGCTGCAAGACAAAATAAAGTTATGAAGTATGTAACAACATGGATGGACCTTGAGGACATTTTGTTGAGTGAGATTAGCCAGAAACTGGACCAATACTGTATGCTCTCACTGATATGAACTAACATTAGTGAATGAACTTGGAGAATTTCAGCTAAGAAAAGAGACCATCTGGAGACAGAGATAAGGTAGATATTGGGTAATTGGAGCTGAAGGGATACAGATTGTGCAACAGGTCTGATTGTAAAAATTCAGAAATGGATAGCACAATACTGCCTACCTGTAATACAATAAGGTTAGAACACTGAATGAAGCTGAATGTGAGACTGATAGAGGAAGGAGGTCTGGGGGTACAAATGAAATCAGAAGGAAAGATAGATGATAAAAACTGAGAAGGTATAATCTAGGAATGGCTAGAGTGTATAATGATAGTGACTAAATGTACAAATTAAAAAATGCTTTTGCATGAGGAAGAACAAAGGAATGTCAATATTGCAGGGTGTTGAAAATAGATGGTAATTCATATTTTAAAACTTTAACTTATGTGTGAGACCAAAGCAAAAAATGTTTATTTGGTACAAAATTTATATTTTGACTAGTGCATTTCCTAATAGAACTTATATGGACAGTTTAATTGAACACCGTAAATACATGGAATCTTGAGAAAGGCATGAGATTTTGTAGTTTTGTCCAGAGTGATGTCCTGATAAGCCCCAGAGTGATTTGAACAGTGAATAAAGAGGTATTTGAAAAGTCCTCTTGGTGGAATGGTGAGAAAGGGGGAAAATTCAACCTCTCCAAGTGGAGAATTCCTGATATTCTCACAAGCAGTGGGGACAACCAAAGCAATAGCCTGAACCCTCAATCTTGGGGTTTTTTCATACGAAACTTAACCCTGCAAAGGATAGGCTAAGCCTACCTAAAATTAAGCCTAAGAGTCACCCCTAGAGAACCTCTTCTGTTGCTCAGATGTGGCCTCTCTCTCAGCCAACATAACAAGCAAACTCTGCCCTCCCCCTCTCTACGTGGGAGAAGAGTCCCAGGGGTGTGGACCTTCCTGGCAAGGTGGGACAGAAATCCTAGAATGAACTGGGACTCAGCATCAAGGGATTGAGAAAACCTTCTCAGCCAAAGGAGAGAAGAGCGAAATGAGACAAAATAAAGTGTCAATGGCAGAGAGATTCCAAACAGAGTTGAGAGGTTATCCTGGAGGTTATTCTTACACATTATATAGAATTCACCTTTCTAGTTAAGGTGTAGTGGAGAGGCTGGAGAGAATTGCCTGAAAATGTAGAGCTGTGTTCCAGTAGCCATATTTCTTGAAGATGATTGTATAATGATACAGCTTTCACAATGTGACTGTGGGATTGTAAAACCTTGTGTCTGATGCTCCTTTTATTTACCCTAACACATGCAAAAATGAACTGATGAACACACAGACGAGTAAAACATACTGATTAAGAATAAACAAATAATGGGGGAACAAATGTTAAAATAAACTTAGTAGATTGAAATATTAATGATTGTTGAGGGCTAGGGGTAGGAGTATGGCATGTACGAGTTTTTTTCTTTTTCTGGATTGATGCAAATGTTCTAAGAAATTATCACGGTGATGAATATACAACTATGTGATGACATTATGAGTTATTGTTTATATATCAAGAATGGAATGATCATATGGTAAGAATGTTTGTGTTTGTATGTTGCTATATTTAATAAAAATTAAAAAAAACTAAAAAAAAATTAAAAAATAAACTGATAGAACTATCTTTCTCAGTGCTCCAGGAAATAGTTGTACTGTTGCAGTAACTGAGCAAATGCAAAATCAGGCAAAAGGCAACTTAAAAACAGTAGGAAAATCTTGTGGTGTTTTTACTTCTCCTTCTACCCTTTCCCCATTTTGGGACAGAGTCAGCCTGTATTCCCAGTAGAGGTTTCCAGTCCCGCACGGGAGGGAGTAGAGTAAACCTGTGTGCATACTGAGGTACATATAGGTCTTCACCAGTCTGTCTGGTGGCAGCCTGAAAGACTGAACCAGTACACTTGTCTCTTATTCCCAGTCCCAGAACTTGCTCTGCAGGTGGAAGCAGTTCAAGGGCAGCTGAAGCCTTGTAGGAAAGCGAAAAAATTGAAGCTATCTTCAAAGCATTACTGGCTCTAAACCATGCAATATAATTCTTGGGACCAGAAGGAAATACTATTTCCTGAAGAAAGAGGGACATTCGGATCTATATAAATAGCACAATTTCTAAGGCCATATACTTATGGCCAAGACAAGAGGAAAGGCATGCTCAGAGAAAAGATGGAGAATGTCCTTTTTCTCTCTTTTGTTAGCTCTGGCTCTCTCAAGGAAATCACTGTTATGACACTAGTTGGATACAAGATTAAGGAGCAGATGCCACAGTGACTAATTCCAATGTTAATGCATAAAATATTAAAATGTTCAGTGTGAAACAAAATTTTATAAGGTATTCAAAGACACAGGGGATGGTGGCTCATTCAAAGGACAAATCATCAGAAACTATCAACAAGGAAGCAGATATATTGGAATACCAAAGACCTTTTAAAATATTGTCCAAGATATACTTAAAGAATAAAGGAAAACATAGACAAATAACTAAAAGAAATCAGGAAAACATTATGAGGACAATCAGAATTTCAAGAAAGAAAACTTACAAAAGGAACCTAAACTCCTTGAACAAAAGGAGTTCAAGAACAGAATAACTGAAATCAAAAGTTCCATAAGGAGTTAAAAGCAGATTGTAGCTGGCAGAAAAATAGGTGAGTGATTTTAATTTATTTTCAAGTTCTAGGTTCCTTTTTCATATAAGCCCTACCTTACAACATGTGCAAAAATGAACTGATGAACAACTGAAATAGAAGAGATAAATCTCTAACACTCTTTGAAGAAAACATATAGAAATATCTTAAAGACCTTGTATTAAGCAATGGATTCTTACACTAAATACCAAAAGCATAATATTAACATCTGCTCCTCCACATAAATTAATTAATTAAACTTCATCAAAATGAAACTGTTTTTTGCATCAAAGGACATTGTCAAGAAAGTGAAAAGTCAATCTATATAATGGGAGAAGATATTTGGAAAACATATAGATGATTAGAGTTTAATATCCATAATATATAATAAACTACCATAACTCAACATCAAAACCACAAATAAAACAATTAAAATGTGCAAAGGACTTGAATAGACATTTCTCCAAAGAAGATGTACAAATAGTTAAAATGCACATGAAAAGAAGCGCAATATCATTTGGGAGAAGAAATGCAAATATAAATCACAAGGAGACACTATTTCACACCCACTTAAATGACTACTATGAAAAAAAAGAAAAAGAAAAGTTTTGATTAGGATTGGAGGAATAGGAACCCTTTTACATCATTGGTGGAAATGTAAAATGGTGCAATCACTGTGGAAAATAGTTTGGCAGTCCCTTGAAAAGATCAGCATAGACTTAGCATATCATCTGGTAATCCTACTTCTAATTGTCTTCCCAAAAGAATTGAAAGCAGGAACTTAAAGGAGTATTTGTAAACCTTCCTCATAGAAGCATTATTCACAAGAGGCAAAAGGCAGAAGTTACTCATGTGCCCATCAATAGATGAGTGAATAAACAAAATGTGGTATATACATGCAATGGAATATGATACAGTTATACAATGGGATAAAATTCTGATAAATGTCACAACATGGATGAACCTGGAAGATATATTAAATAAAATGAACCAGACACAAAAGGGCAGATATTGTATGATTTAATTTATATGAAATAACTAAAATAAACAAATTTACACACACAGAAAGTAGATTATAGTTATCAGGGGAGGGTGAGAATGGGAAGTTAATACTTAATAGCTCAGAGTTTCTGTTCTGGATGACTGAATAATTTTGGTTATGGATGGTATAATACTATGAATGTAATTAACACCACTGGATTGTATACTAAAAAGTGGTTAAAATGGGAAATTTTATGTTGCATATATGTTATCATCATAAATGTGTCTGGCATATAGCTAGGCCATAAAAATGTATTGATTTTAAGATTTTTTTCATATTCACTTTTATAATACATGACATATTATAAGCAATTGTTGGTAATTGCCTTATGTGAAACTCAGAAGAACTCACAAAACTTTAAAATACGTGTTGTTTTGTTTTGTTTCCATTATCAACATTCTCAAAGCCTCCACATTATAATGGACTTATTCCTTTCTCCCTCCCTCCCTCCCTCCCTTCCTTTCCTTCCTTGCTTCCTTCTTTCCTTCTTCCTTTCTTCTTTCATATATTTTTTTATTTCCTCTCTTTCAGCTAGGGTAAATCAAATATTACCTAGATTTTTTAAATGAAATTATAAATGGAAATGTATTTGTGCTTCGAAAGTACAAATTTTCAAAGACAACTTTCCGCCTGTAATAGATGTATGCTAGATATGCCTGTACATATCTACATATGGGTATATCTTTCCATATATGTATATCTATATGTAAATCTGACATCTCTATATAAATCTCAAGGATGAATAAATGATCTTGATCAATCATAGTTCCCTTTTCTAAACACCATGAGGTCAAAGCTACCAGCTTAGAATACATTCAGGCTAATTCTAGACTTTCAAAGATTTTCCAATCAATGAAGCAGAATAATAGTTCTCCGTTACTTTGAACTATAAATAATAAAGTTACAGACCTGAGACTAATGTTAGATATAAAGATAATAGGCATAAAAAAGGATAATGAGGAATTTTCTTTAAATGTAGGCTCAAAAATGATGAAGAGATGAGTAGATGGAATGTGGTAGCAATGAAGAGAAAGGGAGATGATAGGGAAAGTGATGGTAGGGAAAGTGATGGAGAAAGGGAGATGATAGGGAAAGTGATGGAGGAAGGGAGATGATAGGGAAAGTGATGGAGGAAGGGGTTCAGGGACTAAGGGCCACATATGAGCTGCTTCATCAAATTGTATATGAAGACCTGTTCTGTCATCTTTCCAGTAACCTGCACCTATATATTTCCTTTGCTCACTCAACAACTTTGATTGAGGCCTTTACTATTATCAACTAGAACTGTTCTAGTATCCCATCTTGGAGACAGTGTAGGTTAATTCTTTAATGAGCTGCCATATTCAATCACAGTACATATTCCAAAATAAATGGCCAACTTCTGATACAGCAATGAATTTTGAAAAAGAAATATATTTTTTCAATCATATTAGTAATATATTAAATTGCTTCATCTAGATTAATATTTACATATATACACAACCACATGTGACTGGCATGCATATATGTAACTAGCATATGTATGTGTATATATACAGAACAATTCTATCTCTATCTATTTATCCATCCACCCATTATCCATCCATCCACATGTATTACACAGTTGTAAAGCTCCTTCTGTCCTTAAGGAATTTTTTTTTACTAAATTTCTTTCTTTGTGAGCATCTAAGCCTGTGAACCACAAATATCACTCATATATGTGATACTGAATTTTCTAGTATCCTCATTTTAAAGTATAAAAAGAACAGGTACATTTAATTTTAATAATATACAAGTATACAAAAAATATATACAAGATCATTTCAACATATAATCAATATAAAATTATTAATGAAATATTTTATATGTCTTTGAAAATCAGTGTGTATTTGCATTTACTGTACTTCTGAACTTGCACTAGCCACCTTTCAAGGGTTCAGTGGCCTCATGTAGCTGCTGGCTACCACACTGGACAGCACAAGTCTGAAATAATATGTGGTTTAATTATGCTTCTACTTATCAATATTGACCAATATGTTTTCTTAATAGAAGTAAGGTAGTAAACAACTTTGTAATACTTCAATCTTAATTTTTCAACTGAAAATCTGGCTTAGCAGACTATCTGGGTTTAGTGACAGGTTCCATATTTATTAAATAATTCACCTAGCTGCCGTCTTGGGACATACTTGAATACAATTAATACAATAAAAGTTAAAGGACTGAAGGTCAAAAATAAATATTTTCCTGAGGTTTATTTTCCTTTAAAAACAAAATGAGAACAATCAGCATGGTAATAGCTGGAGAGGTGGAGCTGCCTCTTCATGTGAACTATTACACACAACTTAAAAGGAATTAATATGCAAAAGCTCTAATATTAAATACTGGGATTTTCTGTTTCTGACATTCTCATTGTGGTAGACATGAAAACCGTGAGTAAAATTAAAAGAAGAACAAATGCCTACCATAAAATTTGGTCTGTAAGCATTTGAATGAAGGGTTACTAACAGTTAATAATTTATTGAATAATTGATGTTTGCTGGGTTCTGTTCTAAGTGTTCACCATACAGTATTCTAATCCTCATAAGGAGGATATTATCCCTCTTTTTACATATAATAAACTGAGTCTTAGAGTTATTTAAAAACTTGTTAAAAATCAATACCTTTGAAGAGGTATAACCAGGGTAGGCACAATCTATTTCCCTAATTTCAAAATAGTTAATTAATTCTGAGAAAATATTGAATATGTTAAGGAATATATTGATTGTATATTAAAACAGAAGATTCTATTTTGGGCAAACGGAGTATTAATTCTTTGTTTGCTTTACATAAGGATGAATGTACAATAATTAAGTGAATGTAAGGTAAGAAAACTACATTTATATCAGATGTTCTACAGACATATCTTAATTATATCTTTATAATAACAGAATAAGATTGATAATACCACTTCTGTTTTATAGATGAGGAAACCAATACTGAAAATGATTTCTGCTCATAATGGAAAACTATGGTTTTACCATGTCTGCCTGGCTATGCATCCATATTATTAACTCCATGACAACATCACTTTAGGTGACTAAATTTTAAACATCAGACATATAGGTAAGTATATGTAATGTAGTAAAAGGTTCGATGTTTTTTTTCTGATATTTTTTCCTAAGAATTACCTTTAATCATTTTTGATATCACAATAGTATGTTGCCAAATACAGAAAACAAAATTAGAATACAAAATACATGTATTAAAAAATAAATAGAATGGAATAATTTTCTATAGTAGATGTCTTTAATATTACACCAAACTATAAGATATGATCTTTCCTCTCCTTAAATTAAAACACATTAAATATTTAGTTTATGTCATCAGACAGTCGTTCATGAAAGTTCACTCATTCATTCACTCACTTATTCAACAAGCATTTTTGAAGCTTATTATGTGTCACATACTCTTCCACGTGTTGGAATACAATAGTTATCACCTAATAAAGTGGTATTCTTTAATAGACATGCATCACATTAATAAAATGCATATTAAACCTATGGTTTGGGTCAAATATGCTGTATTGACTATATATGCCTTTACTCATTCTTATTAGCTTAGGGCAATGGTTTCAAACTTTAATAGGCATAAGAATCACCTATGCATGAGACTCTCCACGCTTGCATTTACTTATTATAACATCAATTCAAAAGCCATAACACAAATGGAGACAATTAATGTCCATTTGTCAGAGTGGCATAGCATCATACACAAGGTTAAAATTAGGCTACGGTCAACCAATTCAGAAATGTTATCCTTTGTTTGAGTTTATAAACTGACCGTATATTTTGAGATGGAATTGAAATAGAAGCTCCTTCCATTTAACAGGGTATGAGATAAACTCTTAGGAAATTAAAGCTTTCTTTTCACTGGGAAAGTCTGTTTGCTGCTGCAAGAGCCAATCAGTGTTGTATAGCAGAGGAGTTCAAGATCCCAGTTGCACATTTTCCTTACCAAGTAGTGCAGATGTATGCCCTACAGCAGTGTTAATCTGTTTATTGCTTTAGTAAATCCTTAAGCATCTGCCCCACTACCACAATTATTCTGAGTAAAGACATGTTCCTAAAAAGACTGTACATGTGTAACAAGTGAAGTCCTCAAAAATAATTATTTTTTAACTGTGAAATTCTAGCAGATGCTGTCCAAATAATCAAACAAGTAAAGAGTGCAATGGGTAGCTGAATATAAATAACTTGAAAAAAAAGGCAGGGTACACTTGCCCTCCTTTCAGCTTGACCTTACACTGGCCATAAAGCTTTGGGTGATGAGCAAATTTGACCTTTCCCCACACTGAAAATGCAGTGATGATGCTTGTTCTGCAGCCTCACAGAGATTAATGTGGAGATTCTTAAAACTGTAATGTTTAAATATTTAAATTTAACAAATATTTATTTAATACCTAGTGTCTGCTGGGCACTGGGAAGTCAGTAAACAAGAGATGGACCTTGTTCTGGTAGAGTAGAGAGTCCAAAGAACACCCCGCACAAAATATGCTTTCTGCAAGTGATTATCACTATGCGATCTATAAATCAGGAGATACAGGGATATGGTAGGGAGGGGATGGGTAAGGAGCTACTTTAGGCACTGGGAGGGCAGAGCGCACTCCCTGAGGAATGCCACTAATTTTGAATCCTGAATGATGAGAAGGTTTTCGGAGAAAAGATTTTCCATCAGGGGGATAAATGCAAACACCCCAAGGTAGGCCCTAAGTCTTTCAAAAAGAGAGAGATGACCACATAGACAGAACACAGAGGAAAGAGAACAGTACTAGGTAAGGCCTAGCCCTAGGAAGCCGAAGTCAGGTGCACGCAGCACCTTGTAGGCCAAGTTAAAATGTGTGAATTTTAATCTAGGTACAATGGGAATGGCCTGGATGGTTTAAAACAGGGAGCGCTATATGCTGTTATATGCTTTTGAAAATATCATGCTACCTTCCAAGCATTACTATCAAGGAAATGAACAAAAGGAGAGACAGGAGAGGAAATGATCACAGTCATCCAACTGAAAGTTGATGGTTTGGTAGCCATGAAGTGGGACAGGTGAAGAACCCAATAGGTAGACAGAACAAACGAGGCTGCTGTTAGGATTAGTCCTCAGGAAACTGAATTGAATCAAATGAGAATGTCTTGGTATAGTCTAGAAATTCTAAACACCCAATTGGAGTTACAAAATTGTTGTTAATGCTATCAATATTATCTTGACTGTTAAATTGATAATGGCAACAAAGGCGGCATTACCTTATTTTAAACTTTCTCTAGGTGCACAGGACTCTATATGCAACTTGGATACCCACGTTTGGTAATCTCTCAAATAATCTCATTCAATATCCCTATACATTATTTAATTTCATCCTTCCTCAAAAAAAAAACAAAAAAAAAACATAAAAAACACCACCAATGTCATGCAGTATTCCTTAGGGAGGATATGACATCACATATAAATCAAATCAGATAAAGTATCAAACATTTTCTAAAAGTTCAAAAATAGCCTCTGAATGACAGAGTATATTCTGATAAAAAACATACAAATATTGATGTGATGAATGAGGAAGAGAAAGTGAAAGAGTTTCAAATTTTTGAAATGTAAACATAAGAGAAAATTAAGGGACAACAAAATGTGAAGGCACCTAAAGACCAACTTGAATAGTCAAACACATAAAGGATTTTTCTAAAAGTACACCGGCCAATTCTTGTCCTACACAAAGAACAATGCAGAGTATTTATTGGAAGTATTTAAAACAAAAAGTAAGTTTTAGTCGTCCTTTGTGGAATACTGCATGATTTTTAAAGGCTGGCATAGTAGTTTTGATAAGATCTCTTAAGAACAAATTCCACAAAATGATTCTTATGTGAGCAGTTTGATTTAGAGGTGAAAAGTGCTGAGTCTGGGTCTACAGGTTTGTATGTCAAATCCCAGCTCCACTACTTACTATTTCCATGACAATCAGCTCATCACTTCACCCCTCTTTCTCTCTCAGTAAAGAGGGTTGCTATGATTAGCAAATGATTTAATCTATGTACTATACTTAACACATAGATAACACTTTAAAAAAGCTACAAGCTGCTTTTATTTATATTATAAAGAAGTTTTAGACGAGGAAAAGTGACAAAAGAATTTTTGAAGAAGTTAACTTAGGCATCCTGAGAAGTATTTTGGAGCTACTTTGTAGCTCTACCTTTAGAAATATTGAACTTCCAGGGTTTTGCTTTGTCTGAAAAAAAAAAAAGGTCACATTTCATTCTAAGAAAAATACAATAAATAGGCACAAATTTGACAAAGTGAATTTAATCAATTTATAGAATTCATTATTAAATATTTGAAAAGAATAAAATATATTTGGAAATTGAATTCTAAGTAAAATATGCATTTGAATATACATTTCTTTCTACAAGAAAGAAATACTATGTATAGCATACATATTGGGGAAAACATAGCAAGCATTTAAAACATGCCTTTTAAAATTTGGTAGACTAATTGGAATGAGGCTGATATACACGGACTTTCTGTTTTGATTTTATTTTAAACTCAAACAGCCCCCTGAGGTCCTCAGCTTTATCATCTCCTTCAAGTCATACAAACCTGTAACATGGCCATTAATCAGCATTCTATACCTGGAGATAGATTCCTGAAAATAAATTTTAAAAATATGGCTGAAGACCAGGACACTATGTAATGTGCTCCACTCTGAAGGAATAAATCATTATTTGCAACTTTTTTGTGTGTATCAAACGATAAATTTCAGTCAAAAGGCAAAGAAGAAAATAGAAGCCCCATGATCCATTCTCTAGCTAAGGTCTCATTCTTTGGGAATGATTCATATGACAACCAAGAACCAACAGACAAAATCTGCTTCTTTTCAATTCCCACTGACAATGCAACAATGGAAATAGCAAAACTCTTTATGAAACAGAGAATCGTGGATCTGATTGCATATTCATTTGTTTGGTGGACTAGAATAATTTAAGTTTTCTACAAAAACAAAAGTACATATAATGAGAAAGGCCAAGATTTTTGTTTTGTTAGATCATTTGTATGAATAAGAGCTTTTAAGCAATGTATTTTATACAAATTTAGTAAGACATATAAAATATGGTTTATTAAAATGTGTTGCCTTTTAAAATTTGGTAGTCTAATGACCACAATCTCTCTTGTATAAAATGAAAACCGCATTGCAAACATCATCATAGATTATTTTAGTTAAAAGCACCTGGCCCAGGTTAGACATAGCACAGTTTTTACTTTTCGATGAAATATCTCATAAAAATAGTATTACTGAGGAATTGTAGGAAGACAGCAGAGTAAGAAGCCCTTGGATTCAATCCTTCCACCAGAGCAACTATTAAACAAAGCAAGAACTATCTGAAACAACTATTTTGAAACTCCAGAGTGCAGTAGAACACTGCACAGCATCTCTTTCAATGGGGTACAACTGGCACCCGCCACCCATTCTTGCATCAGACTGCCAAGGGGTCCAGATCCTGTCTAGCTAGCTCATTAGTGACAGAAAGGGACAGAAAACTCCTCTTCTCTAAGACTGGGGTGGGCATGGACGATACTTGAACACGACTCTTGAGCAGTGATGCATGATCACCTGGGGCTGGCTCTGAGGGTGTCCATTGTTGCAACCCACACCTGACAAAGGCTGCTGAGAAAACTTAAAGAAGCTAAGCTTCCACAGGGCTGTGGGGGACAGTTAAGGGTGGCATTTGTTGAGCAGGTCAAGAAAGGGAAGATTGGGGAGCCATGGAAGAAGCTCCTCATGCCCTTCCTCACCCCTCCCCAGGGTAGTTTGGAGTTACTCTGTGTCCGCTTCCTGAGTCCCTGACATGGTTATGGCTGGAAAGACTAACTTGAGAAACTCTTTTCAAGTGTGCCCCTTCCCAGAATTTGCCCTCCAGTACAAGCAGCTTGAGAGCACCAACAAAGCAGCATAAGAAACTACTGAGGCAGACAGCCTGGGACAAAGGATTACCTGGTTGAAACACCCAGGACTGGGAAAATATCTATCTCTTGGGAAATAGAGGGGACAGTCAAACTCCTATAAACAGGGGAACTCCAAAACAAATAACAAGCACAAGTCCAGGTCAAAACAGGCCCAAAAGACAGAGAAGATGCTGTGGTGCATTCTCCTTAGGCAGACTTTTACAGATAGAATTACCGACATTTCCAAAAACCTCTATCATATATCCAACTGGTTACAAAATCAAGACACAGACATCACAGGGGATAAATCGCAGCGTCAACATCTTAAATTTTGAAAATGTTCAGTGTAAAACAAAAAAATACCAGACAAAGAAACAGGAAATGATGGCCCATCCAAAGGAAGAGGTAAAAGTTCAGTAAATGGTAACAAAGAAGACCAGGAAGTGGACATACTGAGCAAACACATTTTGGAAAATGATCTTAAAAAGGCTCAAGGAGATGAAGGAAAATACTGAGAAAGAATTAAAAGATATCAGGAAAACAATGCATGAGCAATACAAGAATCTGAGTAAAGAGAGAGAAATTATAATAAGGGACTAAAGAGAACTATTGGAGTTGAAGATCACAAAAACTGAAATGAAAAGTTCTCCATAAGGGTTCATTAACAGATTGGTGCAGGCAGAATAAAGAATCAGCAAATTCAAAGACAAAAAAATTGAAATAAATCACACTGAAAAACAGAAAGAAAAAACAATTATAAAAAGTCAAAATAGCCTAGGAGACTTCAAGGACACCACTGAATGTACCAATATACGGATTACATGAGTACTAGAAGGAGAAGAAAGAGATAAAGAAGGAAAAGGGATATTCAAAGAAATAAAGGCAGAAAACTCCCCAAACTTAGCAAAAGATGTGAATATGCATATTCAAGTAGCATTGAGCTCACCAAGCAGGAGGAACATGAAGAAAAACACACCCCATCATATACTGAGTACACCATCAAATGAAAAGAACAAGGAGAGAGCTCT
Source organism: Tamandua tetradactyla (assembly GCF_023851605.1). Lineage (NCBI taxonomy): Eukaryota > Metazoa > Chordata > Mammalia > Pilosa > Myrmecophagidae > Tamandua > Tamandua tetradactyla. The sequence goes on along the minus strand of NC_135336.1, from coordinate 67,848,314 downwards.
GAAAACTGAAAGATAAAAATCGACAGGTTATATACGAGGGAATCCCAATTAGAGTGAGTGTTGATTTCTCCTCAGGAACCATGGTAGCAAGAAGGCAGTGAGCTGAAATTCTTTAAGTGCTGAAAGGAAACAACTGCAAACCGAGAATTTTATATTCAGTGGAACTCTCATTTAAAATGGAGACAACTTGGCAAGTAAAATCGTTATCCTCACCCTATACCTGGGACATAGCATCCGGGGGAATCTACCTGACACTGGGACATGACTCCCAGGTGTAAAACTGGGCCTGGCACTGTGGGATCAACAATGACTACTTGACCAAAAGGGGGGAAAGAAATGTAACAAAATAAGGTTTCAGTGGCTAAGAGATTTCATATAGAGTTGAGAAGCTATCCTGGAGCTTACTCTTATACAAGCTTCAGCTAGATATTGCTAACTGTCATGGTATGCCAAGCCCCAACCAACAGTATTCCTGTAATAAAGAATACCCAGGGCTCTATCTGAGACACTATGAAAGTTTAACTCATCTAAGTTTATTTTTCAGAAACCTAAAATCTCCAGATGGTTCTTAGGCTAGATAATTCCTGAACCCAGATTTACTGCCAATCTCTCCAAGAGTATCAGCCAGTTGCTTTCCCCTGCCCCATAGGGTGTCAATATCTCTTTTCAACATGAAGTTAGAATGGTCATTGCCCAAATATCCTTAAAGATTGGGAGTAGGATCAAAGGAGAAGGAGGAGTTGTAACCGACATGATAGGATTTAACAAATGAGTATGACTACTGAATCATATTGATGTTTTATTTTTTCAGTCTTCGGTGTCTTTGAGCAGCTAGAAGGAAATACCTGAAATTGTGCAACTGTAACCCACACCATAATTTGAAATTTGTTCTATAACTATTTGTTAAAATGTACTTTGAAATTTATTTATTGCTTTTTTGTATATATGTTATATTTCACAATAAAAAATGTAAAAAAAAAAAAAAAAAGAATGAGGGAGAGATTAAGACATTCCCAGAAAACCAAAGCTCAGTTCATCACCAGTTGGCCTGAACTACAAGCAATGTTTCCTTCAGAGCTTTTCAGACTGAAAGTAATGGGCACAAGACAGTGGTTCAAAGTGCCATAACGAAATAAAGACCTCTTGAAAAGGTAACCACTTGGGTAATTGTAAATGCCACTACTATTCTATTGTAATATACACATTTTTTGGTATGTAACTCTGTTTCTTACTTCCTATAAGTGCTAAAATGCAAATGCATAATAAGTCATAATAAATCTATGGGTTGGGACACACTGTACAAAGAACAAACACTTTTTAGTTTAGTTTAGTATTATCAGTTGTGTATTTAAATGTAAATGGATTAAACTCTCCAACCCAAAGGCAAGGATGGCAGAATGGATTAAAAAAAAAACAAACCCAATTTTATGCTTCTGCAAGAGACTAACATTAAATTCAAAAAAACAAGTAGGTTTTTGAATGTGAAAGGATGGAAAAAAATGTATACCATGCAAGTATATAGCTATACTAATATCATATATAATAGATTTTAAGTAAAAAACAGTTATGAGGAACAAAGTGGCAACTATCTACAGTTAAATGAGTCAATTCAACAAGAAGACATAAATATATATGCAACTACTAGAAGAGCCCCAAAATATATGAAGCATATACTGACTGATTTGAAGGGAGAAACTGATAGTTCTACGTTTATAGTAGACTTTAACACATCGTTTTCAATAATGGATAGAATATTGAGACAAACAATCATTAAGGAAATATAGTACTTGAATGACACCCTTAACCGAGTAGACCTGACTGGCATGTATAGAACACTCCACACAGTGACAGGCGACACGTTCCTCTCAAGTGCACGTGTATCATTCTCTAAGGTAGACCATAATTTAGGTTACAAAAAACGTCTCAAGAAATTAAAAAATATTGAAATCATACAATGTATCTTCTCTTATCCCAACAGAATGAAGCTATAAATCAGTAACAGAGAAAGAAGTGGGAAACTCACAAATATGTGGACCTTAAACTATTTGCTCTTAAACAACCAATGGGTTAAAGAAGGGCAATTGGGTGAGAAAAATAAATAAAAGGCATCCAAAATGAAAAGGAAGAAGTAATATTTTCCTCGTTTGTGAATGAAATGATACCACATACAGAAAATCCAGAAAGATCTACAGCGAAGCTCCTAGAGGTAATAAATGAACTCAGCATATTGGCACGGTACCAAAAATCAATAGTGTTTCTACACACAGGCAATGGGCAATTGGAAGAAATCAAGGTAAAAATTTCATTTACAGTAGCAACTAAAAAAATCAAATACCTAGGAATAAATTTAACCAAGGATGTAAAGGGCAGAAGCCCTTTACAGAAAATGAGAAAACTATAATTATCAGTTATATCTTAATATTCTTTCATCAAAAGTAAATGTACTGCACCAATGCTAGGGGTCAATAATAAGGCAGGGTGAGAGGCATGGGAAACTTGGGGGTTTCTTTCTTTATCTTTTTTTGAAGTAATGAAAATGTTCTAAAATTGATTGTGGTGATGAATGGACAACAATGTGATGACCTTGTGAGCCACTGATTGTACACTTTGGATAGATTGCATTGTGTGTGAATATATCTCAATAAAATGGCATTTAAAAACGTCATTATAATTTTATTTTAATGTGTTTAAAAGGGGAAATGTCAGTTTGTATATATGGAAATCATAAATTCATAAGAAATCCTGAATTCATAAGAAATCAATGCCGTTTTTCCTAGTTGTCAGTCTTAAATACAGGGGTGATTTATATGTTGAACATTTAAAAACATTTTAAGTCTTTTGACCAGGATTTTTCAAACATATTAACAAGGTTTTTATTTGAGTCAAAATGATACTAAGGAATTGTTGTTTGGGTATGCTTTTAAAATGAAACCTTTGAAAATCATCATAAAATTATATACGTAAAGTAAGTCTATAAATAATAGCATTTAATAATCCATAGTCTGAGAAAATGATGCATATAATATTCCATTGTATCACTGTTACTTTCTTTATTTCATGAGAATCTGCTCTTTAACCAGTGGCTTTGCAGGTTCCAGATGTGCTTGGTGTCTCAAGGACAGGCACTTTCATAATTATGCTATTCCATTATTAAGAATGCTTCTTTGCATTTTGCCTAAATCTGCTTCCTTATTGGTTTCAATTCTCTTTTCTGGGCAGTAAAACATAACAGTGTATGCTCTATTCCACATAAAAAATGTTGAAAAAAGTTTAGAGAGTTGTTCTCTCTGCTAAGGCTTCTCTTACATCAGTCAAATATCCCCAGTTCCCTCAAGCATTTCTGACATTACCAGGCAGCATAATTTTCGCTTTCCTGATTGTACTCATCTAGGCAGTCAAAATTCTTCTTTTTATGTATAACCCAGAATATTTCTCTTATTAGATGTGACCCAGAACAAGCCAGATAACTAATTGCTGTCTATCACTTCTCTCAAGAAATAGGAATTAGAAGATCAGGGTGCAGATATATGATGCTGTCATCATTTAGAATTAGTTTTTCCTCTTGCAAAATAAAAAAGTTTCAAAAATAAATAAATAAAAACTAAAAAAGTTTATTTTCTGAACCATATTAGGCCTGCCTAGCATATAGAATTGAGGTACATATCAAATTTAAAAATACATACAACTCATAATGATTTGAACACTATAAAGTATTATAAAGATATGGCATACATATTTTATTTTTCAACATTCCCTTAAATATTAATTCTGTCCTGGATGAATACCTACTCTTTCATAAACTATTGTTAAATTGTATACTCTAATACCAATCACGTAGTGCCTATTAAGTCATATGCTTCATAAGGATGCTTTGTCTGTAGTGTTATTTAATTGACAAAACTTTGCAGTTAGGGAATTCCCATCCTATACTTATGCAAGATTATATGCATAGTCTTATTAAATTTCTCCTGTTGGTTTCAAATCACCATTCTCTGGACTAGTGAACTGCAAATATTTTGGTTTACAACTCACTATTTGTTAAAAAAAATACACATATTCAATGAATATACCTTTTGTTTATAAATTATATTTATAGGAGCTAATGTAGTAATACATACAGTAATCAAATTAGTAATTTTAAAAAATGCTCTAAATTTAAGTGGAAGTTCTAAAATTTTAATTTGTTTTTGTCACAGTGGGATATTCTATGTGTGTGTCTATTGGGTTATAGGCAATATGGTTTATAAGACCTCTGCTCTAGATAATGGGTTGGCAAACTAAAATTTGCCAGTTGAATCTGGCCCATTGCCTATTTCTGTATGATCTGCAACCTCATAATGATTTTTACATTTTCAAATGGTTGCTAGAAATCAAAAGAAGACTACTATTTTTTTGACATGAAAATTATATGAAATTCAAGTTTAAGCATTCATAAAGTCTTATCGGAGAACAGCCTCACTCATTCATGGGTTATCTATGGTTACTTGCATGCTATGTTGTCTACAAAACACTTTCACTGAGTAGTTATGACAAAGTTGCATGGCCTGCAAAGTCAAAAACATTTATTATTTGGCACACAACAGAAAAAGTTTACTCAGCCTTCCTGTAGACCACTGAAATCTTTCTTTAATTAAATGATGGTCACAGTCATTGAACTATCAATTGTGTAGTGAAAGGAGGATTGGCCTGATAGTTTGAGACTCAGGTTATACTTGTAGTTGTCTCTTACCCTCTACACATCCTTCAGCATGATTTTTAGTTAGTAGTTGTTCACTTCTGTACTTGTAAAATGATGACATTGAATTACATGAGACTTCTATGCTCCAAAGTTCCCCAGTTCTATGTTGCTGAGATGTGCCACACTTATACAAACGTGTACAGCACAATAAGACAGAAATGTACAATAAGAATCAGAAATGTATGGTTCAAAGAGTCTTTCTAAACCTGATGGGATCAAGTAATAACAACACATCTTTGATAACATAGCTGGTCTCATTTAGTGTATGACTGAGAAATACATTTTCAAATCGTTATGCTTGAAAGAACAGAATTACTATTTCGGGAAATGAATGCTTCAGTTACGTAAATTATGACCTCTAAGACCATCAAAATGTAAATCCAAATTTAATGAGAAGTTAAATGCCATACAATTTACTATAAAATCAACAATTTGATCTTGAATACCATAAAATTTACTTCACATTTTAGAAAGCCTTGTAAAAAATTTTCCCTAGCTCTTTCAGTTCCAATGTAGAAGCAATTTATCCACTCAAGTTTTGCTTGTACTCTGAAAAACAATTCAGGCTAAAACATAGGCAAGTAATACAAGGGATATAATATTAAAAGTAAACCATTTACATGAGACTTGTGATGTATTTAATAAATAGGATAAGTTCCTTGTGTTTTTAAGAAGTGGGTGTGTCAATTTTAACATTCTGAACTATTTCTCTGGATTAATTTATTAATGGTGGTAGCAAAGATTATAGATTTCCTGGTAGAAAGCATGTAATAGTGATTACGAAATGTTTTCACCTGGAGCAGTTACAGCTTGTGAAAGTATTACAGGTAAAGTGTGCCAAATCACAGAGGTGGATTTTCCAGATACTTAGGAAAATCCCCTTCTGTGTGCAAACCCTTTGGAATCTAAATAAATCATCTGAGGACAAAAGGTCACTTTGTCTCCCGCCTTATACTTGTCTTACTAAGGCACATTGGTGATAATGAAGAAGAACATTCTCGGACATTGAAATTGTGACTCTATTGGTGTGCTGACCTAATTGCAGAAGAAAAAATTTAGTACACAGGTCCTAACAAGCACTAACATATTTAAAAGGACAAAGAGGCAGATACCAGGGTTTGTTCCAGAAAATCTAATATGTGCAATTACTGTATCTACTTGAAGTATCAAAATGAACCTTGACAATAAGTATATCAATGTATGAACAAGTTTATATCATAAACATAAATATTCTAGGACTTACTGTTGAACAATTCATTGCTTACAATTAAACATCAGAAATGGGAACGAAGAGATGAAGGAGTGACACAACTCTGACTTCCAGAGTCAAAGTTCATCTTAGAAAACTTGAGGGTGCATTTTCACTTCTTGTTCATTTAAATCCCTACACGTAGAATCGTGCCTGGCATGCAGTTGGCTCTCAGAAGATAGTTGCTGAATAAACAAAGGGTGCAATGGGGCTGGCTACAAGACTCAAATAACCTGGAAAATCTACACTGCCAGTGCTTTGAACAAGGCCGCACTGATCATATTACACAAAGCAATCTTCCCTCATAATGAAGGTCCTGATTGAAAAACAATCAATTAATGAACTCCAAAATAGTTTTGAGTTTGCATCATTTGCCATTATTGTTCTAGGCACTGGAGATAAAGCAGTCTCTGACCTCATGGATTTATAGTGGAGAGAGTGAGACAGTAAATAAAAAATATAACATTGTTATGTCAGAAGGTGATTTACTGCACTGGGAAGAATAAAGCAGGGTAAGGAGGATAGGAAATACTGGGTACCTTGAAACATACATTTTGTCGATAAAAATTAGCCTGAAAAAAGTTTTTATTGCTATTTGTTTTTGATTATTATTGTTTATTAAATAATTTCCTGCCCCATAAATAATCCCATAAAATGCCTTCTATTATTTGAAACACATAGAATAGCCAAGATGATAGTTCATATCCTTATTTAATACCAAACCTATGGCGACTCCCATCAGGTAGACCCTGCTTTGGTTCTCAAGGCCCTAGGTGGTCTGTATCCCACTGCAGTCCTCTCTGGCCTTAGTGCACAAACTCTCCCACTCCTCACTCCATCAGGCCACGCTGTCCTCCATGCTGCTGCTTTAACACACCCAGCCCTCTCACACCTCAGGGAGAGCTCACGGGCTGTTTCTTACACCTGGGATATTTGGGTTAAGTTTAACCACCTTGACTCTGGAAATAACTGCCTGGGTGGTATCCTGGCTCCATCACTACTAGCCTACAACCTTGGCTAACTTGTTTTCCCTCTCTGTGCCTCAGTTTCCCCATCCATAAAAAGGAGTGATTACCTAGCACACAAGTGGTTGTGAAATTAAATGAACAAATGGATGTAAAGCATTTAAAATAGTGCCTGGAGCATAATAGTAATATACAAGTGTGCCCAGGTCAACATAAGACCCTCTTCTCACCTGCTATAGGTCTTTACTCAGAAAAATCTACTGTGATCCCTTTATTTAAAATTACAATCCCTCCTACCACTTCCTGTCCCTCATTTCCAAGTTTTATTGTGCTTCACAGCACTTACCTCCTTTAACAGATCATGGTTTTATTTTCTTATTTAGTTTAACTGTCTTCTAAAATTAAAATATTTGATCTATATAGGGCATTTGTCGGAGTGGTTGTTATGTCCCCATCCCAGTGCCTGGCCAATATTAGGTGTATAATAAATTTATGCTGAATGAAGGGATGAATGACTGTATCAATGAGTCACTCAGCAGAGAAGACATAAAAATGTTTATAGACATCTTTGATAGATTATCCAACAATATGCTGGAAAACACTAGCAGGTTAGTGGCTTTATTGCACTCAACTCATTGTTTCAAATTTGAAACAAATTTAGATTTGCTTTTATTCTGCTGCATTAAGAAAGAAGCAAAACTGACTATTTTCCTCCACTATTTACTGAAATTTCTGTCTGCTTTTATAAATTGAAGTTAAAGAAACCAATTTAAGAATCAGAATTCAAAATGTATTTAAGATCTTTATATGCACTAAATTAACATCTTCTATATTATATAGTACACTATAGATAAAAATACTTAAATTGAAACCCATAACCAGTTAATGACAACTTCATTTTAACATAGAGATTCTGTACAAGTGGTTTACTCATAACCATGGTTGAAAATTTCATTGTGTACTTATATATTAAGATCAAATTATATTTATTAATTATAAATATTAATTATAATTATTAATTTTGCATGCTTTCAATAATTTAAAATACATTAAACTTCTAATTTTATAGAATTAAAATATTCTAGTAAGTTTTGGTGCATTATGTGTCTATTTTGACCTTGATTCAATAAACTCAAACCAACATTCCAGCAAATTTACTCATGAAATTCAGGCATGAATTATACAGATGACTATCTTTTTTATTAATTATATTTATTTTGCCTTGGTCAACTACAAGTTATCATCTTTTCTAATAGATGTATTAATTGCAAGAACAATCCTCAGACAATTGCCAGCTTCATTAAACTGTTTGTCTAGTATTATATCACTAACCCACAAATGGCATGATCACCTTGCACTAAATGTGTTGCTCATTTCCAACCCTTCTGGGGAGAATATTATGTCACCAGATTACCAGAGTCAGAATCAATATTACAGTTTCACATTGTGCTTTAGCTTTTAATTTAATATAATCCAATAAACATGTTGAGACTTTTTGGTGGGTGGAGCATTAAGGAAGGTGTTGTGTGAATATGAAATTAATGAACCAATATCTATCTTTGCACAATAGGAACTCATTTGCATATTTTGTTGAGTTGTATGATATTGGCTTCATACAGAATGCTGTTAGCCAGAATACTGTGGAACAGTTTTGTTCCTTGAAGATGATGATGGCAATATCTATTTTGAGCTACAAAACAAAAAGTTGATGTAAAGTTCTTGGTTGTATTCAATGAATGAATTATTTTTAGTGATTCTTTCAGGAGAAGCTGAAAATATGCCGGCCAAAATTAAACATTGAAATCTAAAAATATAAGGCATATTTCATCTAATATTGATTATAATAGCAGGTATTAAATTTATTTCAATAATGTTATTCATAGCATTTGGACAGTTACTCTTCTGGAATTATCATCTTAGGCTAAGCATCACCAAAAAAAAAAAATCAGTCACATTTTTTTAGGCAGATCTTATTTTTACCTGTAAATGATATTCACTGTTTATTATATCACTGAATAACCCTTGGCTCCTGGAAAAAAATATTATTACCATTAAAAACACAAGGTCACCTTGATCTCCATATTCCTAAACCCACAGTCATATTTTGGTCCTTGTCTGACTTAACCTACCTATTATCAATCCCTCTATTCCCTGTGATAAGTTTTTTTTCACTTGGCTTCTCAAACATTTACCTCTTTTGGTTTTCCCCCTACCTGGCTATTCTTTCTCAGCCTCATTTGCTGGTACCATCATACCTTCCCAACTTCTAAACAGCTCTAGGACTTTTTAAATTTTTCTATCTATAGTTATTCATTTGGTAATCTTTTCCAGTATCACGTATTTAAATACCATCTCTATGTTGGTATTTCCAAAATTTATTTGTCTAGACTTTTTACCTGAACTCCACATTCTTATATGCAACTGTCAACTTGCCATAATCATTTGCATAGCTGATATCTCAGTCTCAATATACTACAATATTGGACTGTAGCCTTTCTCATCTTAATAAATGGCAACTCCATTCTCATGTTATTCAGGCCAAAGACCTTGAAGCCAATTTGACTTGTCTCTTCCTCTCTCATGCCATTCACAATTCTCCAATTCAACAGTAGATCCTATTGGTTATAACTTCAAAATATGCCCTGACTTTGAACACTTCTCACTCGTCTGCTTCTCAGCCAGACCTGAGTCACCATCTCACACTTGGATGATTTGTAAGTCAGGCCACAATACGCTGCTGCTGAAAATCTGTTGAATGGTGGGTAAAAACCTAAGTCCATGCAGTAGTCAACAATATCTTACTTGATCTTCCTCACTTACCTCACATCTTAGAATTTGTGTGCCTTTTTCTTCCTCTCATTCATTCTCTCCAGACACACTGGCCTTAAAGCTTTTCCTCAAACATGTCAGAAATACACACTCTGTGCCACAGGGTCTTTACATTTTCTGTTCTCTCTGATAAGAATGCATGGATTACCCCTTCTCTGTGTACAGATATTTATCTAACACTCATCTTTCTTAGTCATTCTATCTAGAATTGCAATGCAATCCCAACATTTTTCCCTGCAGACACTCTCTCTTTCTCTTTTCAAGTTTGTTTTTCTCCTTAGCACTTATTAACATCTGACATACTCTATATATTACCTATCTACTTTTGCATTGACTGTTGCCCTCCATTAGAATGTAAGCTCCATGAGAGGCAAGGTCTTTGCTCACTGCCATAATCTTGATCAGCATCTGACCCATAGACGACTGGAGTTTCCAGATCTGCGTTTATAAATTTCATGTTTAATACACCAATTTAGAGGTATGAGAATTCAGTAAAAATTATTAAATAAATGAATAAATAAATAAATAAATGTTTAAGACCCAGGCAGTTTTTAAAAGAAATATTTATTCATTCTTATTTTTATTTTTACCATAGGTCTGGTTTTTGTCTTGCTCTTGACTGACTCTACGCTCCACTCCAGTAACTTTGATCTTACAAGTTAATCTAATTTGAACAGCAGATATTCTCCTGTCTAGATACTCTGAAACTTGACCCTATGAACTTGCTAGATGGGAGAATATATTTGCTCTGCTGGCCATACCTGATGTTACTTGTTGTACCAGCACCAAGTGTCTATAACTTCAGTTTCTCAAAATCAAGCTCTGCCAGTCTGTTTGGACTTTTTCCCATCACCTATAATGGATTTCTCTCTCTTGCACCTGGATGTATCCATAGGATAATATCTGTCTTACCCCCAAAGGCATGTCAAATTCCTTTTCTTTTGCTCCTTCCAGACAGCTTCATACCATTGCAATTTTCCCCCACTGTGTCACAAGATACAACAAGTACCCAGAGTGCCTGAATACTGCTTTTGTGATCTTTCACTTTCTCAGATTTAAGCCATCTCAAGTGAACTTGGATACTGCCCTGAATGAGGGAATAGTGAACTTAAGAAAGTTGGTCTGGAATCCCTTTATCTAATGAGAGTGAAAATAATTTCCTCTCTTAGGATAGTAAGAAGAAAATTTCACTCAGGAATGTACCTTTGCACCATCATTTTTTAATCCCTCCTATTTCTTACCAGCAAGCAATGCAAAGTGAAAAAGAAAATACCTGTTCTTCCAAGAGAAAGATAGACATATACAAATTTCATAAAATCTGTAAAGCCCTATAATTAAATGTGCACAGGGAATATATTGGAGGGATCCAATCAAAGAAAAAAAAGTATATGCAAGGCCAAGGAGAGGCTAGTAAAACCCTGCTATTATGGGATGCATTCTAGAATTCAACATTGCTAATAAAGAGTGAATATGGGTAAGTAAATGGAGGTAATATGAGTTAGGTAGATGTGATTAGTCAATTCATAATTAGGGGAACCAGAAATGACTCCCAAATACCTCATGGGCTGTACAGGTTCGTTAATAATTATATAAATATCAGTAAAATCACAATGAAATATCATATTGCATCTATTCAATTAAGAAAATTTGGAAAGTGGATAAGTCGAAGTGTTGGTGAGGACATGAAAAACCAGGAACCTTCAAGAATCCCTGATGTATAGAACCATCTGGAAGTATTAGGTATGCATGTAGCATGTCACTGGAATGCAACCTCCAGTAAAAGTGTTTTGCTGTATGGGTTTAGAAAATTACTACTTTGAAGAGGACACCATTTGGTTAGATGTATGATCTATGGCTATAAATAATAACACCAATGTCCATGAACTACTAAAATGCTTCTTGGAAGGAAACAGACGATTTACTTGGATAGGGGACTGAGATTTTACTTTTTTCTCTCATTTCCATCTGACTATGTGTGTTACCTCTACATTTATTGCACATCCTAGCACTTCCTAGCTTCTTTTTTTATATTTACTTATTTCCCACTAGATCTATATGTTATATTGTCTCACTTTAGATTTTACTCCAACTATCATGCTTATGTTAAATCTCAGCTCACTTTTTAAAAATATTTTGTTCCATGTAATTTTTCTTTTAAAATCCTGATTAATATTATTTTTTCAGTACTTCTTTCTTTTCATAAGCGAATTGGAAAAATAAAGTTCTATCCCTATTTATTATATCAGAAGCTTCTCTGATTTCTATCCATTTGAATAATGTAATTTACCTGTCTAGTAGTACATTTTGATTCAATCAGTACAAAGAGTTGATGGAACATTTTAATCAGGAAATTTTTCCTGAGGTAGGCAAGTTGGGAACAAGATGTTTATATTGGAGGAAATAAGAGGCAGGCATTCCAATCGATGGGAAACTCAAAGGCATGCAAATAAGTAGCATAGAAGCGTGGAAAGTTGGCTGAATTTAGCAGGAGGAGTCAATCTGTAGTGGGAAATGATAAAATTAGAGAGACACAAAAGTGCTAGTTGACAGAGGACCTTGAATTATAGGCCAAGAGTTTAGACTTGATACGGTATGAGTAGTTTGTTCTTGAGCAGGAAGGTGATGTGATAAAAATGGTATTTGCAGAAGATTATTTTAGCAGTTTACAAAGGAATAATTGTTGCAAAAAGAGACTGGAATTAGATCACAGCAAAGAAGTTACTGTAATCCTCATGTGAAGAGAATAGGCCTGAAGGTATATAAAAAGGGAGAAAATGTTGACTTTGTCAGATACTATAAAAAAGAAGTTTCAATGCCTGTTTTATGGACCACCTGCTTCAGAGTCACCTGAGATGTTTGTTAAAAATTCATATTCTTGAACTATACCCCAAATCTAATGTTATTTTTTATGATGGGAACTGGGAATGAATTTTTTTAGAAAATTATCTATGCGATTTTTTATCACTAAAAGTTCAAAAAATTCTGATATAGAGGTAGAATTAAGAAAGCATGGGGATTATATTTGAAAGGGCAAGAGGGACACAAAGAGTACATTCTATGGCTCAGAGAGAATGATACAGCAAAGATAAAGCAATCAATGGAAATCTGTTGTAAATCATAGCAGAAAGGTGTAAAACTGCGTGATCAACATTTTAGGGTTAAAATGAATAAAGGACAATGAGCACTAGTGTGAGCTTTGCATTAAACACAGACAGTTGGTAAATATTGAATTATGGAAGACATCTGAAACCATTAAACAATGGATGTTGCTTTTTACAAACAACAATTACCAAAACAAGATAGAGTCCTTGATATAGGGGTTGCTACAAGTAAGGGGTGGAAAGAAGAAAATTTAACAGTAAAGGAAAAATAGTAAATAAAGCAAAGCTTGGAAGGGAGATCTATTTCAAATCATTCAAAAGAAGATGGAGATTTGTCAGGCATACATACACTTTCAAGATCCTTGACTTAAGACAAAGATCATTTGGTGTCTTTATAATAAAAATTCAGATGCTCAGGCCCTAGCCCACTTAAATCAGAATATCTAGGAGAAAAGTCCAGAAATCAGTATTTGGCAAATTTCTCAGGTTATTCTTAGTGCTGCTCAGGGCTGATTGTTTTCTACTGAGATTTGACTGCTTATAATACTTAAACAGCTCACAGAGGGTGGTGATATATGTTGAGATAAAACAGTTACAAAATTTAGATCTATTTACAAGCACAACCAATGGAAATTACTTAAGTCTCAATTGGAGGTACTCTTCCAGATGGAAACTAAACAGTGGTTCTAGCAATGGTTTCCAGGGGACAGGTGGTAACACTGGAGACAATGTTAGTTGTCCTAACTAGAGCATCTAATGGGTAAAGGCCTGGGATGTTGCTGAACATCCTAAACATAACACAGGACAGCTGTCACCAGCACCATACTCCCCCAGTAAAGAATGACCTTACCCAACTTTTTAATAATTTTGTGGTGGCTTGGAATTAGGTGTCTCAGAAAAACAATGTTCTTAATCATAAGCCATTCCTGTGGGTGTGAATCCATCGTAAACAGGACATTTTGATGAAGTTACTTCACTTAAGGTTGGGCCCGCTTAAGGTTCAGTCTTAATCCTATTACTTTGAAGGTCATAGACAGGAAAGCCTTAGGGAATAGCCAGAAGCTGTATGTCAACAGAACTTGGAAGAGAAAGGTGAAAACACTGCCATGTGGCAGAAACACTAAGGACTCAGGGTCACTGACAGCTGACCCCAGAACATCAGAGTCTTGAGGAAGAAAGCATCACTTTTGGATGCCTAGATCTGAAAGTTCTCCTAGCCTCAAAACCATTGTTTAAAGTTCCATGGTTTAAACCAACCCTTTGTAAGATATTTATTTTAGCAGTAAGGAAACTAAAACAAGTATAGAGGTTGAAAAACTCTGAAATAGAGATAAATCATAGGTAAATGCAATCAGTGGACCTAGTTCAGATTAAAAATAACAACAACAGGAACAGAAGCTATAAAAGAAGATTTGGGGACACTTATGGGAACATTGTACATGATCTATGTACAATATAGAACTATTTTTACCTTTTTCAGGTGAGTTATTACTACAGTTATAAAAGTGAATGTCATTGATCAAAATGGTGACATAAGACAAACCCCAGAAAATTATTCCCTCAGCAATAAGTCATAAAAGGACATATCCCACTTGTTTGGAACTCTGGAGGATGATTGAGACTGGAGGGGTACTCCACAAATACTGAAATGAAGGGGGAAAGCACACAAAAAAGAAAGGAGGAGGTCTGTGACTTGGACCTGCCAATTTGAACCCCACTCTCTTACTTGGTCCCATGCAGGTTAAGAGTCACACAGTGGCAGTATGGTCCAAGTACCTCCCACCATAGACCAAGACCACAGATCTGCTTACAGCTGCAAGTTAGAAACTAACACATATCCAGGCACAGGGTCCCAAGGCCACAGTGACACAAAGAAGAACCCAAGTGGTTGGTGAGTTCTGCATATAAAAGGGCTCTAAGGAAGCAACAGAACTTCAGCAGAGCTTTTGACAAGAGGTGCATACACCCAAAGCAGACCAGAAATGCTGGAGCACCTAAAGGAAAAGAAAGGTGTTTCTGATCATTGACAATATCTGACTCCCTCAGGTAGGACACCCTAATGTGGGAACAAGAGACCTGCAGTAGAACTGTTGGTAAGAGATGCACACATCCAACTCAGTCTCTAACTCCTAGAAAATTTGAATGAAAAAAAATATGGCATTTTGAATGCTGACCCCATATTACTCTTTGGTCAAGATACCCATATATGGAAGATACAGGAGGCAGAAAAATCTAATGAAAAATAGGGAAAACTGAACTGTTGTAATGCAGAAAGGGCTGCTGTATTGAATAGTGTAACGAAAAGATAGCATTGGGTAAGGGAAAGTAGTTTAGCATATCACAGGAACTGAAAGAAAATTCTGCACAAAAGCAGAAGGGCAGATTAGGAGTCCTGGAGAAAGAAAAGAGGAAAAGACACTTTCTCCTAGAATTGAAACAATTGCACACAAAAGGGCAATCTTAAAAAGTTCTACTACTGTCCAGGGCAAGAAACAGGTGTAGAAAACCTGAGAAAATCTGAACTGCTAGACACAGGTTTCTCTAAAGCTTCAGTAAAAGCCAGACCAATAATTTACAAAATGCCTCAAGTCATAACCCAATCTACAATAAATCTCTTGGCAAGAGGGAGAAACTGACTTTCAGAGTTAGCATATCAAAATAAAAAGATGACAAACATCAGCAAAAATTACAGTCCATAATAAGAAACAAGAAAATATGGTTCAGTCCAAGAAACATGTTAAAACTTCACAACAGACACAGACTTTGGAAAACTAAGCAGAGAATTTCAGACAAATTTCCTAAATCAATTCAAAGAGAAGAAGGAAAATATGAAAAAAAATAACCTAAATATGGATATAGAGCTAAAGCCTGTTAAGAAGACAGTGTTAGAGCAAAAAGAGGAATTAATAAATTTAAGAAGAAATATAACAGAAATTATGGGGATAAAAACACAGTAAGAGAGATTATAAATATACTAGAGGCATACAACAGCAAATTTGAATGGCAGAAGAAAGAATCAGTGATCATGAAGAGAAGACAATAGAAATCATGCAATCAGAAAAGACCATATAGAGGAAAGAATAGAAAAACATAAAGTAGTGTCTAAGGAGCTTGTATAACAGTATGGGGTATAACAACATATGTAACATGGGAGTCCCAGAAGGAAAAGAGTAGGGAAAAAGGGTAGAAGGAATATTTGAGGAAATAATGGCTGAAAATTTCCCTGATATTATGAAGTGCAATGAACTGCAAACAAGATAAAGTTACTAGATTTACTCCAAGACACATACTAATCAGAATGTCAAATGCTAAAGACAAAAAGAGAATACTGAAAACAGCAAGAGAAAAGCAATTCTTTACATACAAGGTAATTGCAATATCACTATCATGGTCAGGTTATGTGTCAACTTGACCATGTGGCGGTGCCTGGTTGTCTGGTCGGACAAGTGCTGGCCTGTCTGTTGCTATGAGGACATTTCATGGACTTAAATCATGACCACATTGGCTGCATTCACAGCTGATTGCAGCTAAGAGGAGTGCCTTTTGCAATGAGTGATGCTTAATCTAATAACTGGAAGTGAAGAAGTGAAAATTTTCAGTAATTCAATGAGTAAATGCAAAACCAAACAGTACTGTATCCTTGATTGATAACCCCATTGTCTAATTCTTAAAAGAGTTAGAATACACTTGAATAAGAAAAAAATCACATTTCCTGATAACGTAAACACAAAATATAAAGAGATAATTTGGATAAAAACAACATAAAGAGGGTAAATGGAGGGATAGTGAGCATACAGTGTGTATGCTATTGAGGTTAATTTGGCATCTTTTCAAAATAGTATGTTACAGATTTAGGCCATGTAATACAACCCCCAGGGTAGCCACAAACAAAGTATTTAAAAATATATAGAAATAGAAATGAGAAAAGGACAAATCAGATAAATCACAAAAGATAAATCAGATATGTTTTTAAAACAACAGACAAAATAATTGAAGTAATTCCATATTGATATAATGGATATAAAAGCACAGTCCAACTACATGCTGTTTACAAAGGTTTCACATTAGACTGAAAGACACAGATAGGTCTAAAGTGAAAGAATGGAAAAAGATAATCCGTGCAGATAGTAGCTATAATATGGTGCAGCTATACTAACATGGGACAAAATGGACTTTAAGACAAATCTCCTAAAAGAAACAAAAAAGCACATTCTATATTAGTAAAAGGGTCAAGTCACAGAGAAAAATAATAATTATGATTATTTATGCACCTAGACACAGTGCTCCAAATTGCGAGATGAACACCGGGAAAACAAAGGGAGCAGTAGGCACCTCTACAATAGTAGATGGAGACTTCAGTATACCATAGATCATCTAGACAGAAGACCAATAAAGAACAGAGAACTTGAATAGTATGATAAATGAGCTAGACATAACAGACATGTACAGAAGACTTCATCCCCAAACAGCAGGATACAAATTACCATCAAGTGTACATGAATCATTTTCCAAGACGGACCACATGTTGAGTCACAGAACAAGTTTCAATAAATTTTAAAAGATTTAAATTATATAAAGCATCCTCTCTGACCACAGTGGAATGAAGGTAGAAATCAACAGAAGTGGAGAACTGGAAAAAATACAAATATGTGGAAGTTAAATTACATACTCTTAATCAATGCGTCAAAGATGAAATCACAAGGGAATCAGTAAATAGCTTGAGATGAATGAAAATGTGAACACAATATGTGAAAACTTATGGAATACAATGAAGGTAGTACTGAGAGTGGAATTTATAGCCCTAAATGCTTAAATTGAAAAAAAAAGAACAAAAGGAAAGAGTTCATTCAAAGACCTAACCTCACACCTGGAAGAACGAGAAAAAAGAACAGCAAACCTAATCCAAAGTGAATAGAAGGAAAAAATAACAAAAATTAGAGCAGAAATAAATTAAATCATTAGAGCAGAAAATAAATAAATAAATAAAAATATATAGACAACATTAACAAAAAGAAGCAAAGTTCTTTGAAAAGATCAATCAAATTGACAAACCTTTAGCTAGACTGATAAAAAAAAAAGAGGGGACATAAATAATTAAAGTCAGAAATGAAAGAGGTGACATTGCCACTGACCTTACTGAAATAAAAAGAACCATAAGAGGATACCATAAACGATAGATGCTAACAAATTAGACAACCTAGATGAAAAGCACAAGTTCCTAGAAACACCCAAGCAACCTATATCAATTCAAGAAGAAAGAGATCTCAACAAATCAATAAGTAGAAAAGAGAGTGAACTAATAAATAGGAATTCCCCAACAAAGGAAAAGCTCAGGACCAGATAGCTTCACAGAGGAATTTTATCAAACATTCCAAGAAGATTCAGCACCAATACTGCTTAAACTTTTCCAAAATTGAGGAGGAGGTAGCACTCCCTCATTCTTTTTAGGAGGCCAACCAACCTCTCCCTCATATCAAAGCCACATAAAGATACCACCAGAGAAAATTGCAAACCAATATCTGTTATGAAAATAGATGCAAAAGTCCTCAAAAAAAATACTAGTAAAATGAATCCAACATCACATTAAAGGAATTTAATGTGTATACACCATGATCAGGTGGGATTTATCTCAGGTATGCAAGCGTGGTTCAACATAAAAAAATCAGTTAATATAGTACACCATTTTGATAGAATGAAAGGGGGAAAAAGAAAATGATCATATTAACTGCCACAGAAAAGACATTTGCCAAAATCAAGCACTGTTTCTTAAAAAAAAAAAAATAAACACTCAGAAAACTAGAAATAGAGGAAAAGCCCACCAGTAACATCATATTTAAAGGTGAAAGAATGAAAGTTTTTCCTATTAGATCTGGAACAAGACATGGGTGCCCACTGTCACCACTGTTATTCAACACTGTAATGGAAGTCCTAGCCACAGCAATTAGGCAAGAAAAAGAAATAAACATCAAAATTGGAAAGGAAGAAGTAAAATTTTCAGGATTTGCAGACAACATGATCCTGAATACGCAAAGGCCTAAAAATTCCACAACAAAGCTACTGTAGCTAACAAATACATTCAGCAAAGTTGTGGAGTACAATATCAATACCTAAAATTCAGTAGTGTTTCTATACACTAGTAATGAAAAGTTTGAGAAGAAATAAAGAAAAAAATCCATTTAAAATTGCAACTAAAAGAATCATAGGAATAAATTTAACCAAGGATGTTAAGAATTTATATTCAGAAAACTGCAATGCATTGTTAAAAGAAATAAAAGAAGGTGTAAATTAATGGAGGGAATTTCATGCTCATGGATCAGAACAGTAAATTTCGTCAAGATGTCAATTCTATGCAAAACGATTTACAGACTTAACACAAGAAATGGAAAAACAAATTATCAAATTTATTTAGTAGGCATGGGACTCTGAATTGCTTAAACAATCTTAAAAAAGAAAAACAAAGTCGGAGGAGTCGCATGTCCTGAAATTTAAATTTACTGCAAAGTTATAGTCGTCAAAACAGCAGAGGGCAGGCCATGTGACTCAGCAGGCAGAGTTCTCACCTGCCAAGCTGGAGACCCAGGGACCCAGGGTTTAATTTGGTGTCTTCCCATACAAAACAAACAAACAAGTAAACAAACAGAAACTCAAACAAACAGCATGGAATTGTATGTAGACCAAAAGAATTGAATTGAGAAGGCAGAAATAGACCCTCACATCAATGGCCAATTGATTGTGGACAAAGGTGCTAAGTCCATTCAATTGTGAAAGAAGAGATTCTTCAATATATGGTGCTAAGAGATTTGCATATCCATGGATGGTGTTTTGGTTTGTTAAAGCTGCCGAAATGCAATACACCAGAAATGAGTTGACTTTTATAAAGGGACTATATCAAGTAACAAGTTTACAGATCTAAGGCCATAGAAATGTCCAAACTAAGGCATCCAGTGAAAGATACCTTGACTCAAGAAAGGCAGATGAAGTTCAGGGTTTCTCTGTCAGCTGGAAAGGCACATGGCCACATCAGCTAGCTTTCTTTCTTGGCTTCTGATTTCAAATGGCTTCCTTGAGGGCATTTTTTTTCTATTCTCCAAGTATCTGGGTCTCATATTGACTTTGAAGCTTTTTCCAAAATGGTTTCCTCTTAAAGGACTCCAGTAAGTGGATGAAGTCCCACCTTGAATGGACAGATATACATCTGCATGGAAACTACCTAATCACAGGGTCCCTACCCACAACTGGGTGGGTCACATCTCCACAGAAACAACTTAATAAAAAAGATCCCCTTCAACAATATTGAATAAGGATTAAAGAACAAGGCTTTCTGAGGTACACAACAGTTTCAAACCAGCACAAATGGGGACCCCCCATCTCACACCATCTGTTGGTTTGAAAGGATTTATATGTACAAGAAAAACCATGTTTTAATCCTAATTCCATTTTGTAAAGACAGCCATTTATTCTAATCCCTGTTAGTACTGTATGTTGGAAACTTTAATTAGATTATCTCCATGTAGATGCAACTCAATCAAGTGTAGGTATCAAATTTGATAGGTGGAGATGTGTCTCCACCCATTCCAGATGGGTCTTGATTAGTTTACTGGAATCCTATAAAAGAAGTATTTTGGAGAAAGCTTCAGAACACTGCAGAACCACGAAGCACAGAGTCCTCCAGCCAGTGACCTTTGGAAATTTGGAGAGAGCAGAGAAGGATGACAGAACACTGCAGAACCATGAAGCTGAGAGTCTACCAGCCAGAGAACTTTGGAAATGATGAATGAAAACACCTCCTAGGGAATTTCATGAAATAAGAAGCTGGACAAAAAAGCTGGCAGACTTCACCATGTGCCCTTCCAACTGAGAGAGAAAACCTGAATGTCATTGGCCTTCTTGAACCAAGGTATCTTTCCCTGGATGCCTTGATTTGGACGTTTTTATAGACTTGCTTTAATTAGGATTTCTCAGCTGTAGAACTGTAAACTAGAGCTTATTAAATTCCTCTTTTAAAAAGCTATTCCACTTTTGGTATATTGCATTCTGGCAGCTAGAAAACTAGAATACACCATATAGAAAAATTAACTTAAAATGGATCAGAGAACTAAAAGCAAAAACCAGGACTATAAAACTCCTAAGAAAAAACAGAGAAGTATCTTCAGGAACTTGTTTTATGAAGTGATTTCTTAGGCCTTACAACAAAAACACAAGCAGTGAAAGAGAAAGAAAAAAAAAAGATAAATGGAGCCCCACCAAAATTAAATACTTTGGTGCATCAAAGGATTTCATTGAAAAAGTAAAAATACAACCTGCTGTTCTAGTTTGCCAGCTGCTGGAATGTGATATACCACAACAGAACAGCTTTTAAAAGGGGGAATTTATTAAGTTGCAGGAATTTATTATTTATAGTTCTAAGATTGTGAAAAGGTCCAAGCTAAAGCAAGACTATGGAAATGCCCAATCTAAGGCATGTAGGGAAAGATACCTTGGTTCAAGAAAGCTGATGACGTTGTCTCAATTGGAAAGGCAGATAGTGAATATGGCAATGTCTGCTTGCTTTCTCTCCAGGCTTCTTGTTTCATGAAGCTCCCCTGGGAGAATATTCCTTCTTCATCTCCAAAGGTCTCTGGCTGTGTGGGCTCTCATGGCTTTTTCCAAAATGCTTTCTCTCTTAAAGGATTCCAGTAAACTAATCAAGACCCACCTGGAATGGGTAGAATCACATTTCCCTCTAATTAAATGTTAATACCCACAACTGGGTGAGTCACTTCTCTGTGTAGCTAATCTAATCAAGTTTACAACCTACAGTTCTGGATAGTGATTAAAAGAAACGGCTGCCTCCACAAGATGGATTAGGATTAAAACATGGCTTTTCCAGGGAACATAATCATTTCAAATCAGCACACCTGCCAATGAAGAGAAAATCATATATCTGATAAGAGTTTAATTCCAGAATTTATAAAGCTGTTCTACAAATCAATAAGAAAAAGACACAAAAATACTTACTAAGCACTTATTCAAAGAAGAAATACAATGGCCTAAAAGCACATGAAAAGATGCTCAACATCTTTAGTCATCAGGAAACTGCAAATCAAAATGATGAGTTACCAGTATTAAAATATTGAATGGCCACTCTTAAAAAAAATGAAAAATAACAAGTGTTTGAAAGGATGGGGTAAAGCAGGAATACTCAATCATTGTTGGTAGGGGTTTAAAAAAGGCACAACCACTGTGGAAAACAGTTGGGCAGTTCCTCAGAAAGTTAAGTATAGAATTACCATATGACTCAGCAGTCCCATTTCTGGGTATATGCTCAAAGGAACTGAAAGCAAGGACTTGAACACCTATTTAGACATCTATGTTCACTCTGACATTTTTTGCAATTTCCAAAAGATGGAAGCAGTCCTAGTATCCATCAACAGATGAATGGATAAGCAAAATGTGGTGTATACATACAATGAAATATTATGCAGCTGTGAAAAGGAACAATGTCCCGATACATGCGGCAACATGACTGAACCTTGAAGACCTCATGTTGAGTGAAATAAGCCAGACAAAAAAGGACAAATATTATGTGATCTCACTGATATGAAACTTAAAATAAGTAAATTGTTAGAGTCAGGAATTAGAATACTTGCTACCAGGGGTTGGGGAAGGATATGAGAGGGAGATTTAAAGTTTATTGGTATAGAATTTCTGTTGGAATAATGGAAAATTTTGGTAATAGATGATTGTGATAGTTGGACAATATTCTGAATGTAATTAATTCCACTGAGTTTATATCTGAATGTGGTTACGTGGAAATTTTAGATTATGTTTATGTAAAATAAAAATTTCAAAAAGAAAAAATAAAGGTCAAATGAAGACATTCTGAAAGACAGGGAGAGAGAATGTCCTTATTTAGGATATGCTTGCTGAAGTCTGCAGCATAGTTTCAAAACATAAAGGAAAGAAAATCTTGTGCACACATATGCATCCTTGTATAAATATAGAGAAAAAGTAAATGTGATAAAACTAACAAATTTTAATATAGCAAGAGGTATATAGAAATAATTTACTATTCTTTCATGTTTTCAGTATGTTTTAAATTTTCATTAAAAACGTTATGCAAAGTGTTACTGTAAGCATTTTAGTAATATATACTTTGGAGTTGGGCAGACTGGTTTGTTATGCTTGGTTTCATTCTGAAATTGTTCTTGATTTCCATCTTCATACTGCTGTAGGCCAATTCCACTAGTTCTTGTTCTTTGACATTTAACATCTCTAGGAAGTGTTAGCTGAAAGGCACAGAAGTTGAGGCAGCTGAAATGTGATTCAGTGAAGAATCTGACAGCTTTGGCCCTTCTCCTTCATTTATTTCACTTCTTTTCCTTCTTAATTTTATCTGCATGGCTTTTGCTCTCTGGGGGCAAAAGATTCTAGACTCCCTCACTAGAAGGAAGTCTTTCACTTCCTATTGCTGGCTCTTCTTACCTGTGTGATACTAGTGAATGGGAAAGTTACCCAGTGCTTTTCAAAAACTGTCCCTTCAGACACACAATATAAGAAAAGAGACAAAGAACTACACTGTTTCTCTTTCATGGGAATTATCTAAACTCTACCACAGCCACTTTCTAATCATGATATTATAACTTGAGCGACTAAATTCCGACAGTGATGAAGTTGTAATCTCCTGCCATGTCTCTTTACTCTATCATACATTCCAGGATAATCAAAAGTTTTGCTGAAGCATGCCTCTCAACTTTGGACAGTTGACAAGCTGTTGCCTCTTTTATTAAAAAGTAATGTTGTTTCATCTCTCTTGCTTAACATTTAGAAATACATTTTGAGTATTGCATAGTGCCTTGCACACTAGGTGCTCTGTACAGACATCATGAATTAATAGGTCTTATATGGATAATTTTCTATAACTGCCAAAATATTCGAATATTATGGGGAGGTTAAAATGGGATAAGTATGTAGAATCAATCGAAGAATAATTCCTGAAAAGACTCTAAAGTTAGTTTCATAAATCTTAAATCATAGGTAGCTAGAGACAGTGATAAGTTCATCGAATTTACTTTCTTGCTTTTGATGTAGATGGCTATATATTGGTTATTGATTATATTCACAGAGAAATGCTGTTATCTGATTTTTATGTTAAAATGAAAATAAATTGCATTTCTAGAAAATAAGGCTGGTGCTGGTTTAACAAAAATGGTATCTGCTGTTTTCTAATTTGTTTTATTTTGTAGAGGTCGAAACCTCAGGTGAGATGAATGGAAGTATGTTGAGTTTGATTTTTAAATTCTGTAATTATGATGATGTAGAAAACTCTCTGGCTTATGCAGACAGCCTGACACTTGACTTCATTTTATATGACTTTTTTTCAGAAACTGAAGCACTTTACTAACTCTTCAAAAATACTATAACATTTTGCTTATCTCTGTATGCATATGCTTTTGGAATAGTCATCAAAGTGAATATTTAATATCTAAGTGAATACTTCCGAGAATTTTTAGTTTTTTGAGAACCAACTATTTTGCAGAAATTTTATAGTATTATTTTAGCATTAACTTCCCAACTGAGACTTAACTTTTCCAATAAAATGTCTTAAATTAAAAATGTTCCAATGTGAATCTTATTTTCTTTGCAGAGCTCCAGAAATAGGTTCAACATATTAGACAAGT
Organism: Tamandua tetradactyla; assembly: GCF_023851605.1. Lineage (NCBI taxonomy): Eukaryota > Metazoa > Chordata > Mammalia > Pilosa > Myrmecophagidae > Tamandua > Tamandua tetradactyla. Next base: position 67,823,772 of record NC_135336.1, on the reverse strand, counting down.
GAGTCATATCATTTTATAAATTGATCATTTTGAACAGGCTCCACCATAAATACCATGGATTTCATTAGTGATTATTTTGGATAATATTCATATATATATTGTGCTGTGTTATGTTTCATACTTAGGGTGGAGACAATTTCCTATGCTATGATAATTATGACAATTTATACCACAGAAGGTCAAAACATCTAATTTAAAGATAGCCTTTTCTTTGAGGTCATAACATGTTTGTGCAAACATATTGTAACATATTGAAAATAATTTGCACACCCAGTAGGTACAGGCCAATTCCATGTTTTCTAACAAAATTCTGTGTGCATGTGTGTGTGTCAATATATATACATATATATAGACATACACAACTATTTATATATATGTACACATTCACACACAACATTGTTTTATAGATAGATGATATAGAAATAGATGTTTAGAAGGAAATATACCAAAATTTTAAGCAATGTTTGTACAAAGTGAGGGTGGGTTTCTAATAATACAGAGAGGACAAAGGGCTTCGTAAATTTTTCTTTATATTTAGTTACATTTTCTAAATATTTTAAAAACATACATTAAGTTGTAATCAGGTACAAAGGTTACAGACGCTTTTTTCCTCTTTAATATGTGTATGCTTGCTTTTAAAAGACAATGAACAGAGCAAGCCATGGTGGTTCAGCAGGCAGAGTTCTCGCCTGCCATGCTGGAGACCTGGGTTCATTTCCTGGTACCTGCTCATGCCAAAAGAAAAAAAAAAGGTAAAAAAAGTCAATGAACAATTAAATTGATAGATATTTGAAGTCTGTAGAGAACCTAGACTTCTCTTAAATGTCAGCAGATTTGTGGGACTAAAAATATTTTTGCAGACAGTCAAGGTCATTTACTAGCCTACATGCAGAACAGCCTGAAGCATTCTCTCAAGGATTTGCACCAAATAATGATGATGTGATAGGCAAATAAATGCCAATTTGTCACTTAGTTAAATAAAAGGTTCAACTTGTAGCCTGCTGTGAGCCTCAGAATTGTGACAAAGCATGACATCCAACATGTGACGGGACTTCATCATTTTCAACTACAGATCAGAAATGACAAGACAGCCTTATTGGCAATAACATCTTGGAACCCTTGTAGAGGACAAAAGATTAGAGAACAACAGACAAGCAGATGATTTCATGGTGAATCACCACAAACAGTAATAGATAAATCACTTTAAAGACTTGCTAAGGTATAACAACAAATGTAATATATAACTTTCAAATGTCAAGAAAGAAGAGTAACTGTCCCATTCACCTGAAGCATATCAACCAACAAACAAGCTCAGTTTGAACAAAAGCATTCAACAGCCCATGAGGCTTAAGAAGTTAATATGTTAAGAAGCTACACGTAGGAGAACATACACATGAACTCATGTGTAATAGATTAATGACTTTTATTATTGTTCTATTCAGACACATATCTAAGAACAAAAAATACAGAAACATCTTTGTTCATGGCCCAAGTGGCAATAAATCATGTTAATCTTTGTGTTACTATTAAAATATGCACATTTATGTATGTATGCATTGTACATGTGAGGTATCATCTATGACTACAAGAAGAAATGAAAGAAATTATGCTTTCAAAATGGTTAGTCTTTTTTTTGCAATGAGCATAAAGAAAACAAACTCTTTTTTTTTAATACCATGGAAAAGTGTTATAATGTAGATGTGTGTGAAGTGACTTGGAAGCAGAGGATTAGGACTAGATCTAACTGGGATATTAGGAAAGTATCCCATTGGAGATAATGTCTGTACCAGACTCTGAATTATAAATAGTTTTCTCTCTCTACTGCCAGTTGTATGGTACAATTCTAAGCAGAAGTTGCCAATGAGACATGCATTCTATATTTATGGGTGGAAAAAGAGCAAACACATTAGAAATATCATATGCGCACAGCAAAACTAATGCTTGCATACTTTCTCCCATTTCCAAAGAGACAAAACACAAGAGGTTTAAAAGTAAATGTCCAAGTTTCCTCTCCAAAACAGGGCTGCATCTGACTGAATAATAATGCAATGAAAACCCAAAAGTGTTATAAGTTGAATATAAATATTAATATTCCACTACTTAATAATATTCAAACAATCTACTGTTGCAAATATTTTGGCAACAGTCTAGTCAAACCTCTGTTTCTATTTTGATTTTCAATGGTTTCAGATTTTCAATGGTTACTTAAAAAAGTAACCTTGAAAAATCTATTCAAAATAAAGTAAAATGTCCTTGTCATTTTATAATAAGCACGCATGAATGATGGATTTATTATTTAGGACCTTTCTAATAAAGGTGATAGAATCACAGGGCTGTAAGAAGCCAATAACAATAAACTGGAAGTAAATGTTTGTTTGTATTCATAAAGACATTGAGACACAAAAAGAATTTCAGTCACTTGCTGGCTAGTCATAGAATTACTAAGTGCTTATGGGGCTAAGCCCCAGGATTCTCTTAACCGGAGGGGTAGTGTGTGATCAGAAAAACCATGTGTCTGATTATTACGCTGGTACTTTAAATATTCCACTTTGGGATAAGACGCATTATTTAATCTTCCCTTAATTCTCCATTTCTCATCTGTAAAATAGAAATAATAATTCCTCCTTTGCAAGTTTCTATTGTCTAAAACAGAGTAATATGTTACAATACTTGCCCTCATTAAATGTCGTGATTGTTCCCTTTTCACAAGCCTTGTTGCCTCTTGGTTAATTGATCATGCATATATGAATGCCATCTTTTTAAATTTGAAAGTTTTTATTAAATCTCTGAAAAAAGGCTATTGAAGTCTAAGTATTATTTATATATATACATTTATTATTTATATTTTTGGCATCATCAATTATCAGGCAGAGTACTTTGGTGAAAAAAATTGTGGGTTTTAAAGGCAGAATTGCGCTTCCAGTCTACATGTGATTACTTATTAAGTGTAGTAAGATAAAGAGACTAGCTTGAGTCTTATTTTCTCATGTGAAGAAATGTAAGAGGGTTAATTAACATAAATTTTTATCAAGTGGTAGGAAAATAAAAGGAGCCCAATAAATTGGAACTGCCCTCCTTTTCTTTCCTATTGTATAAGGTCACTCCAAATATGAAATGAGTCTCACGCAAGTGGCTTAAATGATAAAAAGACTGAATAAATTTTTTTTTTTTTTTGCATGGGCAGGCACCAGGAAACGAACCCTGGTCTCCGGCATGGCAGGCGAGAACTCTGCCTGCTGAGCCCTGAATACGTTTTAAAAATTAATCCCAGAACCCTCTCCAAAATAGCTCTCCAAAGAAACGATAATAGTTCTTCCTTATTTTTGTTTCAAATTAGATTTCTTTCTACTACCAACATGGCGAGGAGCTCTGTAGACCCACTAGTCAATGAAATTGGTAAAATTTATTGGAAACAAACAACTATTTAAATCTCTACAAATGGTTGTTAGAGAATATAACAATGAAGACACATTTATTCAAGAAAATCTATTAAAACTTGCTAAGAACAGTGAGAGTCTGTAGTATCTGAATCAAGACTCACTCCCTCCCTTTCCTCTTTGTATTAATATCCTCATGTGCAAAATGCAATTTTGATGTTTTACCATCAGATATACCCAACTATTATGGCCCACCCCCAGCTGCTCCCACGAAATAAGGTTCCCTAACTTTCTTTCACACCAGTGCCCAAAGGCCCATGTTCTCTTTTGTGGTGGTGTCAAGTTCAAATACCCACCAATCACTGCTTGACTGCCCTACCAGTAAATATTCCCCTCCTAAAACTCCAGTAAAGACTGCAGCTCAGAGTCCCTTTGTTTTCTTGCCTCCTCACTGTGATTTTCCTGTGCCCAGTTTTGCTCCTGGTGGCACTGCAGCATGCTGTATACTTCTCTGGGAACTGTAAGTAACTAAAAAAATCTAACTCGTTTCAAAACCTCTAATTTCCATGTCTTTGTACCTAACTTTACCATACCTGAATACTTTAACTCTTTACTAATCTAAGACATGCTCTCAATGCAGCAAGATGGAAATTCCACTCAAGACTTGTTTGGCAAAAACAAAGAGCCCATTCTTCTTCAGCTCTCAGTAGGAAGGCCATCTCCCTGGGAAAGGCAAGAAGTTAGCATCTATCATCCTGTCCTGGCTACTTGTTGCTGAGCTCTGGGTGACAGTGGGTGAAAGGGATTGGGGCTCCCATTCAGCATCCATGCATGGGATGGATGGTATACCTTGGGGCTATCTTTCTGTGGCCCTGACTGCCCTGCCTCTGGTTTGTAAAGCAGCAGCTCCATGTTGGAAGAGGCAAGCTTAGAAGACATGACAAATAACCTGCCTTCGCTCACCATCAGCTCCTAAAGTGAAGGACTCCCTCAGAGAGAAGCACATTATTGTCATCAATGCAAGCTTCTGAGACCCGGTTTAGATGTTTTGTCCAGGGGGAGAAGCTGGTTATAAAATACAGAGTTCTGAAAATTTCCCCAAAGGTGCTGATTAATTTGCAACACAGAAAGTTCAAGTCAAGATCATTCTCATAAGCAATGAAGGTTCTGATGCAAAGCAACTGGGAAGAAACTTTGAAGATTCATTAGCAGTAAAAGGCTAAACCATAAGTCAGATACTTTGCAGGGGAGAACCCTGGAAAGGTATAGTTGGAAGGAGCCCTCATAGTGTCAGAACAAATCTCAAATACTGACATCAGGAACTGTGTCTACAAAGAAGGCTGAATTTGACTAGATCAGACTGTGAGGCAATTTATCCCCAAAGTGTTGCTGAAAACATTTGAGCAATAAACTTAAGTGGAGCTTAACAGATAGGTGTGGTCAGGGGAAGAGATGGTACAAGAGAGGCCTGACAAAATCAGTCATCCCAGGGCATTTCCAAGGCTGCCTTCTCTGAGGTTACAGTATTTGAGTCTTTACATGGTAGGAGTGGAGGAGCAAATATATTCCACTAAAATAATCCAGCCATTCTCTAAACAAATGAACAAGCAAATAGCTATAAAAAACAAACAAGCAAACAAATAAAAAACAGAGAGCGGGACAATATATAGTATATATTTTAGGTTATATTTAAAATCTATATTTTTAACAGTTGCCATAATATATTTTCTAAAATGCCCAGTTTCCAAAAACATATTATGAGACATGGAAAGAAACAAGAAAATGTAACCCACACATTGGAAAAAAAGCAGGCAATAAAAACTGCCTATGAGAGCAACTAGATGTCAGATTTAATAGAGAAAGACATCACAGTAGACATTATAAATACATTCAAAGAACTAAATGAAACCCTCATTAAAGAAGGAAAGGAAGGTATTAAGACAATATTCCATTAAATAAATAATGTGAATAGATAGATAGAAATGAAAACAAAGGATGAAATGGAAATTATGGAGTTGAAAAGGACAATAAGTGAAATGAAAATTTCACTAAAGTAGTTCAAAAGTAGATTTGAACTGGCAGGAGAAAGAATTAGCAAACTTGAAGATAGAGATTCTGCAATCTAAAGAGTGGAAAGAAAAATGAATAGTATACTATTAACACACACAAAAAAACACATGATCAGAATACTATTAGCACATAGAAAAACACATGAACAGAATACTATTAGCACATGAAAAAACACAAAATGGAATAGTAGGAGGAGAAGAAAGGGGTAGAAAAAACTAAAAATGAAGTTGACTGAAAATTCCCCAACTATATTGAAAAATATTAATATGCACAACCAGGAAGTTCAGTGAACTCCAATTAGGATAAATACAAGGGAATTTACATCAATTAAAATTGCTTAAAATGAAATACAAGTAAGAAATCTTAAAAGTAGCAAGAGAAAAAGAACTCATCACTTATAAAGTAACCGTGATAAAGTTAGCAGCTGACTTCTCATTAGGAACAATGGGCACCATAAGCAGTGGGATAACATGTTCAAAGTGTTCAAAGAAAAATAATCAAAAATCTTATACGCAGCAAAGCTATTTTTCAGAAATAAAGGTGAAAGAAAGACTTTTCCAGATTAGAAAAAGAAACTCAGAAATTATTTTGCTAGCATAACATCTTTATAAAAATAATAAAAGCAGTTCTTGGCATTGAAAGCAAGTGACCTTATGACTTCAGATATAATTTGAATCCACACCCATAAACAAACACACACACACACACACACATACACACACACACAGAATACTGGAAAAGGTAGTTATACAGTTATAAAAGATGTTAAAATGTATCTTTCTTCCCTTTTCTCCTTGACTACTTTGGAAAGCCAGTGTATAAAACTAAATGTTTTGTTGGGACTATAACATATAGAAATGCAATATATTTGCCAATAATAGCACAAAAAAGTTCAATGAAAGTAAAACTGTGTTGGGTTAAGGAAATGACTACAGATGATAACTCAAATTTACAGAAACAAATGAAGAAGTGCAGAAATGATAATTTAGAAGTTAAATACAACAAAAACTATAAACATATACTCGCTCTCCTCTCTTATCTCAGCTTCTTTAAATGATACAAAATTATATTAAATAATAATTATAAAAATTAAATTTTTAGTTTGTGGCATTTATAAATATAGTATGTGAAACCAGAATATTATGAAAATGGAAAAAAGGGATTAGAGCTATAAAGGAATGTAGTTTCTATATATCATAAGAATTTATGTAGTGTAAACATGAGGTACATTTTGATAAGTTAAAAGGTATATGGTAAGCCTTAGAGCAGTCATTAAGGAATAACTACAAATTTATTTTTAAAAATAATGTTTAAAAATTATAATGCTATGTTAGAAAAGTTTACTCAATGCAAAAGAAGGCTTTAATGGAGGATTAGAGGGGACAAAGGGATGAGACATGGATAATAAAAAATAAAATTGTAGCTAAATCAAACCAAATCAATAATGATATCGAATTTGAATAGACTGAACAATCCATTAAAAGGCAGACATTTTTAGACTGGCTAATAAAATAAGATCCAACAAATGATTTCTAAATAGACACAGTTAAGATTACAAGATAAAGTAGATTGTAAATAAAAAGGTGGGAAAGTATAGATCATTCAAAATAAGGACATTTTATACTAATAAAATGATCCATCCATCAGGATGATATAATGATTATAAATATATATTGTGATAGTTAGATTCAGGTGTCAACTTGGCCAGGTGAAGGTGCCTAGTTCTAGCACTGTGGAAATGAGCCAATGACATATGAACCTCATCTGTTGCTCATTACCTCTGCAGTCAGCTAGGAGGCATGCCTGCTGTAATGAATGATGTTTGATTTAATTGGCTGGTGCATAAGTGAGAGAGCTCAATGTAGCACAGCCCAAGCAGCTCAGCATACCTCACCTCAGCACTCGCAGCTCAGCCCAGGCCTTTGGAGATGCAGAAAGGAATCACCCCAGGGAGAGTTGTTGGAACCCAGAGGCCTGGAGAGAAGGCCAGCAGAGATTGCCCTGTGCCTTTCCACATAAGAAAGCTGAGGGTTAGCTGCCTTTCCTCTGAAGAAGTAATGAAATAAATCCCCTTTTATTAAAAGCCAATCTGTCTCTGGTGTGTTGCATTATGGCAGCTAGCAAAGTAGAACATATACGTACATAACAACAGAGCACCAAAATACATGAAGCAAAATTGACAGGAATAGAATGGAACTTCCTCAAACTGATAAAGGGCTTTTATGAAAAACCTACTGCTAATAGCATATTTAATGAGGAAAGTGGATACTTTCCCCTTAAGTTCAAGAACAAGATAATTATGTCTGTTTTTGTCACTTTTATTCTTCATTATATTGGAAGTTCGTGCCTGGGAACTTAGTCAAGAAAGGAAATAAAAGGCATGTAGATGGGAAAAGAAGTAAACTACCTCTGTTCACAGATGACATAATCTTGTCTATAGAAAATCCTAACGAATCCACTATTAAAAACTGATAAATGAGTTGAGCAAGTTTGCAGAATATTTTTATAGAATTGGAAACAGTCAGAAAATTATATTAAAGAAATAATTTCATTTACAGTAGCACCACAAATAAAATATTTAGGGCTTTAACAAAAAGAAGTGCAAAACTAGTACTCTGAAACCTGTCAAATGTTGAAAGAAACTAAAGAAGATCTAAATAAGTGGGAAAATATTTCATATTCATGGATCTGAAGACGGGATATTGTTGATATGTCAATACTCTCCAAATTGATCTACAGATTCAACACAATCCCTATCAGAATCCCAGATGGCTTCTTTGTAGAAATTGGCAAGCTGATTCTAAAAATCACATGGAATTGCAAGAAAGAGAGAATAGTCAAAGAAATTTTTCAAATGGAACAAAAAAAAATGGAGAAGTCATACTTTCCGATTTCAAAACTCACTTCAACACATGATTCAAGGCAGTGTGGTATTGGAATAGCATAGATCAATGGAATAACATTGAGTGCAGAAATATACCCATTTATCTATACTCAACTCATTTTTTGGTAAGGGTGCCAAGACCATTCAATATGGAAAAAGAGACTTTCCAATAAATGGTGCTGGGATAACTGGATTGTCACCAAAAAAGAATGAAGTTTGACACACTCTGCACCTTACAAAAATGAACTCACAATGAATCAAATACCTATAGGTAAGAAGCAAAACCAAAAAGTTTTAGATGAAAGCATAGGGGTAAATCTTCATGATCTAGAATTTTGCATTGGATTCTTAGATATGATGCTAAATGCATGAACAACAAAGAAAAAATGAATAGGAATTCATCAAAATGAAAATACTATATGCTTCAAGAGTACCATCAAGAAAATGAAAAGACAATAGAGTTGGGAGAAAAATTTGCAAATCTTGTATATGACAAGGGACTTATATCTAGAATACATAAATAAATCCTATACCTCAATAATAAGTGACAAATGAATTAATAAATGGGCAAAGGATGTGAATAGACATTTCTCCAAATAAGATATGCTAATAGCCAATTAGCACTTGAATACTCACTCAACATGTTTAGTCAAGAAGATGCAAATCAAAAGTTATACCACTTCACACCCACTATGATGAATAGTATGAAAAATTCAGACAACAACAAGTGTTGGCAAAGATGTGGAGAAATCAAAACCCTTTACATTGTTGGTGGGAATGCATAATGCGGTAGCCACTTTGGAAAGTAGTCTGGCAGTTCCTCAAACAGTTATACATAAATTTAACATGTGACTCAGGAATCCCAACTTCTAGTTATATATCTGTGCTGGTTTGAAAGTGTTATGAATCCCCCAAAAGCCTTGTTTGTCTAATCCTGATTCAATATTGTAGGGTGGGACTCTGATTAGATTGTTTCCATGGAGATATAATACACTCAGTTTTGGGTGTAACCTTTTGATTAGAAGGAACTGTGATTCCACTCATTAAAGGTGTGCCTTTGATTAGTTTACTGCGGTCCTTTAAAATGGCAAACATTTGCAGAGAGTTTAGAGCCTGCAGAGAAAAAAGTCTAGATGTGGAGATGTAGAAAGAAAGTGCTCCTGGGGAAGCTGTCGAAACCAGAAGGCCACAGCCTTCCCAGCTGACAGAAGTGTTCTGGAACAATTGGCCTTTTTTGAGTCAAGGTATCTTTCTCTGGCTGTCTTAAATAACTTGTTACTTAGTAAATTCCCTTTTTGAATGCTGTTCCCTTTCTGGTATATTGCATTCCAGCAGTATTAGCAAACCAAGATAATATACAAGAGAAATGGAAACATACGGCCACAAGAAATCTTGAACACTATTGTTTAATGCAGCATTCATTGTTCAGAATAGCCAAACGATGGAAACAACCGATGAATGAATAAGAAAAAATGTGGCATAGCCATACAATAAAATATTACTCATTCATAAAAATAAGTAAAGTAATGATACATGCTACAACATAGATTAAACTTGAAAACATAAAGCTAAGTGAAAGAACCCAGTCACAGGAGACCATAACGTATGTTATTCTATTTTTATGGAATAGTACAGAACAGGCAAATTTATAGAGACAAAATAGATTGTTGAGGGATGGAGGTGATAGGCAGGTTGGAAGGCAATAGCTAAAGGACACAGAGTTCTAAAATTGCCTTAGTGAAAGTTGCCTATTTCTGAATACGTACTTTAAATACCATGAATTATGTACTCTAAATGGCTGGTTTGTTAGATATGCACATTACATCTCAATAAATCTGATAAAAAAGTAACTAGATTTGAGGTTTCCATCAGACATGGAGATTGGGTTTTTAATAAAATAATTTTACCTGATATTTTTATTTGTTTCATATATTCTAAATCTATTATCTAATTTGATTTCAGGAACAATTGTGTGGAAATTTTTAAACCACATAGAGTTGTTAAGGCAACCAACAATTAGAGCCCAACTTCGTGCTGAGGTTCACTTTGAAAGATCAATAACATAGATGGGTATTCTTTTAAATATCAAAGATTAATTTAAATTTAACTTCTCTATACACTTCACAGTATTAAAGCAGCCCACACCTTTCTAGGAATGTTCCCCAAATTAGTAAAGCTTTTATTTGTTTCTTTGTTTACTTGGTTTTGAATAATGGAGACAAGGAAGTCAAAAAGAGATTTCACTTTTAGAAAATCTAATTTTGGGTCCTAGGTTCCTATTCATTTAGGATAACACTTCCCATAGCTCTTTCCCTACAAGATTTTGCTTTTTTATTAGAAAAGTTGAAATAAAATTACAGAAAAATCATGCTGAAAACACAGAATTCTTCTATACCTCCACCCTCACACCTCTCCAATTTCTGTTATTATTAATACTTGCATTAGTGTTGCTTTGGGTATTAATATCATCCCTGTTTATTTGTACTGGATGCCTATTTTATTATAAATTTTGCTTTTTTAAATGAATGATGAACCTATAAAAGCTAAATATCCAGTGACAATTTCTAATGAAAAGGATATTATTTAAAAAACACAAAACTTCTGAGAAACAAAAAGGAGGGCACTGTGTGTCCTAAGCACACGTGTCTATACTAGTTTCTATGACTTGGAGGATGATTTAAAGTGCCGTATGTACAACCTGTTTTCTGGTAATTACAAATCAAGACATATGTCTTTGTAACAGGAAGAAGCTAACTGCCATTTTAAGCATTCCTCTGGCCCTGCTGAGTTAATTTGATTACGCAAAAATCCCAACAAAGATAATTTTGAACAGAACATCCTGCTGCTGCATTTTCCTTTTGTTGAGTTTCTTTCTGTTGAACTGCAGAACTACTAACTAGAAATGGGAGTGTCCTAGCAGAAGTCCAGGCAGCCATAGCACTTGGATCTAAGCAGAAAGGCATGGAGGAAAAATAAAATTATATATAATGTGTGCATAAATTATATTTTGCTTTTCTCTTCCCCTTCCATTCTTACTATATGAGTCATCAACTAAAAGGGTCTTTTTAGCTGCTTAGTGTTTTCAAGGCTGATAAAATCATTATATATATATATAAAACATATATATATGTTTTAAATTCACATACACAGAATATAGCTATTACACATACTGAAGGTAAATGAAGCTACTTTTAAATTAGTGAATCTACTGAAGCATTACTGTGCAGAAAGATCTATGAATAAATATTTACTTTTG